>NC_134601.1:54619512-54950137 GCF_037038515.1 Microtus pennsylvanicus
CTCATGTCATCACTCCTCTCTCTCTTGGATTGGTCTCAGGTAGCTCGGTCCAGGGCTTTGCTGTAGATCTCTGTATCTGGTTCCATCAGTTGCTGGATGGACAATTAAGGTAGTCATCAGTCTGATAACAAGGGGAAGGCCAGATTAGATGTCCTCTCCACTGTTTCTTAGAGTCTTTGCTGGAGTCATCCTTGTAGATTCCTGGGAATTTCCCTAGGGCCACATTTCTTGCTAGTGCTTTAATAGTTCCCTCAATCAAGATACCTCTTTCCTTGTTCTCCCTCTCTGTCCTTCCCCTTCTTGAGCATTCTGTTTCCTCATGTTTTCCTCCTATCTCCTCTTATCCCCTCCCCTTCCTTTGCTCCCTCCATTTTCTTCCTCCATACTCCCAGTTTTTCAGGAGATCTTGTCTGTGTCCCTTTCCCAGAGGGATCCATGAATGTATCTGTTAGGGTTCTGCTTGTTACCTAGATCTCTGAGACTGTAGGCTGGTTATCTTTTGCTTTATGTCTAATATACACTTACGAGTCAGAACATATCATGTTTGTCTATCTGGGTCTGGGTTAGATCACTCAGGATGATTTTCTCAAGTTCTATCCATTTGCCTCCAAATTTCAATATGTCATTGTATTTTCCAGCTGAATAGTACTCCATTGTGTAAATGGACCACATTTTATTTATCTATTGTTCAGTCAAGGGACACGTAGGCTGTTTCTAGATTTTGGCTATTACAAATAAGGTGCTGCTCTGAACACCGTTGAGCAAATGTCCTAGTGATATGAGTTTGCATCCTTTGGGTATATGTCCAAGAGTGGTATTGCTGAGTCTTGAAGTAGATAGATTTCCAATTTTCTAAGAAACTGCCACACTGATTTCCGAAGTGTCTGTACAGGTTTGCATTCCCACCAGCAATAGAGGAGTGTTCCTCTTACTCTGCATCCTCTCCAGCATCTTTGGTGTTTTTGGTCTTAGTCATTCTGACTAGTGTAAGATGGTATCTCAGAGTCATTTTTTTGCATTTCCCTGATGGCTGGGGATACTGAGTAATTTCTTAAGTGTCTTTTTGCCATTTGTAATTCTTCTGCTGAGAATTCTCTGTTTAGATCTGTACCCCTTTTTTATTGGATTACTTGGTAATTTGATGTCTAGAAAAATATTTCTCATTCTTTAATTTTTATCCCTTTTAAATGTGTGTATTTAAACTTCTCAAACAGCTTTCATTTGCCAAACTTTTAGTCCTTCACAGTTGCCAAAGAAGTAAATGGACTCAGACATCTATTCTTCTATTTTAGAAGTGCAGACAGGAGCCAATGCAACAGGCAACTCTCTGGTGAGGTTACTGAACACACATCAGTACTAGGGCCACATATATTGTCTCAGAGTGGATGCCAACGAGTTGTGGCCACCTTGTGAACCAGTTGCCAGAAATACTTCACCATGGACCCTCACATCATCTTGTAATCTGACTTGACTCATTCTTGACAGAGGGTACAACCTCTTAGGCTCACTGAGCATGTGCCAGAACTTTAGCCATTCACATTAGCTCATGGTGAACATCAATTTGTGGGCCCCACACATAAACTGTGAACCTTGTGGCGAATCTGGAATATTCCACCATGTGCCTTCATTCCCTGCTTTTTGGTCAGAGATAGACTGGGAGTACGGATTGGAAAAGGAGTGTTACAGCTTGGGTCACTGAGCAAGCCAGCAGGCACTATACAACATGAGATAATAACAGGTGAGGTGTGTTTTCATGCCCTACTGGAATTAGAGGTGGCTATTACTCTCATCACTACCCCACCACATAGGCTCACTTTAGCCTTGAAAAATTAGCAGTTTAACTGTCCCTCATACCATTCTGGGTTCAGTGGACTCTATGCCTGAATAGAGTGTACACTGGGTCTCATGGCAGCCCAGCTAGTTACTGAAGTGCTCCTGCAAGTTTGCAGGCTAAGAAACAAAGTACGGCAAGAGTCTAGTACTAATGGGAATCCTCCAGCTGAGCAGTTGCAGGAGCTGGCCCACCAGCAAGATTGTCACTGCCCAAGGACAGCCTGCTGCTGCAAATGCTCAGTGCCACTTGAGTGGAGGCACCCTTATTGAGGCAGTAGAGTTTCCAAGTTAAGGGGAAGCCGTAGACCGTGTTAGAGGAATGAAACATTGGTGTTCAAGACATGCTGGTAATGTTGGTTGAAATAAGAATGTTCCCTATATGCTTATAGATTTGAATATTTGGTCGCCAGGGAATGTCACTATTGAAATTATTACAAGGTGTGGCCTTATTGGAGAAGTGTGTCATTGGGGTGTGCTTTGAAGTTTCAAAGAAGCCATTCTCATGGGATCTGCAAGGTTACACAGTAGATCATCTGGCATTTAGAAGACCAATCCATCAGAGATTGACATAGTTGATGGAGGTTAAAATTCACTTAGGCATGACCCATGAAAAATACTGTCTCTACAAATTCTCTTGTGTGATAGATAACATGTTCCCAGTCTAACTTAGCTTTGGGACTCTAAACCATTGTATTCCTCATATGTCAGGCAGAGTCTTCCTGTATTTTGGAAGTAGGATAACTTTTTCCCCAAACTGTGTATTCTGGCAAATAAAATAAGACAGCCAAACCTTTAGTCCTAAACTGCAAAGAGAGAGAGAGAGAGAGAGAGAGAGAGAGAGAGAGAGAGAGAGAGAGGAAAGAAAAAAAGAAAGAAACAAAGAAAGAAAGAAAGAAAGAAAGAAAGAAAGAAAGAAAGAAAGAAAGAAAGAAAAAGAAAAAATTGCCTTAGAAGCCTGTTCTCTATATTTAACTCCCCGAGAGTATGATTTGATTCGGCCAGACAGAAGTCCTTGTGGAATGATTACAGGAGGAACTTTCACAAAGAGAAACTGCAGGTGTCTGGCCTTGCTAGATCTACGTCATTCAAAGGTTTATGATGAATTAGAACTGTATTGCAGGTATCTGTCCTTTCTATATCTTAGTCCTCCAAACGATCAACAGCACCTAACTGACTAACCATGTCCAGATATTATTAATCACACTTAAGAAATGTAAAATGGAAGTTTCTCAGTTTTAGGAGATCCAATTTATTAATTGTTGCTTTCAGTGTCTGTGCTACTGGGATTATATTTAGGAAGTGGTTTCCCATGTCATGCGGCCAAGTGTACTTCTCATTTTCTCTTCTATGAGGTTCAGTGTTGTTGGTTTTATGTTGAGGTCTTTGATCCATTTGAACTTGAGTTTGTGTATGGTGGTAGATATGGATCTATTTTCATTATTTTATATGTTAATATCCAGTTATACCAGCATCATTTTCTGAATACGCTTTCTTTTTCAATTTTATATTTTTGCTTTTTTGTGAAAAATCAGGAGTTGGTAGGTGTGTGGATTGATATCCATGTTTTTTATTCGATTCCATTGGCCTCCTGTCTGTTTTTATGCCAATACCAGGGTGTTTTCAGTACTGTAGCTTTAGAGTAGAGTTTGAAGTCAGGGAATGTGATGCTTTCAGAAGTTCCTTTATTGTACAGAATTGTTTTGGCTATCCTGGGTTTTTTTGCTTTTCTATAGGAGGTTGAGTATTGTTCTTTTGTGGTCCGTGAAGAATTTTGCTGGGCATTGCATTGAATCTGTAGATTGCTTTTGGTAAGATTGCCATTTTTATTATGTTTATTCTACCTACCCAAGAACATGGGAGACTGAGAAGCTCCTGTAAAGCAAAAGACAAAGCAGCGGCCTACAGAATGGGAAAAATCTTCACCCAATTCATATCAGACAAGGACTGAACTCCAAAATATATAAAGAACTCAAGAAATTGGTCATGAAAAGAACAGATAATGTAATAAAAATGGAGTATAGACCTAAACACAGAACTCTCAACAGATAAATCTAAAATGGCTTTTCAGCCATTAAGGAAATGCTCAACATCCTTAGCCATCAGAGAAATGAAAATCAAACAACTATAATATTCCGTCTTAAACCTGTCAGAATGGCTAAGATCAAAAATACTGATGACTGGGCTGGAGAGATGGCTCAGAGGTTAAGAGCATTGCCTGCTCTTCCAAAGGTCCTGAGTTCAATTCCCAGCAACCACATGGTGGCTCACAACCATCTGTAATGGGGTCTGGTGCCCTCTTCTGGCCATACACACAGACAGAATATTGTATACATAATAAATAAATTAATATATTTAAAAAAATACTGATGACTACTTATGCTGGAGAGGTCATGGGGTAAAGAGAATACTCCTCCAATGCTGATGGGAGTGGAAGCTGATATAGTCACTTTGGAAATCTGTATGACGATTTCTCAGAAAATTATGAAACAATCTACCTCAACATTTAGCAATGCTACTTTTGGTTATAAACCCAAAGGATGCTCACTCATACCACAAGGACATGTGCTCACCTATGTTAATAGCAGCATTATTTGTCATAACCAAAATTTGGAAATAACCTAAATGCCCTTTGACTGAAGAATGGATAAAGAAGATGCTGTACATTTACACAATGGAGTACTAGAGAGTGGAAAAAATAATGACATCTTGAAATTTGTGGGCCAATGGATAGATCTAGAAAACACCATATTGAGTGAGGTAACCCAGACCCAGAAGGATAAATATCATATGTATTCAGACATAAGTGACTTTTAGACATAAATCAAATAAAAACACAGCCTACAATTCATAATCCCAGAGGACCTAGACAACAAAGAGTACCCTAAGAGAGACATATGTGGATCTAATCTACATGGAAAGTAGAAAAAGACAAGATCATGTGAGTAAATTGGGAACATGGGGATAATGGGAGCAGATAGAAGGGAAGGGTGAATGGAGGGAGACAGAGAAAAATATATAGCTCAATTAAAAATAAAGAAATGTAAAATATTACATGTACTCTTTTTCTCTTTCTTAGATCTCTCAATGGTTTAGCTCTCTTTCTTTGTAACCTATAGAGGTTGCTTTTAAGAGAGGACAAAGATCTGTACACAGCTGCAGCTGCAGTTAGCTACAAACTAGCTGGTAAGTTTTGTTACATATCTTCAAAGAATGAATGTGTCTCTAAGAATTTTCCTTGTAGTTTTTTTATTACTAACAAATTGCTAATGAGTGGATACACACTCACACACACATTTGGGAATTTGCAGCAGCAGAAAAAATAAGATTGAAAGAGTAAAGAATGCAATAAAAATGAAGAAGAAAAAGAAGAAAGAATGTAGAGTAATTATAACAATAATGAATTGGAACAGAAATTTGTAATAGAGAATTGGAATTAGAACTGAGAGAGAATTGAAGCTAAGAAATTATTGATACTTAGGGCAAGAAAATTAGAAGTAATACTGAACAATAAAGAGACATGACTGGAGCTGAAAGCATGAGCCTTTTCTCTCAAATTAGAGCTATCCTAAGATGGTTTTCATTATGCTGAGGCAACCTGACAGAACCCTGGGAGGAAGTCAGCAGAGCTGGACTCTGCTGACTTTCGATACCATTCCAAACCTGGTGTTTCTCTTCGTGCTGTCTTTGGATCTGGATGTAAAACTCTCAGCCACCATGTCTGCCTATGCATCGCATGCTCCTTCTTTGCCATGATGACAATGGACTAAATCTCTGAAGCAATAATCGAGCCCCAATTAAATGCTTTCCAAGAGTTGCTATGGTCATGGTGTCTCTTCACAGCAGTAAAACACTGACCAAAGCACTGGTCTTTGTGTATGATATGCTGGTCTAGGGACAGGGTTGAATTCATGTGTCTTGAGATCCACTTTCCTTAGCCTTTGGACTGCACTAGTAGTGGAGGCAGGGGGAAATGTGCAAATTTAAAGTCTCAAAATGCTGATGGGAGATCTCCAGGAAGTGGTGATGATGGATATGGGGACTGGAAAGGGGAGCCATGCAGATCAAGAATCAACAATCCCTTATTCATTTAGACTTCCTGTAACTTCCGCAATATCTATAGCTCCTACTTTGCCATTGCCTCCATGAGAAATGTGCTCAACAAATCAGAAAGCTCCTGTCTGTGGCGGTGATATTATTAGTGTGTTGCCAAGGAGGACACACTCATGTTCATCTGCTGCTGTCACCCCTCTAAATGCATCTCACCTGAGCAGAGACTGTTTTCTGTTTTATCGTGGAAAGGATTCTACTTAACTGCCTTTAAAATATAAAAAACTATACAACTTAATGAAGCTCAATCAGAAGGAATGGGGGAATAAGTCAAAGGGGCATGGATTTTCAAAGATAAACTTGCATGTTTAGAGTGTCACTCCAGAATCTCCTTTTAATGTCATCTTGCATCTAGAAGGCCACATGACTCTTTAATAAGCCATATTTAGAGATATTTTAAGGGAAAAAGCAGCATACAGAAAATATACACAGGATCCATAAAAATGTTTCTTTCTTCTTCATTATGTTGGAAAAACTATTTCATGTTTCAGTTTATCCGAAGCACAAAATATAGTATTAACTGTATTAAAATGAATACTTATAGGTGACATAGAACAGTTTTTATTTTATGTTTTTACAATATAATTCTTCTATGGATTGTTAGTGTCTGCTAATCATCTATTGCACCAACATCATTAGTTAAAGTTTAGCATCAGGATGTAAGTATTGGAGAATTGTGTCTAATAGGGTTCAAACCTGTGTTGTCAATTGCCTTCTGGGGTCATAGAATGGATTCACAGAAATAAGGAGACTCTTGAACAATTCATTATGTGATTGTATTTCTCATTATTCACAGAAAGTAAGCTTGACACCCAAGACCTCTAACCAGTGTGATCCAAAATGTGTTTTCCAATGAAAATATTCCAAATCAGTGGTTACAGGAAGAAAATCATAGACCTTCTTGGCCATAGGGATTATATACAACACTTCAGGCAAAGCTGGAAAATATCTGTGGAATCTTGGCTATCAGGGTTATTTTTTAAATTCGCTTGGCAAAAAATAAGCTTCCTAGGGCAGAATGGGAATGCCTGAGGACCATCACCTCCTGGGAGGATCTATGGGGCTCTTATAGCCACAGAGATAACCACAGAGGCTATATTGCACAGAGGTGGAATTTCTGTATCACCCTTTATTAACATGGGAAAGTTTGAGGTTCCATTGGTTCTAAGCGCACCTTTATTAGGAACACAAGTTTTTAGAGTTACTTCTTTAAAAAAGCCTACTTCAATAGAGCTCTTTGTAGGACAGGATGCAAATGAAGCCCCATAGGTACAAAGTCTTCCTAGCCTTTCTTCTGGACAGCATCCAGTAGTCCCTCAGCCCTGGAGAGCTACTTCACCCCTCTCCTCCCATGACCTTCATTATCAAATCATACTTTGGTTTCTCCTCATGATAGCTACACACAGTATCTTTGCCCCAGCAAGTTCTGCTTATTCCCTCTAAGACCCTGGTCAAACCTGCTCTTTCTGTCATCCAAGAGTTTTCTACTCCACGCAATGTTCCTCCTGCTCACCCTCTCTCTCTCTCTTTTGGTTCTGCTCAGTGCTTCTATGTCACTATTGTTCTACTCGGTCTCAGAGATGACAAGCTCATTGTGCCCCCATGAAGGCTTAAACCAGTTTCACCATAAAACAAATTTCCTTGCACAAAGCCATGCTTGAATCCAGACAGGAAAGCTGCTCTCAGTTCACAAGAAAGGACTGACATTTATCAGAAAGATTTTCTTAGTCAGATGATGCTGTACGGGTTATATTGGGCTTATTTCTGAATATGGTACTTATAACATCCTTCTAATCACTGTGAAATTGCAGGAGGAGAGGCCAGCACATGTAAGAAAGGATCTTCCAAATGGCATCAAATGAGATTTTCTCTGCATATGTGTTAAAGTTGTGTGGCTTGATCCGACTGTGGGCCTCCTGACTATGGGAACAGGTACTATCTCCAGCTCTATTACAGGCTTTGGAAACCTACTCCTCATTCTGGGTCACCATGCACTGCCTTGGTGCCTGGGAGGTGCTTAGTCTTACTGCAACTTTGTTTGCTATGTTTTGTTGATTTCCATAGGTTACCTGCCCTTTCTTGAACAGAAACAGAGGAGGAGTGGATTGGAGGTGGGAACCAAAGGGGATGGAATAGGACAAGGAGGGGAGGGTGGAGGTTGCATCTGGGATGTAAAGTAAATAAATAAATGAATTTAATTTTTAAAAAATAAATCATAGCACAGGAAACAGTTTTGAAAACACACACACATATGAATGTTGGCTAAAATGACTACATTTGTAAAATAGTATTACATAGCAATATGTCTTTGATACAAAAATGTGGAAGATGTGCATACTTTGTGGTTTCCAAATAGATTAGAACATGTGAAACATTTATGCAATTGGTTGCCGGATTTTAATGCCAGTAGATAATTAACATACCAAGAAAATATCAAGATGTCCTCTTCTAAACTTAAAAGTAAACAATAACACCAAGAAGAGAACAACAATCAAAACAACAACAAAGTAACAGTATCATCTGTGGCATCTTCAGAAGGATGCAGTAATTTGAACATTATTGCAAGAGCGGGGCTGGTGTCTGTCCCTTTTTAAGCCTCACAGGTTGGTGTTCAGTCATCCTGTTCAGGGCACTAAAGTTGGAAGAAGTCCACTTCTGATGTTCAGATGAATGCCCTGAAGACTGATGGCTGTTTTCCAGACTCTCCTTGTTACTCTTGCACTCTGAGGCCTCAATCTTGAGGGGAAGAATGTTATTGATTAGAAGGAGTGTGCCCAAGACTTCTGTCTACCTCATGTACGTCTGCTTTGAGCAGAGTGGGAATGTCAGACACTTGCTTGGTCAGAAGGTAAAATTAGAGGCCCTTTGGATAAGCATGTTAGTATAGACACCATACATTACAGAAATGGAAGATCTGAAATTCTCTTGGCCAGATGTGGAGTTTGAATATACCATTAAAGGAAAAGTGTATGTGTGAGACACCCTTGGTCAATGTGAACACTATTGAAGGCCTCATATTCACACCCTGAATGCCCCCCACATAAGTCAGAGATATACAAATAGGGATCAAAGGGTCAGCGATGAGAGGTCAGAAGCTTGCCAAGGTGCATGGGGAAGAAGGGAGGAAACAAGAGCCCTGGAGAAATACAAGGACCCCAGGGTCAGAGGGGAAATGTTTAATGGTATCTTATGAGGAGTGTGGAAATCTGGGGGTTATTATAGACATTGAATAGCATGTTGGATTGGGTAAAGCTGGAAATCTGCATACCCACTTCTTGACATGAGATCAAAGTCCCAGCCCACCTCATACAATGGAACACATTCCAGGAACTGCCTTATCAGCTTCCAGATCTTCATCAGATACTTGGATATCTGTCCACTGTAGAGAATGTGTGGTAGGTGAGGCAGCAGTCTGAGTATTTTTGAAAAGTCTGCATCAGAGTCCCAAGCTTGTTCTCCTTCTCAAGCATATGTTCAGCTGCTCAGATCTAAGTTTGAATGATGGGGACCACATT
The DNA here is from genome assembly GCF_037038515.1 of Microtus pennsylvanicus. Taxonomy (NCBI): domain Eukaryota; kingdom Metazoa; phylum Chordata; class Mammalia; order Rodentia; family Cricetidae; genus Microtus; species Microtus pennsylvanicus. The sequence goes on from NC_134601.1 coordinate 54,628,968, forward strand.
ATATTGATTTTGGCTTTGAGGCAGTGGGCTTCAGTTCTAGACTCTACTTCCTATACATGGACTTGGAGTCTTTAAGCCTGGCATGTCTGGAGAAGTCATTGTGTGAAGAAAAGTATTCTATGGTCTCAGGTTTGGGTGGGGGAATGTCTGAGGCCACTGAATCAGAGGAGAAGAGTGTGAGGCTCTCCTTGGACCGAAGGGCCTATTTGAAGACAACTTGCAGAATGAGTAGATCTGAGGCTGTCTGGTAAATCATAGGCAGTAAACTGAAACTCCTTTGGTCACATCAGAATGGTATGTGGCCCAATTATATGGTCCTAGTAATTGTACTCCCACAGGGTCATGTTCAGAAGATCTGAGAACCCTTGTATGTACCTCTCTAGTAGAGCAGGCAGGTCTGAAACCCTTTGGTCAGAAGACAAAACTTGGGGGTATACTTGGGAGAGGGGATAGTCTAAAAGCCACTTCAGTAAGAAAGAGAGGATACTCTCAGACTTCTCAGGGTAGGTGGAGCATATGCATGATGAGGGAGTCACCTCTGTGTGCTGTGATCACCATTAATAAATAAGATACTGTTTTGGACCTATAGCAAGGCAGCTCTTAGGTAGGCAGAGAAAGCCTTTGTGGGCAGAAGAAGAATTCTTGCTACCACTTTGGGAGCAGGTGAAAGATCTAAAATCCTCTAACCTAGCAGGAGGAGTCAGGAGCTCCATAGGACTAGGTGGAATAATCTCAGCCTCCCTTGGTCATATGTCTGTGTACCTATTGGACAGAAGCTGAAACTTGAATGATAACCTGAGAATTATAGAAAGTCCCAGACACTCACTTCTTCATCGGCACCAAACTTGAAATCACAATCTAGAATACACATTTTCTGAATGTCCATGTCAGGCATATCAGCAGTCTTAGAAGTCTTCTAAGAGGCTGCATGACAGAAGTCTGTGACTCAGTTTCTTTATCTGGTGTAGGTCCATCCACAAATTCCTCTTCATGTAGGACAGGAATTCTCTGTCTAAGGGACTAGAGTGAAGGCAGTATTATGAGTTATCCCCATCTTGATGTTCTTGTGTTCAGGGACCTCAGTGCAGAGAGATCTCAGTTCTCTTTAGTCAGAACAGTACTTCCCAGGCCACCCAAATTAGAAGTTATAGGTATGGAATCAACTGTGAAATTTCCTTGATTACCCAAGGCAGGCCTGAGGCACTCTATTGATGTGAATGTCTAAATCCACTATGTAAGATGGGGTAGGGCCTTGGTACTTGGGACAGAAATAGAAGGACTATTATACCCTTCATCAAAAATGTTATGTGGCAAAATTCATGGGAATAATGAGAAATATTAATACACTCTGGTCATAACTGGAATTTCTGAGACATTTTGTACACAAGTGAAGGTCTACACTTATTTGTCAGGGGTGTAAAGTATATGGCAATGTTCAATAAAATAGGAATCACAATTTTCCATTAAGCATAAAGTAAACCCCTTGTGGAGCAGAGGAAGGTCTTGTTTGGCCTAGTCAGCTTCCAAATCTTTTCCAGTATTGAGAATATCCATACCTTTGTGGGCTTGTGAAAGGCCGGGAAGTAATCATTGCATGTTTTCCAAGTAGTTAGATGGTCATTTTCAGTCTAAGTAGTTATTGGTCAGATAAGATAATCCCATATATGTAGCAGGAAGAAAGTTTGAAGCAATCCTAGACAGTTGGAAATATAGCAGACATACATAGTCAAGAGAACAAGATCTATAAGCCCCATAGTAGATATGGTAGGCCTGAGTCATCCTTGGGCAAAAGAGAACATATTACAAGCCATCTTGGGCTTTGGGAGAAAGTTTTACTTCCCCCTGGATAGAAGGGAAAGGCCAAGTATTTCCAAAGAGTGTCTGATGCTATAATATGATGCTCTGAATCTCCTCTATGAAAGAAAGACATTTTCAGACCTTTCGGCCAGAGGGGAGGAATTTGAGGACCCTGACAAAAAGAGGATAATGATGATCCTTTCAGATGATGTATTGTAGGTGAAGCATATTTAAATAAAGGGGGAGAAGGTCTGAGCCCTCCTTCATCAAAAGGGAATGATTGGATCCTTACTAAGTGAGGGTAAGTTTTGAAGGCCTTTTTGATTGGAATTTGAAAGTTTTGGGGCCTTGGGCAGGTATAGCTCTTCCCTGGCCCCCTCAGTCATGCAGGATAGATATCAGGCCCTCTTGGTTACAGAGTGTGCATTTGAAGTCTAATTGACAGAAATAGATGGTGGTTAGGAATGGAAGACTTTGGCAGACTTAACGAGAGAAGCAAAGTCACAAACCACTTAGGCAAAAGGGGGTATCCTAGTCTACCTTGTGCAGTGGAGGAAGGACTTCATCACCGTTTAGAAGATTCACATCTTCAGGCACACTGTGGCAGGCCTGGCAGTAATCTTAGCATCATCTATCAGTCATGATTGGCAGGCTCCAGTTCTCATCAGCTACATTGGTGTGTGTATCAAGGATGAGACCTCTTCATTCTGGTGACTTTAATGAAGCAAAGATGACCTAAGTCTCAGGCTCTGTCACCTGAATGCAGAGCAAGATAAAGTCCCTTTGGTCACACACGTATTTTCATAGTGGACGTAGTTAGAGGGAAAAGATCTCCATTATGGGGATAATTCTGAGGCCCACATGCTTATAGGGGGTGATCTGAGGATACTTTGATCTTGGTCACCTTGAGAAAAATGGAAATTCTGAGATAACTTTAGTTAAAAAATCAGTTATTCTTATGAATTTCCTTAAACAAAGAGGGATGGCCTTGGGTGTTATTTATAATAACAGAAAGGCCTGACAGCTACTTTAATCAAAGGGATCTTCTGATAACCAGTCACCAAAAAGGCACAGTGTGAGATGCCTTGAGAATAGGAATATCTTGGGAAGCCCACATTATATTCAGAGGGGAAACTTCTGAGGTCATTTTGAACTGTCTTGCTTAGAGAAAAAGTGCCTGACTATGTTTGACCAAATAGCAAGATCCAATCACCCCATTGTGCAGAAAGGGAAAATGCTAGTTTTACTTGAGTGGTTTGGTTCAGCATCATTTGATTCTTACTGTGCTCCCAACTTCCATGATCCACATATTACATCAACTGTTGGGAAGAGTACAAGAAGCAATTACAACACTCTTTCAACATGAGGAGTGGTTGTGTAAACTTTGATGCTTCCTCAGGGTTGTATTAATCTGTGTTTATCCATCAATGTAAGTAATGTGGAATGTCCTTCTGTATATGCTTTTCTTTTTTTGGTTTATGATTAAATCTGCTTTGACCTATGGCAGGGCAGAATATAGCCAGGCTGGAAGAGATATAAAAAGAAATTAGGTGGAGTCCAGGAGAGGACATGTAGCTACTGAAGTACAACTACACCAGAACTTTTCCAGTAGGCCACAGCCATACGGTGATACATAGATTAATAAAAATGGGTTAATTTAAGATGTAAGAGTTAGTTAATAAGAAGCCTGAGCTAACAGGCTATGTGGAATTGTAATTAATATATTTTCTGTGTAATTATTTGTGCTTGGGCAGTAGGGAAACATAAGCACAGTCTTCATTTACATAAAAGATAAGAACATTTTGCATTTCTGACAGCTACATTCTAGGCAGATGACATAATTATTTGTTTTAGCTTTTTATATTTTTCCCTCTACCTAAATCTTGTGAGGTCCCATGGTTACAAAAGTGTTCTCTTAGCAATCTTAGCCCCTGGGATTGGCACTAAGGTAATATGAGTCCAAGGGTCAAGTGAAATGTGTCCATGAAAGGAAGGGGATGCTCTAGGGCCTTCCAGGGTCAGTGGCTAGACCTGTAGCTCAATTAAATACAGAGTGAATGATTTGCAACCCCTTTGGTTGCAATTCTGAGCTCTTATTCATCAGTGTGGAATAGCCCAGACACCTCTTGGCAAAAAATGGGATCTTTGTAATTTTTGTGGTTGAAGTTTGTAATCGTAGTTCCCCCTTTCACTACACTGGACTGAATATGGGCAAATCTGACTCTCACTGTTACAGTGTGAGTGGTGTAAGTAATATTTAATATGGGGCCTCTTTATTCAAAGGTAAAGTTTGAGGGTCTTTGCCACAAAATGAATACTTGAGACCACCTTAGGAAAATGGAGAAGGTCTGCAGTAGGCTTTGTCCTAGGAGGGAGGTCTTCCATTTTCATCAGTGTAGCAAAAGGAATAAGATAACTTGAGGAGACTGGAAGCACTGGCCCTTTGTGAGACCTGTTTAGGGCAAGGGTATGAGTTGGAAAACCCTTGCACAGAGAGGAGAAATGTCATGTACCATCCTGTTGAAGGTGAATGCCCTTACTACCTTACTCAGTGAAGGAAGGTACCATTACTGCACTTCAGCTTCCAATTCTTCCTTAGAGCTTCCTCATCTTGTGTTGAGTCTTAGAGAGTTCAGGCAGCAACGAGAGCCTTCTTCAATGTACCTGGATGGCTGTCAACAGCTAGGTCTCCTCTTTTTTTTCTGGTTGTTTTCATGGTCCATGTCTGGGCAGCAGTGATGGGGTCAGTTGATTTCTAGTGATTGGACTGAAAAACATAGCTTAGGATTCAGTTTCTAATTCTAAATTTATGACAGGGGCCCACAACCTAGAGTGGAGCAATGCAGTTTCCTAGCCTCCCGCACCAAATATAAAAGGTTAAATCATTTTTGTTTAGAGCAGCATATTTTGGAGGTACTTCAACGACAGAATGGAATGTTTGAGGATTTTTGATAGAATCCTACAAGGTAGGATGCTGTATTATTCAAAATAACATCTCTAATGTCACCTTGTGAATAAAAGAAATGCATGAGTTTCCTGGAGTCAAAGACAGTGCTTCCTAGTCTCCCTTGTACAGGTGGATAAGGTGTAAGTACACGTTTTTTAATGGATGGAAGGATGATGGCCCAGTCTGACCCAGGGTAGTTCTCATGAAAACTTCAATAAACAAAGTATACATGAGGTCTCTTGTAAACAGGGAAGTTCTGACAACCTCTTCTCAGAATGGGAAATTCTGAGACTACCTTCAGCAAATGAGAAATCCCAAATGTCTTTATTCACAACGAGGAGGGCTCCAGTCACATTTGGTAGAATACTACTATGCACTTCAATCATGATCAGAACAGGAAGGTGCCAAGGCATCTTGGATAATGGGAAAAGGTTCTGGCTCTGCACTAACATCAGCTATTTTTCCCAATGCAAACGCATACCTTGTGTGAAAACTTTGAGAGTCTAAGGCAAATCTCCTAACAATCTTCCAACAGGCTAAGTGCTTATGCAAGCATTGATGTTTCCCAAAGGTTGTGTTCAGCTGTATATATCTGTGAATAAAAGAAACAGTGCGTTTTTGATAACCAAACTTGGAGACAGATGGCTTGAGAGGTTCTGTCCTGTAATCTTATAGTAGAAAGTTGTGAGATCCCATTGTTCTCATATGTGTTTGTATGGTTGTCTTGGTCAGAGGGGCCAGCTCCAAAGCAATCTTAGTTAGTAGCGGAACATGTGAGGTCACCAACTAAAGAAGGGAAGCTTGATGGTTCTTTAGTCTTAGAGTGGACTAAAGTGCTGAAGATCAAAGGATGGAGGTCTGAGACATCCCTTGTATACAGGGGCCAGTTTTGAGAGACCATTCAATAGGGTTTGATTTTTCAGATTACCTTTTGTGGAAACTGAACTTCTGAAATCCGCTTCCTAGATGGAAGTAGATAATTGGCTCACAAACCTTCAGGGAAGATCATGAATGTCTGATACTTGTTTTACTTGGTGGTATAATGCACTCTTGATCTGACACCCCTGTAATGAGAAGATAAAAGACAGAGTCACTTGGGAGGAATGGGAATATTATATAAGGACCATACAACACCAAACAAATATTTTAGGGTAGGGCTCATTGGAAAATGGGGTTTAGGAAAATCTACATCTTAGGAGAGTTCTGACATCCTGTTCCATGTATTGAGAAGAAATAGGTGAAGAAGAAGAAGAAGAAGAAGAAGAAGAAGAAGAAGAAGAAGAAGAAGAAGAAGAAGAAGAAGAAGAAGAAGAAGAAGAAGAAGAAGAAGAAGAAGGAAGAAGAAGAAGAAGAAGAAGAAGAAGAAGAAGAAGAAGAAGAAGAAGAAGAAGAAGAAGAAGAAGAAGAAGAAGAAGAAGAAGAAAAGTGAAAATTCTGAGACCCCCATTGAAAAATGAGGACAGAATCACCTTTGGGCAGAGTGTGAAAGTGTCATACACATTTCTGTTGAAGGGGAATATCTTGGGCACCTCATATAGTGGAGAAAGTTCCCAGCACTGATCATGAGCTTCCAAGTCTTATTCATAGTTTGTGTTCCTTCTGAGAGAGACAAGGCAGTAACAATCTATGTCTTCTTCCAAAGACCTGGATGATTGTTCCTGGCTAGGTTACTTCCTGTAGTTTGTGTTCAGCAGTCCTGATCTCAGCAGAGATGTTGAAGTCATTCCATTTGTATTGACTGATCTGAAGGCAGATGGCATGGGGTTCTATGCTCTGATTGCCAAACATGCCTATTGGACCTCAAACCGGAGTGGACTATTGTCCCTTGTTTATAGAGAGAGTCTCCCACAGCCCTATTCCTGAACAGCTTGATAGAAGACCTATTAGGCCATTCATGGAAGGTTTCAGGCCCCATGTTTGAAAGGGAGAATGTTTTGGGAAGGTAGGAAAGAGCCCTAAGTTCCAGAAACCCTCAGGGAGAAGATGAAGTCCCCAGGTTACTTTGAAAACTAGAAGGATCAGCCAATATCTTATCAGGTCCAAATGTCCTCACACTATGGAATACCCATGTGTTTTGGGGCTCTGAAGCTTGGCTTCAAGCAATCAGAGTTTTTTTTTCTTTTTTTAATTGATTTTTATTGAGCTCTACATTTTTCTTTGCTCCCCTCTCTGCATCTCCCCTCCCCTTCAACTCTCTCCCAATGTTCCCATGCTCCCAGTTTCCTCAGGAGATCCACATGGGAAGCAGAGTTTTTCTCTTACAGATTGGTTGGCAGCTCCTAGCTCTGTGTCCTCCACAAGCCTTTCATCAGTAGCACAGGCGTATGAGACAAGATGAGACCACTCCATTTCTGGTAAGAATATTAAAAGTAAAAGGGTTTAATCAGGGAAAAGTTTTTTACTGTTTTTTCCCAGGATATCAGTTCAGTGTACTCTGACATCCCTTTGGTCATTTGGGCATGCCTAAACACCCAGGTCAGAAGGGAAAAGATTAACATCTTCTCAGTGAGAGAAATAGAGCTGAGGTTTCTGCAGATAAAAGTGGTTTTTCTGAGGAAGCCAAGGTCAGGGAGTGCTTATTTGCAGTTTACATGACAAAAAGATGAACATCTGAGTAAGTCTTCATGTCACTGGTCTGGTCTGTATCCCCTTAATCAGATGAGTTTCTATCAGTACTCATGAAGGTAAATGGTGTGTCTAAAGTCTGCTTTTTTAAGGAAAGTAGACTATAACCACCATCCTTCACAGGGTATTTATTGTCAGAGGCTCTCATTGGATCAATATTGTGTCTACAGTTTAGTGAAGTGCAAATCTGTGATCCATTTATTAAGAATAATGTCTGAGTTCCATTCCATAATATCAGGAATTATATGGGCCCCTCACACAAAAGGAACATCTAAACCTCCTTTGAACAAACTGGAAAGATGTAGGACTCCCTTTATTCCAGGATGAAGATCAGATATCTCCTTGACCAAAGGGAAGAGTGAGTAGTCCTGTGAAGAAAGGAGTTTCTGAGACCCACGAGGCAGGGGAGATATGATCAGAATAAGAAAATCCCATATAACCATGATCAAAAGTTCAGTTGACTTTGATACCTCATAAGCTCCTAGAATTGCCTCACCATCTAAGTCTTCTTCATAGTTTAGGATGTCCATATCTTTAGCTGAATCTGCAAGAGACCAAGCATCAATATCAGGATTCATTAAGAAGGCACAGTGTGGTTGATGCCTAAGAATTCTGTGCAGGCAAACAGGACTGGGTATGACTGAGAAGTCTATACCATGGCTACTTTATTTGGCATGGGTTCCTGGATTTGTCTACTCTTCTTGACTTTTGTGAACTAACCACAGTGACCAATGCTCTTTGTTCAACGGTGAAATATTCCATGTGCCCTTCCTCAGAGGGAAATTTATGAAGGCCATTTGGGCTAAAGGTGATATTTTTAGGCCTAAGTTTTCAGAGCAAATAATAATAATAATAATAATAATAATAATAATAATAAGGTTTTGGAAAGGAGACAGATCCCAGACCTTGTTGGGCAAATGGGAATGCCACTGCTTACCTTTGGTAGAGGAGAAGATCCAGGCACTCCCTAGTCCTTCTCCAACTCTTCAGTGAACTCCAGAAAATTCTTATCTCTGAGGACTCCATTTGTGGCTTAATGGCAATCAGAGGGTTCTTCTTACAAGTTGAATTATAGTCCCTAGGTCTGTTCCCTACTTAAACTCTGGATAAGCTGCACAGGTGTAGACATGGAGGACAGGCATATATCTGGTGTGCAGCTTGAAAACAGATGATCTTAGATCCAGGGTACTTTTTATTCTTCTGCCATGCAACTTCAATCTAGAGTTCCATGAGATTCCTTTGGTGGTCAGAAGCATATTTCCTAGCCATTCAGTTCTGAGGGAGAAGCTCTAGTCTCGATTAGTTATTTGGTAGACCTGAGTCGGCCATGAACACAAAGAGAAGCTGTGATGTTTACCTAGTAATAGGGAGTCAATCTCAAGTACCTGTAAACCAAGTCTGAATATCTGAGACATTTTTCAGTCACAGAACCAGTTCTGTAGCTTACTTCATCAAACAGGCATGTCTCAGATTCCCCCAGTAAAGACAAAGGAAGCAGCATGTTACAAAAACCCCCCTTTAGCAAAGTATGAAAGTCAGGGGCTACTGTGCTTGAAGGAAATAACTTTAAAATCCCTCTTCATAAGACAGTGCACCAAGGTGTAAGCTTCCTCAACTAGTGAATTAATTTAATTTTGACGGGAATATTTCAGGCATGATGGAGTTGGTAGCTGGAGGCCTGAACTGTCCTGATTCTGGAATAAATCTAAATCCCCAGTGTAACTTAGCAGAAATTCTATGGCTCATTAATTCTAAAGGGTTTGTATTTGTGGCCTTCTTGGGGCATTGTGGAAGTCTGAGGCCTCTTTGTTTCTCAAGTTATGTCTCAGGCTTCCTTCAGCATTGAGGATGTGCATGGCACCCTTGTACTGAAGTTGTAAGTATGAGGCCCATTTGGGCAATTAGTGAATGTCTGGGGTCTCCTGGTTCTCAATGGAATGGTGTGTCAATCTTCCCTTGAACACCAGGTAATGACTGAAGCTTTTGTTGTTGATGGATTATTGGTTTACTGGTAAAAGTTGTTGAGTTACTTTTGTTCTAGACAGAAAAGTTTGAGGCCACCTTGCCCATTGGGAAAGATCTGAGACCCACCAGTACTGAAGGAGAGGTCAGAAGCTCCGTTCATCCATACATCCATTTGGAATAGCTCTGGTTCTGTATTGATAGGGCTATAGCCTGCTTGAGAATTAGTGGGGTGCATTCTGCATCCTGGTTCAGAAGAGATGTGCCTGAGCACCCGGTAAGCCCTTGAAAATAATTTGAGCTCCACTTCAGTCACTGGGAAAAAGGATAAGTCTTCCTGGGCCTAAAAGAATAAGTCTGGGGCCCCTTTGTCAGAAAAACAATGGAGAACCCCTGTACAGAATGAGAATGAAGCATCCACAGACAAACAGGGAATTTTGAGTACAAAATTTTCGGTCTTCAGAGACAGAAAGTCTTATGTTATTTTGAGAAATACAGAAAGGTCAAAGACTCTTGTGGGAAGCGTGGGATATCAACACTTAATTTGGGAATTAGAGAAGTCTGAATATTTCCTGATCAAATCTTCATGGGAATATAGAATATCCATGTCGTGCAGGGCAGGCAACAGTGTGATCAGTCTCCAACCTGCTAGGAGGCAATTCTCAGCTAGGTCTCTGTACCAATTCAGCTATCTACATCTGAACATGACGGGTGTGATTTCTTTATTTCTGCTGATCAAGTTAAGACACATATACTGGGTTTAGGGCACTGCTGGGTGATCTAAAATTCTAGAACTTTAGGCACCAGGGTAGTTTTATTTTTGGACAGAGGCTTTGAAGTCAGATGATTAGAATAAGAAACACCCAGAACCTCTTAGACAGAGGGAGTTGATCTGTCACCCACTAAGCCATATGAAGTAAGTCTTGGGCCACATTAGTTAGAAGAAGCACATGCTATTCTCCGTGGGTAATAGATTATATATCATGTTCTATGTAGAAACTGTGACCTATTAATAATCAGATGGAAAATGCCTGCCTTCTTTATAGTCAGATGGACCAATCTGATGCCTCAATGTGCATCTGAGATAGCCAGGAATGGAAATCAAATGTTTAACAGGTGTTTGATGAGAAGGGAAAGTTATAAACTCCTGTTGTTCATGTGGGGCACAGAGTAGGAAAATATGGGGCTAGCCTGTGAATAAGAAGATCTAAAGATGGCATGATAAGAGAGATTAGGGCCCAGTATCCCCTCTTGAGATGAGCATCTTTAGAACTTTGGTTTGACAAGCTTGCAAGGTTTGAAGCCTCCATGGGCAGAAGGATTATGTTGGAGGCTTCCTAGAGCAGAAGTTGAAGTTCTAACCCACTCTACATTAGAGGGCACATTTCTGGATTTCCTTTGGTCACAAGGAGCAAATGTGAGGCTCAGTGATTTAGATGGGCTATTCTTGAGGCTCTTTCTTTCCGATTGAAAGATTCTAAAATTGCTTTGGACAGGGTGGCTATAGGAAAGTCTGAGGCCCCTTTGGTCACATTGAGAAGGTCTGATGTCTTCTTGAGTGGAGAGGTAAGAACTCAGGCTCCTTTTTTGCAGCGGGATCCTTCGGAGTCTGCATGAGACTGAATGTGAATATCTGTGCCCTCCTAGGACAGAAGGGTTACATATGGGGGTCCCATGTTCATACTGGAAGGCTGTGTCTCTGCCTTGGTAAGAGAGGGAAGATCTTAGGTCCGCTAGTTGAGGTCGAATATGTCTGAAATTTCCTTGGACAACAGGGAATGATGCGCCACTCCCTTTTGGAATTGGTGGATATATGAGTCCCCATTGTACAGGAATCCAAGTCCCACTCCCCTCTCTGGCACCAGTGGAAGGTTTGTGTCCCTTTTGAATGGAAACAGTGTGTTTAAAGTCCTCCTTTGTAGAAACAGGATGCCTGACATCATTGCTTTGGGACAAAGAGGAAGACTTGACACTCCCCCTGGGACTGTCTCCATCTGGAGATGACCTGAAGCTTTCTTGGGCTTCAGTGGAAGTTTTGATGGCTTCTTGAGTATAAGGGAAATGCCTGAGTCTTTTTCTGGTAGAAGTAGAAGTAAGGCAGGAGGTCACATGAGGAGAGGTAGAATGTCTGAGGATCTCTTCATGAGAGGGAGTAGTTCCTATGTCCTCTTCTGTAGAAGTGGAAGCTTCTATGCTCTGTTGGGGAGTAGTGTCTGGTTTCTTGTCCCTTTTGGCAGATGAAGTATGACTAAATCCTCTTTGCGACAAAGACAGATGCTTACAGTCCTCATGTTCTGTATGGTAAGCATGAACATCTGCTTTGTTAAAGGGGGCTTGTTCCAATTTAGTTTTAATAGACCTGGAATATTTATGGCTGGCTTGGGGAGATGCAGAACTTCTTCCACCCTTCTCATGAGATCGTGAGGATCTGAAGGCTCCCTTAGAGATGGAAGGTTCTATGCACTCTTGATGAGTAGCTTTTGCTTTCTGGTCCCTTTTGGAATATCTGAGGCCTTCCTCATGAGATTGTGAGGATCTACAACCTCCCTTTGCAGAAGTAGTAGTGAGGCTCTCTTTGGGCTCAGTTTTAAGCCTTGCACCAACTTTGTTAGAAACCAAATCTCTACCCACCCTTGTGGGAGAATGGTGAAATTTCAAGCCTTCATCTTCTGATGGGACAGATTTGAGGCATGATTCTTTAGGAACATGTTTCAATTTTGTTTTCTTTGATTTCGAATGTCTGGAGCCACCTCGTGGAGAGGGAGAACATCTGAGATCTTCTTTAGGAGGGGAACTAGATCTAAAGGTCAATTCTGATGATGCTGGGGGTGAGACACTCCTTGGAGGAGTAGAGGTAGAACTTGAGTCCTTTCTGATATATATGGAAGATGTGAGTCTACTTTTGGCAGAAGGGAGTGATCTTAAGGCATCAAGTTCTGAAAGTGAATATCTGATATCTCCTTCAGGAAATGGGGCATGACTCCCTATTTTTTTGGTAGACTTGGAACGTCTATGACTTTTATTGGGATAAGAGGAATATCTCAGGCAGTCACCATGAGAATGAATAGGAATAAAGTCGTCATGTGCACAAGTGGACAGTCCCAAAACCTCCGTTGAAAAGAAAGTTCCTACACCTTTTTGGGTAGATGGTATACGTTCTAGAACACTTTGGGATGGTTTGGGGTTTCCAAGAGTATCGTGGAGAGGTGTTGATGGCTCCAGATTCCCTTGGTCATATACTGAAGGGCCCAGAGTACATTGGTCAGAATTCAAATGTCTCAGAGCCTCTAAAAAGATGGTAAAGTTTCCAGAGCACCTAATACAGATTCTGAAGTCTTACAAACCTCTTTGGCTGTTGGCAAAGGTTCTGAGGTCTGTGGTATAAGAGAAGGTTGCAGATTCTGCACTGAAGGAGGCAGATATTCTAAAGAATCTTGGGAAGTTGTTGAAGTTTCTGTAACGCCATTGTTAGAAGATTGTATTTCTACAACGCTTTGGGCAAATGGTGGAGTTTCTAGTGTCTTGTCATCAGAGTCAGAAAGTCCAAGCATTCCTGGATCAGATGATGAATGTCCTAAAGACACAAAGTCCAAAGAAAGTCCTGAAGCTTCTTGCAATGACAAAGAAGTATCTGGAGACCCTTGAGCAGATGGTGAATATTCAAGTGATTCCTGTGCTGATATGGACAGACACAGAGCCTCTTGTGAATGTAATGAATTTCCTGTATAGCACTGCTGAGATGGTGAATGTCCTTGTACACATGAAGATATTTTCTGGCAACCTTGTTCTGAGGGGGAGAGTGACCCATCCCCAGATGCAGGTAGAGTTCTTCTCAGAGACCCTTGGTCAGGAAAAGTTGGTCCCAGGGATTCCTCAAGAGATATTGATGGTCCTAAAATTTCCTTTTCAGATACAGACGGTCCCATAGTACTTTGGGCAGAGAATGAAATTTCCAGAGACCCTGGGGAAGCTGAAAACATCTCTGAAGTTCCTGGGGAAGCATCTGATATATTACAAGCCTCTTTGGCAGATGACAAAGGTTCTGATGTCTCTGGCATAAGGGGAGCCTGTTGTAGAATCTGCACTGAAGGAGGCAGATGCCCTAGAGAATCTTGGGCAGGTGGTGAAGTTTCTAAAATCCGATGGGTAGAAGATGGTATTTCTAGAGTGTGATGGGTAGATGGTGGTGTTTCTAGTGGCCTCTGTGAATATTCAGATAGTTCAAGATCTCCTAGATTAGATAACGATAATGATAATGACTGTCCTGAATGCCCTTGGTCCAAACAAGTGCCTGAAGCCTCTTCAGATGACATGGAAGTATCTGGAGACCCATGAGCAGATGGTGAATGTCTGTCTGCTGATATGGACAGTCCCAGAGCCTCTTGTGAATGCAATGAATTTCCTGTATAGCATTGCTGAGATGGTAAATGTTCTTGTACACATGAAGATATTTTCTGGCAACCTTGTTCTGAGGGGGAGAGTGACTCAGTCCCAGATGCAGGTGGAGTGCTTCTCAGAGACCCTTGGTCAGGAAAAGTTGGTCCCAGGGATTCCTCCAGAGATACTGATGGTCCTAAAATTTCCTTTTCAGATACAGAGGGTCCCTTAGTACTTAGGCAGAGAATGAAATTTCCAGAGATCCTGGTATAGATGGAAAAGTTTCTGAAGTTTCTGGGGAAGCATCTGATATATTACAAGCCTCTTTGATAGATGACAAAGGTTCTGATGTCTCTGGCATAAGGGGAGCCTGTTGTAGAATCTGCACTGAAGGAGGCAGATATCCTAGAGAATCTTGGGCAGGTGGTGAAGTTTCTAAAATCCCATGGGTAGAAGATGGTATTTCTAGAGTGCTATGGATAGACAGAGATGTTTCTAATGGCCACTGTGAATATTCAGATAGTCAAACATCTCCTAGATTAGATAACAATAATGATAATGACTGTCCTGAATGCTCTTGGTCCAAACAAGTGCCTGAAGCCTCTTCAGATGAAATGGAAGTATCTGGAGACCCATGAGCAGATGGTGGATATCCAAGAGCTTCTTGTGCTGATATAGACACTCCTACAGCCCCTTGTGTAGACAATGCATTTCCTGAACAGATTTGCTGCAGTGGTGAATCTCCTAAAGGCACCTTTTCACCTGAAGATATTTCCTGTAAACCTTTGTTAGTGAAGTTCTGTCAGGCCCCATTTGAGATGAGGCAGTTTTCACTGACTGTTGGTCAGATGGAGAAAATTCCAGAGGTTTGTGGGAAACTGTTGGTGATCTCAGTATCACTTGGTCACTTTTAGAAGGGCCTGCTGCACCTTTGGCAAATGTTGAAAATGTCAGTGTCTCTAAAATAGATGTCAAAGTTTCTATAGACCTTGAGAGAGATTTCAAAGTACTATAAACCTCTTCAGAAGATGGCAAAGGTTTTGTTGTCTCTGAAGCAAATTGGGAAGTAACCAGAGGCTGCTCCAAAGAAGTCTGAAATTCTAGAACATGTTGAGCTGATGGTACAGTTACTATAGACCCTTGGACAGATGATGGAGTTTTCCTAGCATCTTGTGTAGATAGTGATGTTCCTAACATATCTTTTGAAGACTGAGAAAGTCCAAAATCTTGAGGAATAGATGATGAATGTACTAAAGCCTCTTGGAGTAAAGAAGGGCCTAGATTCTCTTGGGATGATGTGAACATTTCTGGAGACTCTTGATCAGATTTTGAATATCCTACAAACTCTTGTGCTGATATCGAAGTTCCAAGAGCCCTTTGCATGGATAATGAATCTCCTAAACACCCTTGCTGATGTTGTGAAGATCCTAGAAACCCTCGGGCAAATATAGACAATTTGGGGCACAACGGGGCTGATAATAAAGATTGGGAGGTCCCTAGTACAGATGGAGTAGGTCCCAGTGAACCTTTGGAAGATGGAGAAAATTGAACAGCTTTTTGGAGAAATGATGATGATTCCTGAATCTGTTGGTCAGAATCAGAAGGGAACACAGTACCTTGCGAAGATGGCGAATGTCCTAGAGTACCTAGGAGAGGTGGCAATGTTTCTAGAGTCAGAGATGAAGATTCTGAACATTTAAAAACCATTTGGGGAGATATCAAAGTTTCTGATGACTCTGGAGTATATTGGGAATGTTCCAGATACCTTGGGAATGACGTTGAAGTTGCTGGGCACCATGCACATCTAATAGACCTTATATATCTTTCTGGAGAGAAGATGATGTTTCTAGAGTAACTTTGGAAGATGACAAATTTTGCAGTATTCCCTGGGCATAGAGAGAAGGTGTATCTCCTGGGACAGATGGGAATTGTGCTACAGACCCTTGATTATAAGAAGGGTCCTGCACTTTGTGGGAAGGAGATGGATGATTCTGGAGACCCTTCGTCGAATGAGCAAGGTCCTAGAGACTCTTGTCCTGATATAGACAATTTCACAGTTCCTTGAACAGATAATGAACTTCCTTCATAACCCTTCTGATGTGGTGTTTGTCCTAGAGTCACTTTTGTGGGTACAGACAGTTTCTGCCACCCTTGGTCTTGTAGGGAACGTTCCAGAGTATCTGATGTAGATGGGGTAGGTACCCAAGACACTTGGGAAGATGGAGAATGTTTCAGAGAAGGTTTGGTAGTTGGTGAAGATGCTAGATGCTTCTTTGAAGATATGGACAGTTCTGAGTTATTTTTGGAGGAAAGAGAAAAGCTCCCAACATCTTGGAGTGTAGAATTGAAAAGTCTTTGTGTCCTTGAGGCAGATAGCAATTTTTCTACAGACCCTGGGGTAGACAGAGCAGGTTTAAAACCCCCTTGGGCAGATGGCAAGACTTTTAATTCCTCCTTTGAAAATTGGGAATTTGCCTCAGTTCCCAGGGAAAGAGATCCGAGTCCCAGATCATCTTGGGCATATGGCAAAGGTTCTGTTCTCCCCTAACTATCTAATGAAGGTTTCCTAACCTCTTGTGCAGATGTAGATGTCCCTTGAACACCCTGGGCAGAAACAGGAGGAGTCGGAGTCCACGAAACAGATGGAGACATTCCTAAATACACTTTGGCAGGTGGAGAAGATCCTAGGGTCACTAGAGTAGATGATGAAGATCCCAAATCTCCTCTTGAGGAATTGGATAACACTAGATTGCTATGTGCACAGGTAGAAACTTCCAGAGTATTTTCTCCATGTGAAGAAAGGCAAGATCCCCCAGGTTCTTGTAAAGACAATGAAGGTCTGGAATTCACTTGAACAGATAAAGAAATTTTCAATGGCTCTAGGAAAGATGATAGAGTCCCTTGCCCAGATAAAGAAATGACTGTTTGCCCTTTTGAAGAAGGCATAGATCCTAAAGAGTCTGAAGCAGATGGATTTGATTGTTGAACGCTTTGGTCAGACTGCCAGGATCCAAGATGTCCCAGGGAAGAAACAGAGGCTCCTAGAGTGCCATGCATAGGTGTAGAGAGACCAAAAGTCCCTTCTACAGACAGGGAAGGTTTCAACAGGCATTGGGAAGGATAGAAAGGACTCAAGTTTTCCTGGGCATATATGGAAAGTTCCAAAGGCCCATCATCAGATATCACATGTCCTCTGGTAGCTGTCGACGTTTTGCATGCACCTGGTATAGATGATGAATATTTTGGGGACTCCTGGGGAGTTAGTAAAGGTTCTACAGATGCTTGTGCTGTGATAGAAATTCTTGGAAACCCTGGGTCAGATTTCAAAGTTTCTACTGTCTTTTTGGCATCCTGGCTGAGATACTGGGTAGATGATGAATATGCTGCTGTGTTCTGTGCAGACATGGACTGTGAGCATGTATGTTGTGTATGTGAGGAAGTGCCTGAGAGCCCTTGGGCAGGTGAAGGATGTCCTAGACTCCTTTGTGCAGATGTGGACAGTCCCATAGACTCTTGTGGAGAAAGTCAGGAACCCACAGTTCCTTGAGCACATTGAGAAGTTGCTTGACTCCCCTGGCCTAAGGAGTAAAGTCCCAGAGTTTCCTGAGGACAAGGTTCATATACTGAACTTCTTACATGAGATGGAGAAGTTTCCAATGTCTCTCTTATATGTGACAATTGCTCATGATAATGTTGTGTATTTTGAACTTTTCCTTGGATGTTTGCAGAAGATAACAAGGACCCTGGGGTTCCTTTTGAAGATGCTGATGGACTCAGTGAACACTAAGCAGATACATTAAGTTCTAGAGGCAGATGGTCAGAGATTAGAGCTGCTGGATCACCTGGGACATGTGATGAAATTCCTCTAGGCACTTTGTTAAATGGTGAAGGCTTTCTGGGACCTGGGACAGATGGAGAGTTTTCCACAGGCTCTCTGACAGATGACAAAAGGCTAAGATTCATTTGGGCAGGTTGAGATGATTCTAGATTACCAGAGAAACAATGCAAAGGATCAAGTTCTCCTTGAGGAGATGAAAAAGGACACAGAGTTCCTTGTGCACACATGGAAAGTTCCAGTATCTTTTTCTAACTGTGAATTTCACTCATTCCCTTGGGGAGATGCCAAAGGTTCTAGGGTCCCTTGTGCCAATGACAACACTAATAGAGTTCTTTGTGAAGGTGGTCTAGGTCCCACTAACTTTTGGTCAGTGAGAGAAGTTGCTGAAGACACATGTAGTAATGAAGAAAGTTCCAGAGGTTGTGGACCAGATGGTGAAGTCACTGCAGTCCTTGAAATTGCTGTAAAAGTTTCCACAGGCTATACTTCAGGTAAAATATATCCATGAATGCTCTCAGAGGATTCATGAGTTCCCATAACATCTTGGGAAGATTCAGAATGTTCTTGAAACTCTTGGCCAGATGTTGAAGGAAACAACAATGCTTCAGTCAATTTAAAGGGTTTATGAGGCCCTTGGGAAGAAAGCAAAGTTGCTAGTTCCACTGGGCCAGATTGGAAAGGTTCCTGAACACTTCGGTCAGATGATAAATGCCCTCCACACTCCTGGGGTGAGAACAATTTTCTTGTAGTTTGTGAGGATGTTGAAGAATGTTCTTTACACTGTTCTACAGTTGAAAAATATTCTAGTTCCCCTTGTGCAGATTGGGATGGTTCCAGGTACTCTGGAGATAATGTGAAAAGTGATACAGTCTCAGTATCAGACTCTTGGGAAGATGGAAAAGGACACAGAGAGTCAGAGACAGATATGGAAAGTTTGAGAGACATTGGTGGAGTAAGCAAAGAGTCTTGAGGCTCTAGGGTAGAGAGAGAAGGTTCCTGCATCTGAACACTAACTGAAGATGGTGGATATTCTGTATCTTTTGAAAGGGATAACAATGATTCTTCAGTTTCCTGATCAGACAGAGCAGGCATCAAAGCCTCTTTGACATGTGCTGAATGTAATAGATGACCTTGGTCATATAGAGAAGATTTATTAGCCTCCTGGGAACAAGTTGAAAGTTTTGTAGTTCTTTGAGCACCTGATACATTTTCTAGAGCCCCTTCTGCAAACTTGGGCATTTCCATAGTCCTTTGATCAGATTGAGAAACTTCAAGATCTCCATGGAGACTGGAAAAATTCCCTCCTCCATCTGGTCATAATATTTAGATGCTGAAGGCCCAAGGGAAGAGGTCAAATGTGCTTTGGTCACTGGTGCAGATGCAGATAGCTGCATAGTATCTGCTTCAGATAGGGTAGGTCGCCCAGCTCCTAGTGTAGATGCCAGTGGTCCCAGAGAACCATGATCAGATGGAGACTGTCCCAAAGACCCTTGTACAGATAGCAAAGATTGGACTACCTCTTGAGAACAATGGGATGTGGCTTGAGTTGCATTTTGTAGGGAGGAATGTTCTAAAGTCTTTGGAGCAAGTAAGAAAATGTTCTTAGTTCCTGGAGCAGAGAAAGAAGATTCTTGAGACTCTCCTCTATTGGACAGATGGTCAAGAACATTTGGGAGCATTTGGGATTCTTTTCTAACCTCTGGAGAAAAAGTGGAATGTTCTACATCCTCTACTATAGATGTCAAAGAGCACAGAGTCTGTTTGTTATGTGTGTTAATTTGCAGAGGCCCTTGGGTAGTTACAAAATGTTCTAGGGCCTGGGAAGTAGATAAAGAAAGTTCCTGTGCATGTAGCAGGAGGTAAGACAGATGGTCTGGGTTCCCTGCTCAGTGGGTTTCTCCTGCAGTCAGGAACCTCTGGAGAAAGTAGAACTTGTCCTTCTTTGATCTCTTTCGGCTCTTTTAAGGGATCCAGGGTCTTCTTACTGGATGTAGTCTTTATAAGAGCTCTAAGACTCCGCAGACTATCTGCAGTAGCAGTGTAGGGAATTTTGGCTGTTTTGTCTTTATAAGGCTTTTGGCACCTGAACTTGTGCTGAGCCAGTCGAAGCACCCCCGGAGGTGCAAAGTCCCTTGGGAATTTGGTGCTGGTCAAGTATGTCTCCCATTGGGGTGTCATCAGTCCCTTGGGAGACACTGAAGGAGGTACCAGGCCGTTGGCCTCTGAAAGGGGTCCCAGGCCTATGAGGCAAGCGCTTCCCCCATTGGGATAGGATGTCATCATCCCATTGGGGGACCCAGATTGGGGACCCTGGACAGGGTCCACTGAAGGGGGTCCCAGGCCGGGGAGGCTGGGAAAACTGTGGTCTCTGGTCAGAGTGTGATGGACCAGCTGAGGCTCGCTGACCTCTCTCCACAGGTTTGGTCATTTAGCCAATAAAGTAGTTGAAAAATAAAAAGGGAAATTACCCCTCGCAAGGGGCAGCGAATGTACTTGCCAATGGTGACTCTCGTCAAGCAGCAGCAAGCCATATCCTCAGAGAGAGACTCTCCTTCCTGAGAACTGTGGACACGTCCAGTAGCCAAAGCGCACAGTTACTCGAGTGACATTTGGCCTCAGAAATCGAACAGAGCTCGAGAGCTGCACTTGAAATGGATGTCCTCGGGCCTGCACGGGCCAGTCCCGAGCTGTCTCAGCTGGCGGTTCTGTGTGCACTAGCCAGGCAATCATCCAAGCTTTCTGAATGAGGAGGGCACCTTGGACCCTCTCTTCTTCATTAGGGTCGAGAGTGCTAGGTAGTCCGGTGCCCACTGTCAGTGACCAGGACACGGACTATTGAAGAGGCAACATGATTGGGAAGGCAACGGGGTGCTTGGGAGACTTTGCTTTCGGGTTCCTCTTACACCAGTTTGGTCCCGCTGTCAGGAGGTCGTCGGTGTTGCAGTTAGATCTGTTTGAGCCTCATAACTGAATGAGAAAGGGTGATCCAGGCGTTTGCTTCTCAGAGACTGTGAGGGCCAGGCAATCACTGGTTGTGCTAGGGAAAGAATAAGTAATAGTGCTTGAATAGAGCAGAGGATGTCTGGAACTGGTATTACAAAAGGTATTCTGTATTTTAAGGATGACCTATCCTGGCATTTTCTAGTAAATTGGTGACAACTTCTGTGAATGTCATTCTGTATGCTGAAATGCCTCTCTAGACTGCTTAATAGTACTTACTGCAGTGCTATTATTATATAAATGTTAGTATGTGTATATATATATATATATGTATAAAAATAAGGATAAGAAAAATAATAATCTTATAGTACAAAAGCAAGTTGTTTTTCAAATAGTTTTTACTGCTTTTGGCTAAGTTCACCAATTCAGAACAGACACAGTTAGACTCCCTTATGTAGCCCTTATGGCCTTAAGCAATTGCTTTGTCTCGCTTTACATGTTGGGTGCTATAACATTTACATATTTGATTGTTTTGGAAGGTCATATAATTTTCCTGAAGGCACAATATGGCTAATGGCTCATATTAGTAGCTCTTCATGGGCCATTCACTTCCATTCTAATGATGAAGCTGAAGCATAATTTTGGATACCCTTAGACAAGTTGATTCTTTGAAAGGTCATGTTTATTGAGCATTTGATATACTGAGAAAGTGCAAATTTGAGGATATGGATGAAGATGTTATCTTACTGATAAACTTGCTTTGCTTGTTACACGTTTTTCCAATTTTACTTTGAGAACTTTTTGTTCTTGCTGGATGAAAGGTTCCTGTTTATTTATGTCAGTGCTATATCTGATTTTTGTGAAGTATTTCTGTCTCCCTTTGGCTATACAAACAATATGGCTTCAGAAGCATTGGGGGCACTTTTCTATCATCTAATTATCTTCCTGTGCCATTGTCTTAGTGATTTGGCACATGCTTTCTCCTTGGAATTTTTGGAAAACTTTATCACTCCCTCTTTAGCCCTAATTTACCTCACTAATTTCATTTTGAAAGATATCTATCTTCAGGAATTTTATCGTTCACCGTGTTTATCTGCATACTAACACATATCCTAACTCTCGTATACCTTTCAACAATTTACCTGAATTTTCTGTTGGTCCCTTGAGGTCCTTGGAGACATTGAATTTACACACCAGCATAATGCTGCTAGGTATGAAAAACTTGGTATAGGCTACAATTCATAAAGAATTATGAATATCAATTTATATAATATATACCTCATGAGAATTTGCTTGGCAGTTCTAATATCAGGACAAAACACTTCTCTCAATTTAAGTTACAGTGACTGTGTTTAGTTCAGATAATCTAGCAAAGGTAGTTTATACGTACACGAGTGACTGCTCAAAGAATACTTAAGAGATTTTAAGGTTTCACTTTGATAAGGTTGTTCAACTACAAGAACTTTAATGTATAGTAGATTTAATAATGAAAATAACTGAATAGTATACTTTTTAGCATTTAACTCAGTAATTAACATTCTTCTCTAAAGTGTTTATATTTTATTCATTTTGTCAGCATACAAGGAAATGAGTTTCACTACAACAATTTCATACATATGCTCTCATTGATTTATTTAGTGTGTGTGTAATGGGAATAGCTATTTTTGCCTAGGTGACTTCAAAGTTTATTTGCTGGCATGACGAAACAAGTGGATGAACAAGAAAGACAGTAGAAAACAAAATTATTAGCTTTATCCATCTGTGCTAGGAGAAGCTTGAAGCAGGAATTCAGTTAAGCAGATGTTAACAAGGATGCTTTCTAGGACCCCTGGGTCCTTTCCTTTCCAGTATTGGTCCTGTCTAACTATCCACCTGTTAGTATTCAGGCTTGTGTACTGGCCTGGGCTTTGGGTAAATGTCCTCAGCTGTAGTCACTCAGAGCTCCTTCTGTGCACATTCACTACATTCCCTTTTAAAAGGACCGTGCCAACCTCCTAACTCTCTTTCTCTATTTGTCTTCATCTGTCCATCTGTCCCTCTTTCTCTCTCTACCTCCCTCTTTCTTCTCTTCTATCTGCTACTCCTGTCCCCAGAAGCTGGGCTCCCCCTCTCCCCACCCCATTTTCCCATTCAATTTCCTCCAATTAAAAAAAAAACTCTACCTGAGCTTGTCACATGGCATCTTTCTCGCACAAGCCACTTTTTCTCAGTTAGAGCACACCTGTGTGCCTTCATGCTATTTCTCCTGGCAGGATCTTTTGGGAACAAGAAGACACCATCTGAGGGAGCCTGTCTTTGTTTACCGTGCCTATTTATGTTCCTCTAACCCCACCTTGTGTGTGTGTGTGTGTGTATGTGTTTGTCTGTGTGTGTATACACACATGAGCATACCAGCATGTGTGTGTGTTATTAGCATGAATGTGTAGTGTGTTTTATATATGTAGGTGCACAGGTGAATGGGTATATGTTTGTATGTGTGTATGTGCATATAGAGACCCCATGTTGATGTTGGTTGTCTTTGAAGACTCTACACATTTTTTTTACTGAAACATAATTTGGATTGTTTAGCTAGTTAGCATGTCCCTTGTGATTTCTGGTCTCTAAAGTACAGATGAGCCGCCACACTTACCATTTTTTGGGTACTGCAGATTTGAACTCTTGTTCATATGTGTGGCAAGTACTTTATCCACTGAACTATCTCCTAGCACCTATTATTTTTAATGCTATTAAAATTGACTTTATTTCCTTTATTTCGTTCTCACCATGTTCTTTGTTGACATATAGAAAAAGCTTCTGATGTTTATGTTGATTTTGTATCCTGCTACTTTCCTGAAAGTGTATATATGTGAGTTTTCTACTGAAGACTTTAAAGGATAGATTATATTAGCTATAAACAGGCAAAATTTGACTTCTTAGTTTCCTGTTTGTATACCTGGTAGAATGTAAACAGGTGCCAAATCTATAAATCAGCACATAGGTTTTCAAAAATAAAAATAGAATTATTATAAGACCTAAATAAAATACTTCTAGACAAATACTCAAAAGACACTAACTCTTACTTCTGACATACTTGCTATTCATGTTTATTGCCCCAATATTCACAGTTGTTAAATAGAGCCATTCCTTTACATTATAAGATGAATAGATAAAATGTAATACACACACACACACACACACACACACACAATGGAATTTTACTCCACTGAAAAGATTGTTGAAATCATGTCATTTGGAGGGAAATGGATAGAATCGAAGGTTCTAATGTTAAGTGAAGAGGTACAGATTTGGAAAGAGAGAAATATCAGAGGCTTTTTTTCCTCATGTGTGGAATTGAGATTTAATTTTTATATATTGGTATACATATGTGTGGTTGAATAGTGTAGGGAATATGATGTGGGAAGGTCATTTGTCAATCTGTTGTTTCATTGGTTAATCAGTAATGAAAACTGCTTGGCCTGATAGGTCAGAAAATTAGGTAAGTGGAGTAGACAGAACAGAACGCTGGGAAGAAGGGAAGTGAGCCAGACACCATGCCTCTCCTCTCCAGAGCAGATGCCATGGAGCCGGCCACCAGGTCAGACATGCTGCATCTTTCCCGGTAAACCACCACTTCGTCGTGCTACACAGATTATTAGAAACGGGTTAAGCAAAATGTGAGGATTAGCCAAGAAGAGGCTAGAGCTAATGGGCCAAGCAGTGTTTAAAAGAATACAATTTGTGTGTTGTATTTCGGGTGTAAAGCTAACCGTGTGGGAGCTGGGCTAACTGTTTGGGGATGAAAAGCAGGCTGGCCCACAGCTCCTTTTACAAATGGCACCCAGACGTGGATAACTGAATCCACATAAAACCTGACAAAGCTTGGGAAAGAATAGAGTAAAGCATGTTTTCTTGGTAGCAGCAATTTCTCGGGTCTGCTCTGCTTGCTAGAGCCAAGCAAGTGCTCTCATCTAAGAGAGGCTTCCTGACTCAGCTTTAGCTGCAAAACCCCGCTGCTCTTAAGAGGTCCTGCCACGAAACACATGGTGTTGGTGAAAAGCTGAACACAGGCTTTTTGGTTTTCAGCCATAGCAGGGAAAAAGCTGTACCATTTAAAGATGCTGGCTTTCTGGGCTGTCCTGCCTGGGCAAACTCTGCCACTTTTAGACAGGCAGGCCAACTGAGTGTGGTCTGTGACCAGAATGCTGCAGCTTGCTTGCTGGCAGGGACTTTGAAACGCCATAGAGTTGTGGCAATAAAAATGGCTATAGCCAGTACCTCCACCATGAGGCTGGAAAACTAAGGAATGGGCTGTATCCAGCCATCAATGCCACGACTTTAACACTCTCCTTAAAGACTCATGTAGTCAGAAAAAGAGATATATACAGTAAAGAGAGATTTTAAAAAAAAACCTTTAAATGGTTTACAGTGTGTTTAAAAATATATTCAGGCTTGAGAGGAAAAAAAGTTAAAGTTTTTAAAGTAAAGAAAGAAAGAGAGTAGTTGAGTGTGATAGTACACACCTTTAATCCCAAAACTTGGGAGGCAGAGGTAAATTAACCTCTATGACTTCAACGTGTATCAAGACACACCTTTAATCCCAATGCCTAGGAGGCAGAGACAGACGGATCTTTGAGAGTTCAAGAACAGCCTGGTCTATAGGACCAGGTTATTCAAGGACAAAGATAAAGAGAGAACCTGTCTCAAAAAGTAAAGCTAAAAATAAAAGAAATAGAGGTTAAAACAAAGCCACACAAAGATGGAAAATGCACAGAGAATCTTTTTTTAAAAAAAAAGATTTATTTATTATGTATACAACTTTCTGCCTCATACCCACACGCCAGAGGAGGGTGCCAGATCCCTTTTCAGATGGTTTGGAGCCACCATGTGGTTGCTGAGAATTGAACTCAGGACCTCTGGAAGAGCAGACAGTGCTCTTAACCTCTGAGCCATCTCTCCAGCCCCCAAAGAGAATCTTGATACTGAATGCTATTATGCTTTCTTTGAATTGTTTGAATGCTGAGGAAGGAGCAACAGCTGCTAAAAGATATTTGTTTATAAATGCTGCTGAACCAATCCAAGATAGATATGTTGAAAACACCTTGACTTCAAAATTTGGATCAAAGGATATGATACTTCGGAAAGGAGTTTCTTGTTTGGTTTCACAGAGGATGAGACCCTGTGGATTGCTTCTATCCCAATATGGTATGATAGACCACACCCTCCTGAAAGGTTGCCCTGAACACCTTCAAAAAATTACTTTGCTCAACTGCTGACTAAGATGAACCTAGCAGATAGGTTATACCATGAAAGACCTAAATAACAGTGCCCCCATTCAGCACGAAGCTGTTTGGAGAGAAGAAACTGCTCCCATGTTTCCAAATATTGTTTATAAATATCCTTTTACATTTAAAGGGGGATATGATAGAGATATGAATAATTTGCATTGGGATGGATTTGACTTTATCAATATAAATTTAAGGTCAATCTTGTTATAAGTATATGTATTTCTGATATTGATTAAGGTATTTTGATTGTGTAATTCGTGTAAAAATATAATGTATATAGGTTGTTAATGGATAATCATTAATAATAATCAAGCTTGTAGTCATGTTAGTTAGATTTTATAGATGTGCATAGATATATTTCAGATAGGCATTCTTCATATCTTTCAAAGACTACAAACTATGGCATTTTAAATGTTTTAATAACTTTTCATGACAATGAGACATGTCTGCTCCTGGTAGCACCAATCTACTTCAAGAGGAAGATGGGCAGTGAAGAGGCTCCTCATGGAGTTGGTTAGCCATTTGGGCAAGAAACTGCTCTTGCCTGGACTATTGCATAAACTGGACACAGAGAATCCTCAGAGAGAGGACTGGTGAACTTGCTTAAAGGTGAGATGATCTTTCAGGGTTCCTGATTCATGAAAGAGTCTGTGAGACATTCTGCAGGACACAGCAGATAGTGACTGAACTGCCTTTGAAATTTTCTGCTTCATGGAAAAGTCTGCTGGATACTATGGGCCTGTAGGCTGAAGATGAATGTCCCAATGGTACATAGGAACTTTGGTTGACTGTCCAGGCAGAGAGATATCTTTTCGATTTCTACAGTTTTATAAATTGCTTACTTCTCATTTACTTAGGTAATATTATATCCTTCTGGAGTCTTTGATGGAGTTAAAGAATAGATAGATAGTTATAGTTTTCCTTTGTTATGATGAAAGAAAAAATAGATATAAATATTGTAACTGTAATTCTTGCTTGATATCTGTTTTGTTATATGTAATTTTACTATGTTAAAGTGAAAGCCTTTCCTTTTTGTTTAAACAGAAAAAGGGGAAATGATGTGGGAAGGTCATTTGTCAATCTATTGTTTCATTGGTTAATCAATAAAGAAAACTGCTTGGCTTGATAGGTCAGAAAACTAGTAAGGTAGAGTAGACAGAACAGAATGCTGGGAAGAAGGGAAGTGAGCCAGACACCATGCCTCTCCTCTCCAGAGCAGACGCCATGGAGCCAGCCACCAGGTCAGACATGCTGCATCTTTCCCCGTAAGTCACCACTTCGTGGTGCTACACAGATTATTAGAAACGGGTTAAGTAAGATGTGAGAATCAGCCAAGAAGAGGCTAGAGCTAATGGGCCAAACAATGTTTAAAAGAACACAATTTGTGTGTTGTCATTTCGTGGCATAAGCTAGTCAGGCAGCCCAAAGCTGGGTGGCAGGAAGCGGCACACCACTCCTTCTACAGGAATAAAACTAGAAAATGAAGCATGAGAGGAGAAAAGAGATCTACAGGGGTAAAATTAAGACGTGTAATAGAATACATATGACATAAAGACATAAAGGTGTGTTTACTAGTTACTGTGTTGTTACTGAGATAAAGCACATTAACCAAGGCACTTGTGGAATGGAGAAGTTATTTGTCTTATGGTTCCAGAGGAAAATGAGTCCATCAAGGAGGCAAATTATGGCAGCGATCAGCAAGCATGGTAACTGAAATAGGAGCTGAGAGGTCACATCTCAAACCATAAGTAAGAGACTGAAAGAGTGAACTTGAAATGGTGTGAGTCTTTCAGCTTTCAAAACAACATACCCCTAGGGACATAATTTCTTTAGGAAGGTCATGCCTCCTAAAACACCCCCAAACAGCCAAAAACTAGGGACCAAGGATTCAAATGCCAGAGACTATAGGAGATATGTCACTCACTCATACCACCACAGGATGAATATTGAGGGAAGCACTGATCCAGTAGGAGGGAGTCATGGGATCTGGGATGTCACTACAGAAGGAAGGCCAACATGGAAAAGGGAAGAGTGGAGAGATGGCTTAGCAGTCAAGGGAACTGGCTGCTCTTCCAGAGGACCTGGGTTTGATTTCCAGATCCACATGTTGTCTCACAATTATCTGTAACTCCAGCCCTAGTGGTATATGATACCCTCTTCTGACTTCTGCAGGCATCAGGCATGTATGTGGTACACAAATATATGTGCAATCAAAATACCTATACACATAAAAATAAATAAGAAAAGGGAGTGAATGAAAATGCCATAATGAATCTCACTTTGTATGCTAAGTTTTAAGCCTCATAATGTATGTGTATGTTCAGAATCTGTATATTTGTATAGTTTCTGTGTTTTTGTTGTTGACTTCTAGTTTTATTTCCTCTATGTTTTATGAAATAAACTGTATTTATTGTTTTGAATTTGTTAAGATTTAATTTGCGGAGAAAACCAACACATGTGGTATATTTTAGAAGAGATTCCCTAGGGTGCCAAGAAGAATGTGTATGCCATTCCAATTTACTAAAGTATTCTGTAGGTATCTGTCAAATCCAGTCTATGTATCGTCTAGTCCAAATCTGATATTTCTTTGATAATTTTAGTTTATATGATGTGATGCTTTATGTGGATTGCCAACAAGACCTATAATGAAGAAAAGGAGCCTATGGGCATGCCTTTGAGGGATTATCTAGATTTAGTTATCCTCTGTGTGTGCCTGTCAGAATATATTGACTGGCTCACCTGGGTTGGGAAGACTCACCCTAAATGTGGTAGGTACAATTTCATGGCCAGAGGTCCTGGACTGAATTAAAAATGAAGACACCTGAATAACAACATTCACCTCCCTCTGCTTCCTGATTGTACATGCACAATTACTAACTGCCTGAAGCCCCTGTGGCCACAACTTCCCTGCTGTTTTAGACTACCCTGGGAATAGTGAGCCAATATAAACTCTTTATTCCTTATGTTGCTTTTCTCAGAGTACTTTATGATAGAAATCAAACAAGTAACCAATATAGATAATCTAATTACTGATGAGAATGTGGTATTGAAATCCCTGATTATTTTTATGAGGACCTATATGACATTTTCTATTAGTATTTATTGTATAAAATTGAGTGCACCAAGATTTGGTATCTCTGTGTTTATAATACTCATATATCCTTGACAGATTAGTAAAAATTCACTTTTACTAAAATTTACTATACATTTACTAAAATTTAGCTACCTATTCTAACTAATTTTGATTTGAAGTCTACTTATTCACAAACCAAAATAGTTTTATTGGCTTGTTTCCTATCTACTCACTTGTTAGCTAGTCATCTATCATTTTGCTCTTTGTCTATAAGTGATTGTACCAGTGAATTGTGCTTCTTTGAGACAACAGGACAATTGATTCTAGTTTCAATCCTGTCATCTAGTCTTCATCTCATTATGGGTGAGTTAAAGTTATTTATATTTATAGTTGTTATTAAAAGATGTTTAACAATCTTGTGATTTTGTTGTTTCTCTTTTTGGATTTCTTTATATTACTATTTTCTGTTTCTTTTTCTCTTATTTTGAGTGTTTAATGCTTTACTGAGTTATACTTGATGGGTTATTTCATAGCTCTTCCTTGTTCATGTACTCCTCCAATACAACACTTTCTGTGCTTTCATGATTAAAACTGTCACCATGTTCTATGTGGTGTAGGAGGTTCTTATGTCTATGGGTTGTTTTCATTGGTTGAATAAAGAAACTGCCTTGGCTTTTTGATAGGGCAGCACTTAGGTAGGCAGAGAAGACAGAACTGAATGCTGGGAAGAAGCGCAGGCAGAGAGCTGCCATGAAGCTGCCAGGTCAGACACGCTGAATCTTTCCCAGTAAGCCATGACCTCATGGTGACATACAGATTATTAGAAATAGGTTGACTCAAGATGTAAGAGTTTGCCAATAAGAGGCTAAAACTAATGGGCCATGCAGTGTTTAAATGAATACAGTTTCTCTGTGATTATTTCAGGTGTAATCTAGCCAGGTGGCTGGGGCCAAAAGCAGGCCCACTCCCCCCAACAACATCTATGTGTTTGTCTTGAATATCCTTATTACTTTGTAAGTAATATCTTTGAGCTAGATATTTCTAGAACTTCAAAGATGACATTCTGTGCTTTTCTGGATTTAAAGAATTCCAGTGAGATATCTGATGCTATTGTGATGTTTCTGCCTTTCTATTTAAGTGTTCTGTTATTTGTTCTGCCCTATTAATATTCTGTCCTTTATTGTATTTTTGAAATCTTGAGCATGCTATGCTATGCTATGGAGAGGTTCTGCTCTGCTCTTACCTATTTGGAATTGAAATGCATCTCGTGTTTGAATATTCATTTTTTTCTATAAACCTCAAAAAATGTCTGTTTTAATTTCATTGAATACATTCCTAGTGCCTTTAGTTTTTAATCCCATCTTCTCCATTTAACACTTGGATATTTAAGGTTTTGTTTATCTTATCTTTTTTGAAAGTAAATTTGTTTATTTTACATCTTGGCCACAGTTGTCCCTCCCTCCTCTTCTTTCAGTTCCTCCCCCCAACTCCCTTATGCTCCCCACGTTTAATTAACCCACTCCTTCTCTGTTTCTGTTCAGGAAAGGGCAGATCTCCCATGAATATCAACAGAACATGGCATGTAAGACTAAACAGCACTTCATCATGTGTTTAGGTTGGGCGAGAAAACCCACTATGAAGAGTTCTAGCAAAAGCTAGCAAAGGTATTAGAGATAGAACCTTTTCCCACTTTTAGGAGTCTGAAAAGCAGACCAAGCTACACAACTGTAACACATGCAAAGTGCCTAAGTCAGTCCCATGCAGGGTCCCTGGTTCTTGCTTCAGTCTCTATGAGCCCAGATTAGTTGATTCTGTGTTTTCTCGTGGTGTCGTTGATCCCTTGGGCTCCTACAATCATTTCTTACCCTCTTGTGCAGGATTCCATCAGTTCTGCCATTCCCTGAATTCAAACATTAGTTTGGTTGTGGGTCTGAATCTGTTTACATCAGTTGCTGGACAAAGACTCTTTGATGACAATTGGTCTAGGTACCAATCTGGTTACAAGAGATGGCCAGTTCAGGCTATATATCCACTATTGCTAGGACTCTTGCATGTGGTCAGCCTTGTAGAGTCCTATGAGATTCATTGTGCCAGGTTTTTACCTGACCCTGAAATGTTTCCCATTTCCTGTGGTCTCTTTCAGTACTCTTTCCCTTTCCCCAACCTGATTGCTCATGTGTTACTTCCCTACCTGCAAAATTTCTTCTACTGCCCTTCCCAGGGAGATCTAGGGGCCTCCCCTGACACGAACCCTCCTTGTTACTTAGTCTCTTTGGATATGTGGGTTGTGGCATTGTCATCTGGTATCTTTTACTAGGTATAGATATGTTACATTTGTTTATGCTGTGGAAGGTTACTTCAACTACATAAATATGTGTGCTATGTTTCTGCTGTATTTGTTAATGATGTAAAGAGATGTTACATTTGTTTTTTTTTCTGCATTGGTTTAATTATATAAAAATGTTGTTGTGTCACCTTGCCTGCCTTGATCTAATAAAGAGCTGAATGCCATTAGCTATGCAGGAGAGGGATAGGTGGGACTGATAGACAGAGAGAATAAATAGGAGAAATCTAGGCTCAAAAAGAAGGAGAAAAAGAGGAGAGAGAAGAAAACAAGAAGGAGAGATGTTTCTAGAGTGAGAAACCAGGCAGCCACCAGACAGACAGACATAGAAACAGCAAGAAAGTAAGATATAGAGAAAGTAAGGTAAAAAGTCCTCAGAAAAAGGGTAGATGATGACAAACAGATTAAAATAATAAATAAGATAAGGCCATCATTCATAAAAAACAAGAAGTTTCTGTGTCATTATTTGGGAGTTCCTCAATGGTCCAAAAGAAAAGCACTGACACAGTTATCCTTTACTTCACATAAAATATACACTTATGGGTGAGTATATACCATGGTTCTCTTTCTAGGTCTGGATTACCCCAACTCAGGTTCTAGTTCCATCCATTTGCCTGGAAGTCAAGTGGCAATTTCTCAGAAAACTGGGAATCAATCTACCAAAAGACACAGCATATTCCCAAATGATGCTCAACCATACTAAGGACATTTGCTCAACTATGTTCATAGAAGTGTTATTTGTAATAGACAGAACCTCAAAGCAACCTAGATGCCCTTCAACCGATGAATGGATAAATAAAATGTATTACATTCATAGAATAGAGTATCAATCAACTTATTTTACCCTTTAATAGATTTTATTTTGACTTACTGGACATTATTTTCATGTTGCAAGAAGAGGGCTGCTTGTTTGTCCTGGCCACCTGGCTAGCTTAGCCCTGAAACAACCACAGAGAAACTGTATTAATTAAATCATTGCTTGGCCCATTAGTTCTAGTTTCTTTTTTGCTAATTCTTACATCTTAATTTAACCCATTTCTATTAAACTGTGTACTGCCACATGGCAGTGTCTTACCGGGTAAATTCCCAGTGTCTGTTGCTGACAGATCCATGACACCTCTCTGACTCTGGTTTATTTCTCCCAGTATTCAGTTCCATTTTCCCCACCTACCTTAGTTTTGCCCTATCAAGAGGCCATGTCAGTTTCTTTATTCATTAAGCAAGAAAAGCAACACAAAGTCAATAGGCCCTCCCACACCATTTCCCCTTTTCTGTTTAAACAAAAAGGAAGACTTTAACATAGTCAAATTACATATTACAAAGCAGGTATCAAAGAAGAAGTACATTTACAATATTTATATTTACTTTATCTTTTATAATAACTAAGAAAAACTATATCTATAAATTCTTCAATTCCATCAAAGACTTCAGAAGAATATGATATTACCTAAGTAAACAGGAAGTACATTGTAATCAATTTCCAAAACTCTAGAAATGACAGAGACACCTCACTGCCTGGATAGAGATGATAGATAAAGAGATGACAGAAATATAATAGAGGAAACAATGATAGAGAAAGAGATGATAGACTGGAGAAAGAAATTATGGAGGATAGAGATGATAGAGAAAGAAATAATAGAGAGATGATAGAGAAAGAGATGATAGAGAGAAAAATGACAGAGATGATAGAGAAAGAGATGATAGAGAAAGAGATGATAAAGAGATGATAGAGAAAATGATGACAGAGAGATGATAAAGGAAGAGATGATAGAGAAAGAGGTAATAAAGATAATAGAGAAAGAGATGATAGAGAGATGATAGAGAAAGAGATATAGAGGAAGAGATGATAGAGGAAGAGATGACAAAGATAGTAGAGGAAGAGATGATAGAATAGGAGGTGATAGAAAAAGATAACAGAAAGATAATAGAGGAAGAGATGATAGAGAAAGAGATAATAGACTAGAGAAAGGAATTATGGAGGATAGAGAAAGAAATAATAGAGAAAGAGTTGATAGAGAGATGATGGAGAAAGAGAAGATAGAGGAAGAGATGACAGAGAGATAATAGAGGAAAAGATGATAGAGAAAGAGGTGCTATAGAGATGATAGAGAAAGAGAAGATAGAGAAAGAGATGATAGAGGAAGATATGATAGAGAGATAATAGAGGAAGAGATGATAGAGTAAGAGATAATAGAGATGATAGAGAGAAGATAAAGAGATGATAGAAAAGAGATGACAGTTAATAAAGGAAGAGATGAAAGAGAGAGATGATAGAGATATGATAGCGAAAAAGAAGATAGAGAAAGAGATCATAGAGAGATGATAGAGAAAGAGATGATAGACTAGAGAAAGAAATTATGGAGGACAGAGATGATAGAGAAAGAGATGATAGA
Source organism: Microtus pennsylvanicus (assembly GCF_037038515.1). Lineage (NCBI taxonomy): Eukaryota > Metazoa > Chordata > Mammalia > Rodentia > Cricetidae > Microtus > Microtus pennsylvanicus. The sequence goes on from NC_134601.1 coordinate 54,662,528, forward strand.
GAAAAAGATGATAGAGAGATGATAAAGGAAGAGATGATAGAGAAAGAGGTAATAAAGAGATAATAAAGAAAGAGATGATAGAGAGATGATAAAGAGATGATAGAGGAAGAGATGATAGAGGAAGAGATGACAGAAAGATAATAGAGGAAGAGATGATAGAGAAGGGGATGATAGACTAGAGAAAGAAATAATAGAGAAAGAGATGATAGAGAAAGAGAAAATAGAGAAAGAGGAGATAGAGGAAGAGATGACAGAGATAATAGAGGAAGAGATGATAGAGAAAGAGAAGATAAAGGTATGATAGAAAAGAAATCACAGAGAGATAATAGAGGAAGAGATGAAAGAGAAAGAGATGATAGAGATATGATAGAGAAAGAGAAGACAGAGAAAGAGATGATAGAGAGATGATAGAGAAAGAGATGATAGACTAGAGAAAGAAATTATGGAGGATAGAGATGATAAAGAGATGATAGAGAAAAAGATGATAGAGAAATGATAAAGGGAGAGATGATAGAGAAAAAGATGATAGAGAAAGAGGTAATAAATAGATAATAGAGAAAGAGATGATAGAGAGTTGATAGAGAAAGATGATAGAGGAAAAGATGATAGAGATATGATAGAGAAAGAGAAGACAGAGAAAGAGATCATAGAGAGATGATAGAGATAGAGATGATAGACTAGAGAAAGAAATTATGAAGGATAGAGATGATAGAGAAAAAGATGACAGAGATGATAAAGGAAGAGATGATAGAGAAAGAGGTAATAAAGAGATAATAAAGAAAGAGATGATAGATGACAGAGAAAGAGATGATAGAGAACGAGGTAATAAAGAGATAATAAAGAAAGATGATAGATGATAGAGAAAGAGATGATAGAGAAAGAGATGATAGAGAAAGAGGTAATAAAGAGATAATAGAGAAAGAGATGATAGAGAAAGAGATGATAGAGAAAGAGATGATAGAGGAAGAGATGACAGAAAGATAATAGAGGAAGAGATGATAAAGGGATGATAGACTAGAGAAAGTAATTATGGAGGATAGAGAAAGAAATAATAGAGAAAGAGATGATAGAGAGATGATAGAGAAAGAGATGATAGAGGAAGAGATGACAGAGAAAGAGATGATAGAGACATGATAGAGAAATAGAGGAGATGGTAGAGAGGTGATAGAGAAATGGATGATAGATAGACTAGAGAAAAAAATGATGGAGGATAGAGATAGAGATAATAGATGATAGAGATACGGTAGAAAAAGATGATAGAGAAAGAGATGACAGAGAGATAATTGAGATGATAGAGAAATAGATTACAGAGAGATGACAGCGAAAGAGATGACAGATGATAGAGGAAGAGATGATATAATAGAGAAAGAAATGATGGAGTATAGAGATGATAGAGAGATGACAGAATGATAGAGAGATAAAGAAAGGTATATAGAGAGAAATAGAGAAATACAGATAGAGAGAACAGCAAATTGCAGATAGACACCGCAATTTCATTTCTTGGTCACCCAGACCCAAATAATCACAAAAAGCTATATTAATTACAACATTGTTTGGCCAACAGCTCACACATATTCCTATCTAGCTCTTATAACTTAAATTAACCCATAATTCATATCTATGTTTAGCCACATGGTTTGGTACCTTACTCAGTGTAACATTCCCATCTTGTTTTCTCAGCATTTGGGTGGCGACTGTAGACTGACCTTTTCCTCTTCCCAGAATTCTCCTAGTCTATTTACCCTGCCTATACTACCTGCCTGGCTTCTTGCCAATGAGTATTTTATTAAACCAACACAAATGACAAATATTTACAGGATACAAGGGCATTATCCCACAGTAGCAAACAACATGTCACAATACTTCAAGAAAACTGAGTTCTATCCTGGCCACTTTTGTAATATATAGGTCTTGGAGCCTTACCCTAGAGATCTAGTCTACTAAGTTACACTGTATTAAGACACTTTCCCACAAGGTCAGGGCCCTCTCTCAAGCCATAAAAGGCACACAGGAAAACTAATTTGGGAGTTCCCTCGCTATATACATGAGTCAGTAAAAGCCACAAAAACAAATTATTGGGTAAAGAGTAGTTCTAGGGCTAAGCAAATCACTCCATATATTCTTCCAGGAGCATTTAAGATGACACATGTGTGGAGGACCATCGGCTGTCAACATGACTGGGGGGGGGGGTCAAGGCTGACGCATAGTGTAGGACTGAACTTTTAAAAACCCATCTCCTCTCCAGCAAAGGCTATCATTGGAGTTTTTTATTTTAGCCATTCTGACAGGTGTAAGATGGTATCTCAAAGTTGTTTTGATTTGCATTTCCCTGATCGCTAAGGAGGTTGAGCATGACCTTAAGTGTCTTTTGGCCATTTGAACTTCTTCTGTTGAGAATTCTCTGTTCAGTTCAGTGCCCCATTTTTTAATTGGGTTAATTAGCATTTTAAAGTCTAGTTTCCTGAGTTCTCTATATATTTTGGAGATCAGACCTTTGTCTGTTCCTTTATTGTATAGGATTGTTTTGGCTATCCTAAGTTGATTATTGTCCTCTCAAGATCTGTGAAGAATTTTGATGGAACCTTGATGGGGATTGCATTAAATCTATAAATTGCCTTTGGTAGAATTGCCATTTTTACTATGTTGATCCTCCCAATCCAAGAGCAAGGGAGGTCCTTCCATTTTCTGGTATCCTCCTCAATTTGTTTCTTCAATGCCTTAAAGTTCTTGTCAAATAGATCTTTCACTTCCTTGGTTAGCGTTACCCCAAGATATTTTATGCTGTTTGTGGCTATCGTGAAAGATGAAGCTTCTCTGATTTTCCTCTCTGCTTCCATATCCTTTGTGTATAAGAGGGCGACTGATTTTTTGGAGTTGATCTTGTATCCTGACACATTACTAAAGGTGTTTATCAGCTGTAAAAGTTCTTTGGTGGAGTTTTAGGGGTCGCTCATGTACACTATCATATCATCTGCAAATAACGAAAGTTTCACTTCTTCCTTTCCAATTCGAATCCCCTTGATCCCCTTATGTTGTCTTATTGCTATTGCTAGAACTTCAAGCACTATATTGAAGAGGTATGGAGAGAGTGGACAGCCTTGTTGTGAACCTGAGTTTGAAGGGGTACCCTCATCCATTACTGGTGGAAATGCAATCTTGTGCAACCACTTTGGAAATCAGTGTTTCAAACTCTCCATCTCTGCAAAGCTCCAGATAAAGGAACACATTAATGATGAAAATTCAATTTCCTTGTCAACAGCCCCAGCAAAGACTCCTAGTACTAGTGGAGAGGGTGTCTGAACTGGCCTGCCTCTGTAATCAGATTGTTGACCACCCTAATTATCATGATAGAATTTTCATTCAACCACTGATGGAAGAAGATGATGAGATCCAAAGCTAAACATTGAGCCAATCTCCTGAAGTCCAGTAGAAGAAAGGCAGAAGAGAGTATACAGGCAATGGAGTCAAGACCATGGTGGGTAAACCCACAGAGACAGCTTACCTGAGCTAGTGGGAGCTCACGGACTCCAGGATGACAGCTGGGAGAACCTACATTGGACCAAATTAGGTCATCACAATGTGAATGACAGGTATATGGCTTGGGCAGACTGTGGGTCCACTGGCAGTGAGACTAGGATTTAACCCTACTGCATGTACTGGCTTTCTGAAACCAATTTTCTTAGGAGGGATGGATATCTTGCTCACACTAGATACAGGGGGAGGGCCTTGATCCTGCATCAAAGTGATGTATCAGACTTTGCTAACTTCCCGTGAGAAGGCTTACCGTCTCTGAGGAGTGGATGGGACTTTTGGGTGGGTAGAAATTGTGGGGAGGAGCAGAAGAAACAGAGGGAGTAGTATTGGTATATAAAATAAGAAAAGATTGTTTTAAAATAATAAATAAATTAAGTTGTTATTCCCTAGCTTGATATCTATGTCTGGCATATTCAGTGCTCATATTCTGGCATATTTGGAGTAGTGCATGTAGACAATGAACAAATCAGGTACAAATTTTAGTGATCTTGAAACTTAGTTTAAAGCATTTTCCTATAATCTTCTTTCCCAGTTATGCACTGCAGAGTTAAGGTTACATTTCCTTGCTTCCCACTCGGCCCTATCCAGACTTTCATGCTTTGTATTGAATATGCTTCAACATAGAAATGCTTCTCTGCCTTTGAGTTGTCAGTTCAAGGCTTAATAGAGTACACTGATAAGTTCCAATCAAATGACGATGGAAAACAAGTCTGAATTCAAGTAATGAAAGACCCTTACCTAGTCGAGCAAGTCATATTATTGTATATTCTTTCTTGTGCCTTGTGATTAAGATAGAAAAAGAAATAAAATCATTTTGAACTAAATAACTCTGTGGTTTAACTTGCCCAAGCACATCTGTAATCCAGGAGGGGGTTGGGGGGTGGACCTTGATGAGAATTGTCTTCTGGATTCTAGTTCAGGGATCTCGGTGTGTAGAAATCAGCTTTCATTATAATGTATTTTTGAGACTTGCCACTGTGAATATATGTGAAACCTAATGGCTTCTTTCCTTTTATTGTAAGAGTTTAATGATATTGCAAATTATTGATTGATTGCATATTATAAAACTTCTTACCAGTTGAAAATGTAACATAGAAGTGACTTTCAAAGACATTTTTTATTGCTTTCACAGTCCATTTGTGATGAGTAGCAATCATGAGTATGTATGATAGTGCTGGCTGCTTACTGGCCTGCCTTGTTCACTGCCTCAATCGCCTCACCTTCTGACTTCCTCCTTCTTGCTTCCCTCCCTGTCCTCTCTCCCTGTCCCTTCTTTCCTCCTTCCATTCTCTACTTTCATATAACATCATCAACCCTGCATCATTTTCTGCTACCTTCTTTTATCTTCTTGATGTTGTTTTTCTATCTGATGAATGATGTATGTTCGTGTGTGCATATGTGTATATAAATTCACGAGAGAAGAAATGAAATGAGAAAAATATGCTTTCTGCTTAAAGGAACTATCAAGCTCAATTGTATATTGTTCCTCATTCTTGCACACAAAAAGAACATAACATCTAGCACTAGTTGAGCTCCTGGGAAGCTCAGAGACCAATCAGATTCTCACATGAGCTACTCAAAGTTCAGAAATGTGAAAGGACTCACATAAGCCAGACCACAAACATGTCAGTTTTATACACAAAGGACATGATAAATGCATGAAAGTCCTGGATATACATTTTAAGGTAAAGGAGATCTGAGAAGGAAGGTGAGGTAAGTACAGATAAAAGCTTTACATGCTCTGTTTCAACTTGAACTGAAGGGGGACAGTAAAATAAAATTCCCCTCAGAGTGTCCCAGATACACTCTCCATATTTGCTGAATATTGCTCTTATACTTTCCTAAACTGCTGCATATAACTACAATTACTGTTTGAACTTCCTTGAGCTTTATTAAATATACTGTAAGCATCTAAACAATGAAACAATAATTGTGTATGTATGACAATGTTGTTGGGTAAGCATATAACTTGTTAGTATTGACTTTCACTATCGACTGTGCCCCAGTTTGGACAGAATTTTTCAGGAACCATGGTGGGAAAATGTCATAATACTCACATACTTTAAAGTCCTTTAATATTATGGCAAAAAGTTCCAAGTAGCAGTTTATTATTAATTCACATAACTGCAATGCATTTCATGTACACATAATGCTGTCATCAGAGTCTCTCATATGAGTCATTATTTTTATAACAATTTGCAGTATTACACCAAAATTACTAATAGGTTTTAGTGGGCAAGGTACCCTGTCAGTTTATATTGGAGCAAACTTGGAAGCATCATAGTCATCAACATGACTAAATATGGTAACAGTTCTAGTTCCTGAGTTATTTCCTTCAAATCCATTATCTGTGTCAGCTTTACATTAAACAGAAAATGAAGGCTAACTGAATTTTAAAATAGAATCAAATAAAGGAATTCTAATGCACAGTGGTTAATGTCCTCTTTATAAATAACAGCAGTCTTCAGGAATTGTTAGTATGAGACTAGTAGTTCCATGAAATCCTTAGGAAACATAATTCTTCTGTCAGCCCTATTAGACCATATGCTTCCTCCTAGTCAGCATATAATCTCACTGTTGTTTGACCTACACCAACTAGACCATCAAATCAGATTCATCAACATCTTCTCCATGGATCTGCTTGTATGAATGCAAGTCATCTTTAACTCTTCTTATATTTTCTCTATTATAGGGTCTCATGATATGGATTGAGATACATAATGTTGGAACACAGGGCCTAATAAAAAGTGATTAGTTCAGGATGACAATGCCATCATAAATGCATTAGTTATCAGCATTTTTTGTTCACTCTTATTCTCTTGGCCTTTTGTTCTCTCCTGTCTTCCTGCCTTCCAACAGAGTATGACACTTTCAAAACATGATGCTACCTGGATATTGGACTTTGTAACCTACATAATGGTGAAAAATAAATTTCTTTTCTTATAAAATACCCACTGTGCAGTATTCTTCTACAGAAACACAGAACAAGCGATGACACTTATCTGAGTCCTTCTTCTGATGCAAAGATTAACTTACTTCTGCAATGTTAGTTTTTATCACTTACCTGAAATTCAAGCTAGATTTGTAATAGTTACAAGTTCTCTCTCATTTTAAATAATATGGGAACACTACAAACTAAGTGTCATAATTCTGTATATTGCTTTAGAAACCTTGTTAGGACCTTCCATGTTTAATATTAACAGAAATAACTATGTACACTCAATTATCTCCATTTTTACTTTTCTATTTATTCTTTTTAATTATCTTTGCAAAAAATGTTTTTATTATGGCCAAGGAAAAGAATTGCTTGATATTTCTTACCCAAAATTAAATATTAAGTATTGATGTGAAAATAGCTTTGTAAATGTTGAGTGACAACCAAACAAAAAAATACAGGGAAAGCTCTTATAACACAAGATAATACAGGACAAACTTCTAATAAATCTTTAAATTTTATCATTACTAACAGACACTATCCTTGTCTCCCTATACTGTCAAGTTTGATAAATTTCTTTATAATGCAAAAGCTGAACTTGTTTCTTTCTATTACAATGCTTTTCCTGTGTTCCCCCCATCTGTTTAACCATTCTCTCATCAATGTATCATCCCTCAATACACCATTATTTTTTGCTTACTTATACTATTTTTCTCATTAAAATATTTGTTGTTTTAGGGGGGATAAGGTCTTACTATGTAGCTCTGGCTGTCTTGCTTCATTTAAAAATTTTAAACACATTGATTTATTAATTGTGAATATGTGCATAGGTATGGATATATGTATGCTATGGTGTTCATATGGAGTTGTGACAATGCTTGCAGGAGGTGGCTCCTGTCTACTGTGTTAGTCTGGGAGATTGAACTTGATAGATTACCATGCTTCCTGGAATGTGCCCTTATCGACTGAGCCATTTTGGTGGTCAAATTTTTCTTAGTTTTATACCCTTTCCGGGTGATAGGATCCCTATAACATACATTTCATTTGCCTTAACTCATTAATTTTCATAGTTCACAAGGGAAATAGAAGAGTAGGAGGAAGAAGCAACAGTAGGAGAGAAGATGGAAGAGAAATAAATGGAGGGAGATAAAGATCTGGAGACAAAACAAAAAATAGAGAAAATATTTTCTAAAAGGAAGAATTGATAGGAAAAATATGAAACTAAAATGGATTATATATGATAGACGCTAAACAAATCCTGGCGAGGTAATCTGAATTCTGTTTTAAAAGCCAGTAAATGTCTCAAGTGCACACCACTGCTCCAGAACTCACTGAGTAATGCCAAAGCTGGGAGTTAAATGAGTGCTTGGAGAGAAATTTATTGTTTTATAAAAACTTGTCAAAAAATGATGAATGATCTGTAAACTAACTGTGATTTCAACTTAAGGGTTTTTGATCCTACTGCACGTACTGACTTTGGGGGAGCCTAGGCAGTTTGGATGTTCACCTTACTAAACCTGGATGGAGGTGGGTGGTCCTTGGACTTCCCACACGTCAGGGAACCCTGATTGCTCTTCGAGCTGATGAGGGAGGGGGACTTGATTGGGGGAGGGGGAGGGAAAAAAGTATCTGTGGAGTATGATGACATGCATTTGTCCCTATGAGAACATGGGGCATAGTTAGAGCATATAATAGGTTTAATTTACTTGAACTACGGCTTAGAATAATGATATCTCCCCTGACTCTCTTGAAAGTCACACCCCGCTGCATGAATTTTTGTCTATGTAATCCTCATGATATATGCCTATAATAGAGAAGATGGGAGAGCTCATATTTGGCCTTGAATCTCTATTAACAAAGGCTAAGCGGGTCCATATTCTGGTTCTGATTAAATTGGTGCAGGAACAGGTGAAGCAACTGCCATAGATTCTTCAAATTTGATTGTTGGAGATCATCCCAAGATTTCTGACCTAAGTTGAAGAGCCAGAAAGCTGAATATATTACTAATTTCTTTTTCTGTATGACCCTGTACTGTTTTATCCATGAAAGGTCTACAAAAAGGCAGGGCCCTTGCTGGGTGACTGTGGAGGTTTCTGTGTCTTCCCATAGAGGAGTCTTATCTCCTATGCACAGGAAAGGAAGCTGCTAGGAGTGATGGGCCAATGCCTGGGCCAAGTCTGGTTTTCAGCAGGCTTCCTGAAAAGTCAGCAGCCTATTAGTCTAAGAGAGGAGAGGAGAGTAAAGATGAAGTGTTGGGAATGGGCTGCCAGTGCCCTGGAGTGCATACATGAGTAACTGCTTTTTAAATAAGTAGAGGAGAAAATACTGGGGGATGATGAGGAAAGGAAGGTGGAAAGGGTAAGTGAGGGGACAAGAATAGTCGATAGAAAGAAGAAAGAAAGCAGAAGATAAGAGAAGGGGAAGAGGAAAAGAAAGGGAGAGAGAAAAGCTCAAAGGAAGGAAAGAAAGAAGACATAGATCAGGACACTGTTATCAATCTCTGGTGACTGGGTCCCTATAGCTTAGTGTCAGCATTAACTGGACCATTGATTCTTGTCCTGATCAGACTAACAGTGGAACCCTGCATCTTCACCTGCATGGCCAACTGCCTCAAACAGAAAATTACTGGTCCCTAGAAACAACTATGCCCTCCTAGAACAGGAAGAGTCAATGATTTGACTCAAGCCCTCTGACCTAGTCGGAAATGTGACAGTTTAATCCAGTGAAGAGGTTCCTCCATCTTCTATTCTTGTTGAGGCCATTTCAGGTAGAAAGACTTTGATCTCTGTCATGGAGAATCCCACGGGAAATTAATTAAGTCTATTCTAGGGACCAAAGATCAGGGATATCCAATCTAACTTAGCTGTGCTTAAACTTCCTGTTTGTATGAACCCCTCCTCCAGCTAGCTGCTATCTTAGCTTCAGTAAACAGCTTGATTCAAACTGCTTACTTCTGCACAGGCATCTGCATCTGCTGAGCTAGATGCTAGGACATCTAGGTTTTAAGATGCCCTTACAACCCCATGTTCTGGACACCTGGGGCCACGCCTACGTGCCCAGATACCTGGGTGTCATCCTAGTCAGATGGAATAAAGACTTTCCATTAGCTATAGACCATGTAAATGGTCGTCTCTGCTCACAACTACGGAGTGCTCTATCCTAATTGGAATGTGTTCATAACCTCCTCCCTTCAAGGCTCAGGGATCAAAGCAGAAGAACAAGCAGAAAAACTGGAATATCCAAAGGTGCTGGATGACTCTAAAGGAACAAAAATCTATTTTCTGTACAAAAGGTCAAAAACCAAAATGAAGTCAACACACTTCAACAATACACTTGATTGTACTGCATTGTACAGACACCTCAATCCTAACTCCCACTGGGGCTCCACACAAATCTCCCATGTCACAAGGAATGTTGTGAGATTCACCACTTAGGATAGTGGGATACCTGCTTCCTACCTCCCCTTAAGTGTCAGAAAACAATCTCCTTCTTTCCCAGTCTCCTCCTCCCCCTCCTCCTCCTCCTCCGTCTCCTTCTCATTCCCCTCTCCTCTTTCTCCCTCTAGAATCTTCTCCTTCTGTTCCAGTGTTTCTGGATCTACTCTGGCATATTTTTCTTTATCAAAACACATAATTTCTCCGCGGTAAACCACTATACTCCCATGATTTCAGCTCATCTTTTATCGATGGACGGCTTCTTATTGCTCCATCACCTTAAGCAGGTGGGGTAATTACAAGCAATCACACTTGCCAAAAGAGTGTGCAAAGTCACAGCCTATCCCCAGCTCAAACAAACAAACAAACATCCTTCCCAAAGTGTTAGTAGAGCTAACACTACTCCAAGGGAGGCCTGCACAGAGATGTGATGTCATCTATAAAATTAGGGAAATGAGCCAATTCAGACAAATCATTCAGATATCTTGGGACTCCCTGCTTCTATCATGTAGGTAATAGGGGAGGTCACTATCACCTATGGACTTTTGCCTTCCCCCTCTTCCATGCCCTCTAAAGTTTTCTGGGCTCAGGACAAAAGCTGTGGTCACAATGAGAATTGAAGCTTGATAGTGATGCACTATTTCCTGCCCAACATGAAGGGCATCCTGGGCTCTGTTCTTATACCAGGAGATCCAACGTTTTTAGGCAGAATCTCCAGACAGCAATGTGATCTGTAGCAATGTGGAGAGCAGTTAACAAAATCGCCTCTTCCTTAATACATAGCCAGCTATGGAAATACAGTCACAGTTACCTGTTAGATGTCACCATCCTCTCAGGATCCTAGGGAATAAGGGTCCATTATATTGGGAAATCATTAAACTGCACATCTTTGTGTCCATGCCATTTCTCTCCCTCCCTGCTCCTTCTATTATGTGGATGTATAGTCTAAAGAAGACCAACAAAGAACCAGAAGCCATGAGGGGAACTCAAACATACCAACATGATGCCTCCATAAACTCAATCAAAGCCCCAGTGTGTTTGGAGGAGGCCAATTGTTGGTTCTCACCTGTCCGGTTAGCATAGCCCTGAAATAATCACAAAGGAACTATATTAATTAATTCACTGTTGGCATATTAGCTCTAGCTAATCTAGCTAGTTCTGCAGTGGATCAGCCTCTAGAGCTGCACTGCATCAGCCCCTAGAGCTGCAGTAAATGAGCCTCTCTGGAGCTGCAATGCATTAGCCTCTCTCTGGTGCTGCAGTTCATCAGCATCTAGAGCTGTAGTGCATAGGCCACTAGAGTGATAGTGCATCAGCCTCTATATATGAAGTACATCAGTATCTCTAGAGCTGATACTCCTCATCCTCTAGAGCTGTACTGCATCATCTTCTCTGGAGCTGATAGTGCATCAGCCTCTAGAGCTCCACCCCATCAGCTTCTCTAAAGCTGCAGAGCATCAGCTTCTCTGGAACTGCAGTGTATTAGACTCTAGAGCTGTAGTGCATAGCCCTCTAGAGGTGCAGTTTATTATCCTCTCTGGAGCTCCAGTGCATCAGCCTCTCTGGAGTTGCAGTACATCGGTCTCTCTAGAGATGCAGTGCATCATCAGTCTCTCTAGAGCTGCAGTACAAATGGCTCTGGAGTGATAGTCCATCAGCCTCTCTAGAGATACAGTGCATCATAAGTCTCACTGGAGCTGCAGTACAAATGGCTCTGGAGTGATAGTCCATCAGCCTCTCTAGAGATGCAGTGCATCATCAGTCGCATTGGAGCTGCGATTCATCAGCATCTCTAGAGCTGCAGTGCGTCAGCCTCTAGAGCTGTAGTGCATTGTCCTCTCTGAAGCTGCAGTGCATCTGTGTCTCCAGAGCTTCCTCACATCAGTCTCTGCGGCTGCAGCACCTCTGTCTCTCTGGAGCTGTAGTACAGGGTCCTGTCAGCTCAACAGGGGGAGAATGCCTCACTCCTTCAGCTTTTCTTTTCCAATCTCTCTTCCTCTCCATCCTGGGGGAATCTCCCTCTTCTCTCCCAGTTTATCCAACCTGAGCCTGGTCCTACTGTAGTTTACACCTTGTGGTGTTAGATTGTCATTCATCAGGGGCTCCTAGGCAGGACTTCTATTCTGCACAAGCTACTGCTGCAGGTAGGGAGTTTGCCTACATCAAGACTGCCCGATTCTTGCTGAAGGAAGTTAGCATGAATAGCACTCTGCACTGCCTTTCCCCTTTCTCATTTGCTATGGAGCAGTCCGTTTCTCTGGGCTCATGGCCTCACCTTTTATCCCATGATCTAAACATTAGTCTTTACGGTCTGGAGGAAAGAAATTCATTTGAAAATAGGATAGCTACAGCTCTTCCTTAAAGTGAGCTCTATCTTTTCCCACATTCAAAAATCCCACACGTTCAACAAGTCTCCTTTAAAGAAAAAGAATACTTTCAGATTTCAAGTTAGTCAACAGAAGACACACTTGACCGTGGCTTGGCACCTTTGCTTTTTATGTATTTGCAAACACATAAAAACTTACAAAGGTGTGTGATCTGCATGTGTATCTATGTGCAAATGCACACTCGTGCATGCAGAGGACCAAGGTCAGAGTCAAGCATCTTCCTAGCTTGCTCCCCACATGATTTACACTGGCAGGGTTGTCCCTGAACGTCAGCTCAGCAACTGAGCTAATCTAGGTCTCCTAAGGATCCGCAGTCTCTGCCTCCTGAATAAGATTCTGACTACAGGTGAGCTGACACCTGCTAAACTTTATGCTGAGGGTCCCAACTCAGATCCTCAGACTCATGTGGCAAGAGCTTTATCCTTCGGGCCCTCTCCTCAGTACCAACCTGCATTTTGACTTTCAATAACATCCCATTTCCCGTTCTCTTTTAATCAATTAACTTAAATGGGCTCAATGTTATTCTTTTTGTTTAATTATAACAAAATTAACCCTTTAAAGCTGTCAGCCACATACATATCATAACACTGACATGACAATTTTGCATTGTTTTTAGATAATCTAAACACAGCATCGGGGAACATGAAGGTTCAACTTTGCTGCTGTCTACATTGGCTTTCCACAAACTTACAAAGGTGGAAGGCCAACCATGTGCACTTGTGAGTGTCTTCCCACATGACTCTTGGACAAATTAAACACAGGTTAGCTATGAAACACTAATTTCTCTCTGGTCTCACTTAATCCACACTTATCACTAAGTATTTATTTGTTGAAACAGAGCCCTATTTTTCTCCTACTGCTTGCTACATCAATTAGAATGTCCCCAAGGTCCCTTAGAGTCTACTACAACAGTACACATAAGTACCCTGAAATGACCTGAGTGTCCAGAATTCAGTATTAATCTCTGTACACATACCAGTAAACATTAATGTTTTCCTATATGCATGACCATATAATACTCAATGCTGTCTATATATATGATGTTCCCATACTGATTATAAGTGTTCTGTGAATCTCAAATGGCTGAAAGACATTTGAGGAAATGTTCAACATCCTTAGTCATCTGAGAAATGCAAATCAAAACAACTCTGTGTCCCATCTTACACCTGCAAGAATGGCCATGGTCAGAACACTGATGTCAATTTATGCTGGGGAGGATGTGGGGTAACAGAAACATTCCTGCATTGCTGGTGGGAGTATAAACAGCTGCTTTGAAAGTAAACATGGCAATTTCCCAGAAAATTAGGAAACTGCCAGACCCAGCAATACCACTGTTGGTTATATACCCCCAAACACTCAATCATGCCACAAGAACATCAGCTCAAATATGTTCATAGAAGCATTATTCGTAAGAGCCAGAACATGGAAACAACCATGATGGCCATCAGACAAAGAATGGATGAAGAACATGGACATTTGTACCATCCCTGACTTCAAACACTATTATAGAGATACAGTATTGAAAACAGCTTAGTATTGGCATAAAAACAGAGAAGTCGACCAATGGAATCGAATAGAAGACCGGGACTTTAACCCACAAACCTATTTTCAATAAAGGAGCTAAAAGTATACAATGGAAAAAAGAGAGTATCTTCAACAAATTGTTCTGGCAAAACTGGATGTCAATCTGTAGAAGAATGAAACTAGATCCATATCTATCATCATGCACAAAACTCAAGTCCAAATGGATTAAAGACCTCAATATCAATTTGAACACACTGAACCTGATAGAAGAGAAAGTGGGAAGTACTCTACAACACATGGGCACAGGAGACCACTTCCTACGTATAACCCCAGCAGCACAGACATTTAGGGCCTCATTGAATAAATGGGACCTCCCGAGACTGAGAAGCTTCTGTAAAGCAAAGGACAATGTCACTAAGACAAAAAGTCTCCACTGACTGTTAGAAGATCTTCACCAACCCCGCAACTGACAAAGGTCTGATCTCCAAAATATATAAAAAACTCGAAAAACTAAACCGTAAAAAGCTAATCAACCCAATTATAAAAAGGGGCACTGAGCTTAACAGAGAATTCTCTACAGAAGAATTTCAAATGGCCAAAAGACACTTAAGGTCATGGTCAACTTCCTTAGCAATCAGGGAAATGCAAATCAAGACATCTTTAAGATACCATCTTACACCTGTCACAATGGCTAAAATAAAAAACACCAATGACTGTCTGGGCGCTGGGTCCCAGTCCTCGGGGCACCCGGGCGGGGTGCAGTTCCTTTGTTTCTGTGGCCTGCCTGCACCAAGCAGGGTAGGCGCTTTCTTTGCGAGCTGACCAACCAGCACGGAGGCCTGATCTCTAGGCCCCAGGAGAACCAACATTGGGGTGAGTTTCTGGCCCGCGGCGCCAGGCTGGGAAGGGGAGCTTGGGGGTTCCTTGGCCCCCTGTCCTTATTGGGCTCTCTGCAGGGCCTCTATTCCCAGAGTACTGCCTCTTTCTTCCTGGCCCACCCAGCTTCCGTCCAGAGCCCCCCCCACTTCGGCCCCACAGCCCTCTTTCGGCACAGTGGCATTGCCCAGCCCAGCCTGTCTGGGCACTAGGTCCCTGTCCTAGGGGCGCCCGGGCGGGGTGCAGTTCCTTTGCTTCTGTGGCCTGCCTGCACAAAGCAGGATAGGAGCTTTGTTTGCGATCTGCCCAACCAGCACAGAGGCCTGATCTATCGGCCCCAGGAGAACCAGCATTGGGGTGAGTTTCTGGCTTGCAGCGCCAGCCTGGGACTGGGAGCTCGGGGGTTCCTTGGCCCCCTGTCCTTCTTCGGCTCTCTGCAGGACCTCTACTCCCTGGGTACTGCCTCTTTCTTCCTGGCACACTCAGCTTCCGTCCAGAGCCCCCCCATTTCGGCCCCACCGCCCTCTTTTGGCACGTGGCATCGCCCAGCCCAGTCTGTCTGGGCGCTAGGTCCCAGTCCTCAGGGCGCACGGGCGGGCTCCAGTTCCTTTGTTTCTGTGGCCTGCCTGCACCAAGCAGGGTAGGCGCTTTGTTTGCAAGCGGCCAACCAGCAGAGAGGCCTGATCTCTCGGCCCCAGGAGAACCAACGTTGGGGTGAGTTTCTGGCCCGCGGCACCAGCCTGGGAAGGGGAGCTCTGGGGTTCCTTGGCACCCTGTCATTTTGGGCTCTCTGCAGGGCCTCTTTTCCCTGGGTACTGCCTCTTTCTTCCTGGCCCACCCAGCTTCCGTCCAGAACCCCCCCACACTTTGGCCCCACTGCCCTCTTTTGGCGCGTGGCATTGGGCACTGGGTCCCAGTCCTCGGGGCGCCCGGGCGGGCTCCAGTTCCTTTGTTTCTGTGGCCTGCCTGCACCAAGCAGGGTAGGCACTTTGTTTGCGAGCTGCCCAACCAGCACAGAGACCTGATCTCTCGGCCCCAGGAGAACCAGCATTGGGGTGAGTTGGGGTGAGTTTCTGGCTTGCAGCGCCAGCTGGGACGGGGAGCTCGGGGGTTCCTAGGCCCCCTGTCCTTCTTGGGCTCTCTGCAGGGCCTCTATTCAGTGGGTACTGCCTCTTTCTTCATGGCCCACCCAGCTTCCATCCAGAGCCCTCCCCACTTCGGCCCCACTGCCGTCTTTCGGCGCGTGGCATTACCCAGCACAGCCTGTCTGGGCGCTAGGTCCCAGTCCTAGGGGCGCCCGGCCGGGCTCCAGTTCCTTTGTTTCTGTGGCCTGCCTGCACCAAGCAGGGTAGGCACTTTGTTTGCAAGCGGCCAACCAGCAGAGAGGCCTGATCTCTCGGCCCCAGGAGAACCAACGTTGGGGTGAGTTTCTGGCCCGCGGCACCAGCCTGGGAAGGGGAGCTCTGGCGTTCCTTGGCCCCCTGTCATTTTGGGCTCTCTGCAGGGCCTCTTTTCCCTGGGTACTGCCTCTTTCTTCCTGGCCCACCCAGCTTCCGTCCAGAACCCCCCCACACTTTGGCCCCACTGCCCTCTTTTGGCGCATGGCATTGGGCACTGGGTCCCAGTCCTCGGGGCGCCCGGGCGGGCTCCAGTTCCTTTGTTTCTGTGGCCTGCCTGCACCAAGCAGGGTAGGCACTTTGTTTGCGAGCTGCCCAACCAGCACAGAGACCTGATCTCTCGGCCCCAGGAGAACCAGCATTGGGGTGAGTTGGGGTGAGTTTCTGGCTTGCAGCGCCAGCTGGGACGGGGAGCTCGGGGGTTCCTAGGCCCCCTGTCCTTCTTGGGCTCTCTGCAGGGCCTCTATTCAGTGGGTACTGCCTCTTTCTTCATGGCCCACCCAGCTTCAATCCAGAGCCCCCGCCACTTCGGATCCACTGCTCTCTTTCGGCGCGGGGCATCGCCCAGCCCAGCCTGTCTGGGCGCTAGGTCCCAGTCCTCAGGGCACCCGGGTGGGCTTCAGTTCCTTTGTTTCTGTGGCCTGCCTGCACCAAGCAGGGTAGGCGCTTTGTTTGCAAACGGCCCACCAGCACAGAGGCCTGATATCTCGGCCCCAGGAGAACCAGCATTGGGGTGAGTGTCTGGCCCGCGGAGCCAGCCTAGGAAAGGGAGCTCGGGGGTTCCTTGGGCCCCTGTACTTCTTGGGCTCTCTGCAGAGCCTCTTTTCCCTGGGTGCTGCCTCTTTCTTCCTGGCCCTACCAACTTCCGTCCAGACCCCCCCCACTTCGCCCCCACCGCCCTCTTTTGGCGTGTGCCATCGCCCAGCCCAGCATGTCTGGGCGCTAGGTCCCAGTCCTCGGGGTGCCCGGGCGGTCTCCATTCCTTTGTTTCTGTGGCCTGCCTGCACCAAGCAGGGTAGGCGCTTTGTTTGCGAGCTGCCCAAACAGCACGGAGGCCCGATCTCTTGGCCCCAGGAGAACCAGCGTTGGGGTGAGTGTCTGGCCCGCGGAGCCAGCCTAGGAAAGGGAGCTAGGGGGTTCCTTGGCCCCCTGTACGTCTTGGGCTCTCTGCAGAGCCTCTACTCACTGGGTGCTGCCTCTTTCTTCCTGGCCCACCCAGCTTCCGTCCAGAGCCCTCCCCACTTCAGCCCGACTGCCCTCTTTTAGCGCGTGGCATTGGGTGCTGGGTCCCAGTCCTCGGGGCGCCAGGGCGGGCTCCAGTTCCTTTGTTTCTTTGGCCTGCCTGCACCCAGCAGGGTAGGCGCTTTGTTTGCGAGCTGCCCAACCAGCACAGAGGCCTGATCTCTCGGCCCCAGGAGAACCAGCATTGGGGTGAGTTTCTGGCCCGCGGCGCTAGCCTGGGACGGGGAGCTCGGGGGTTCTTTGGCCCCCTGCCCTTCTTGGGCTCTCTGCATGGCCTCTACTCCCTGGGTGCTGCCTCTTTCTTCCTGGCCCACCCAGCTTCTGTCCAGAGCCCTTCCCACTTCGGCCCGACTGCCCTCTTTCGGCGCCTGGCATTGGGCACTGGGTCCCAGTCCTCGGGGCGCCCGGGTGGGCTCCAGTTCCTTTGTTTCTGTGGCCTGCCTGCACCAAGCATGGTAGGCGCTTTGTTGGCAAGCGGCCCACCAGCACAGAGGCCTGATCTCTCGGGCCCAGGAGAACCAGCGTTGGGGTGAGTTTCTGGCCCGCGGCGCCAGCCTGGGAATGGGAGTTCGGGGGTTCCTTGGCCCCCTGTCCTTCTTTGGCTCTCTGCAGGGCCTCTACTCCCTGGGTGCTGCCTCTTTCTTCCTGGCCCACCCATCTTCCATCCAGAGCCCTCCGCACTTCGGCCACACCGCCCTCTTTCAGCGCGTGGCATTGGGCGCTGGGTCCCAGTCCTCAGGGCGCCCGGGCGGGCTCCAGTTCCTTTGTTTCTTTGGCCTGCCTGCACCCAGCAGGGTAGGCGCTTTGTTTGCGAGCTGCCCAACCAGCACAGAGGCCTGATCTCTCGGCCCCAGGAGAACCAGCATTGGGGTGAGTTGGGGTGAGTTTCTGGCCCACGGCGCTAGCCTGGGACGGGGAGCTCGGGGGTTCTTTGGCCCCCTGTCCTTCTTGGGCTCTCTGCAGGGCTTCTACTCCCTGGGTGCTGCCTCTTTCTTCCTAGCCCACCCAGCTTCTGTCCAAAGCCCTCCCCACTTCGGCCCCCGCCCTCTTTCGGCGCAGTGGCATTGCCCATCCCAGCCTGTCTGGGCACTGGGTCCCAGTCCTCGAGGCTCCCGGGCGGGCTGCAGTTCCTTTGTTTCTGTGGCCTGCCTGCACCAAGCAGCATAGGCGCTTTGTTTGCGAGCTGCCCAACCAGCACGGAGGCCTGATCTCTCAGTGCAAGAAGAATCAATGTTGGGCACGGAGACCTGATCCCTTGGTGCCAGGAGAGCCAACATTGGGGAAGCCGCGTTGGGTAGGCAAGGATACCTGATCTGGTAAAAGAAGATCCATAAGGGAGCATTTGGAAGAAGAGATGGGCAGACACCAAGGCAAGAATTCGCCCAACAAACTGAAAAACAACATGAAGCCACCAGAAACCAGCGACCTCACAACGGAAGGACACGAACCCCTTAATCAAGAAGGAGAAAGGATTGACTTCATGAAAGTGATTGATGCCCTTAAACAGCATGTAAAAAACGCCCTTATAGAAATGGATGAGAAATGTAACAGAAAGTTTGAAGAATTGAATAAATCAGTGAATGATACCTAGAAAACCAAGGAAAAACAATCAAACAGATAATGGAAACAATTCAAGACTTGAAAACTGAAATGGAGACAAAGAAGAAAACACAAACAGAGGACCGCCTGGACATGGAAAATCTAGGTAAATGAATAGAGACTACAGAAACAAGCATAACCAGCAGAATACAAGAGATAGAAGAAAGACTCTCAGATTCTGAAGATACCATCGAGAAAATAAACACTATGATCAAAGAAAACAGCAAGTCCAACAAACTCTCATCACAAAACAGTCAGGAAATATGGGACACCATAAAAAGACCAAACCTAAGAATAATAGGAGTAGAAGAAGGAGAAGAAGTGCAGCTCAATGGCCCAGAAAATATATTTAATAAAATTTTAGAAGAAAACTTTCCCAACCTAAAGAAAGATATACCTATGAAGGTGCAAGAAGCATACAGAACACCTAATAGGCTGGATCAAAAAAAAACATCCCCTCCCCATATAATTATCAAAATACAAAGCATACAGAATAAGGAAAAAATATTAAGAGCAGCAAAGGAAAAGGCCAAATTACTTACAAAGGTAAACCTATCAGACTTACACCTGACTTTTCCATGGAAACCATGAAAGCCAGAAGGTCCTGGATAGATGTACTGCAGAAACTGAGAGACCGAGACCATGGATGCAAGCCCAGATTACTATACACAGCCAAACTTTCGTTCACTATAAATGGAGAAAATAAAATTTTCCAGGATAAAAAAAAAATTCAAACAATATGCAGCCACAAATCCAGCCTTACAGAAAGTAATAGAAGGAAAATCACTAACCAAGGAGTCCAACAATGACCACAATAACACAGACATCTAGAGACCCTTCATCAACACAAACCAAAGAAGGGAAACACACAAACTCAACGACTAAAAAAAAATGACCGGAGTTAACAACGACTGGTCATTAATATCACTTAATGTCAACGGACTCAACTCACCTATAAAAAGGCACAGGCTAAGAGATTGGATAAGAAAACAGGATCCAACATGATGCTGTTTACAAGAAACACACCTCAACCACAAAGAAAGGCACCTACTCAGAGTAAAGGGTTGGGAAAAGGCCTATCAAGCAAATGGACCTAAGAAACAAGCAGGTGTGGCCATACTAATCTCTAACAAAGTTGACTTCAAACTTAAATCAATCAGAAGAGATGGAGAGGGGCATTTTATATTCATAACAGGAACAGTTCATC
This sequence comes from Microtus pennsylvanicus, assembly GCF_037038515.1. Taxonomy (NCBI): domain Eukaryota; kingdom Metazoa; phylum Chordata; class Mammalia; order Rodentia; family Cricetidae; genus Microtus; species Microtus pennsylvanicus. The sequence goes on from NC_134601.1 coordinate 54,682,663, forward strand.
AGGATGAAGTCTCAATCCTGAACATCTATGCCCCTAATATAAAAGCACCCATGTACATAAAAGAAACATTGCTAAAATTCAAGGCAGCCATCAAACCACACACACTAATAGTAGGAGACTTCAACACTCCACTCTCACCAATGGACAGGTCAATCAGACAGAAACCTAACAGAGAAATAAGAGAATTAATGGAGGTAATGAAGCAAATGGACTTAACAGACATCTATAGAACATTCCACCCAAATAGGAAAGAATATACCTTCTTCTCTGCAGCTCATGGAACCTTCTCGAAAATCGACCACATAGTCGGTAACAAAGCAAGCATCCACAGTTACAAAAAAATATTACTAACCACCTGTGTCTTATCAGATCACCATGGATTAAAGTTAGAATTCAACAACAATGCTACCCCCGGAAAGCCTACAAAGTCATGGAAACTGAACAGCCAACTACTGAACCATACCTGGATTAAGGAAGAAATAAAGAAAGAAATTAAAGTCTTCCTGGAATTCAATGAAAATAAAGAAACAACATACTCAAAATTATGGGACACTATGAAATCAGGCCTAAGAGGAAAGTTCATAGCACTAAGTGCCCACTTAAAGAAAACAGAGAAAGCTCACATTGGAGGCTTAACAGCCCACCTGAAAGCTCTAGAAAAAAAAGAAGCAGACTCACCTAGGAGGAGTAGGAGACTGGAAATAATCAAACTGAGGGCTGAAATCAATAAAATAGAAACACAGAGAACAATCCAAAGAATCAATGAAACAAAAAGCTGGTTCCTGGAGAAAATCAACAAGATTGACAAACCCCTATCCAAACTAATCAAACGGCAGAGAGAGAATTTGCAAATTAATAAGATCAGAAATGAAAAGGGGGACATAACCACAGACACAGAGGAAATTCAGAGAATCATTAGATCTTACTACAAAAGCCTATATGCCACAAAACTGGAAAATGTAAAGGAAATGGATACTTTCTTAGTAAATATCATTTACCAAAGTTAAATCAGGACCAGGTGAACAATCTAAATAGACCTGTTAGTCGCGAAATATTAGAAGAGGTTATCAAAAACCTCACCACCAAAAAAAGCCCAGGACCAGATGGTTTCAATGCAGAATTCTACCAGAACTTCCAAGAAGACCTAATACCTATACTCCTTAATGTATTTCACAATATAGAAACAGAAGAGGCACTGCCAAATTCCTTTTATGAAGCTACAGTTACTCTGATACCAAAACCGCACAAAGACTCAACCAAGAAAGATAATTATAGACCAATCTCACTCATGAACATCGATGCAAAAATCCTCAACAAAATACTGGCAAACCGAATCCAAGAACACAATTAGAAAAATTATCCATTATGATCAAGTAGGCTTCATCCCAGGGATGCAGGGCTGGTTCAACATACGAAAATCTATCAATGTAATCCATCATATAAATAAACTGAAAGAAAAAGACCATATGGTCATCTCATTAGATGCTGAAAAAGCATTTGACAATATTCAACATCCCTTTATGATAAAAGTATTGGAGAGATTAGGGATACAAGGGTCGTACCTAAATATAATAAAAGCTATATACAGCTAGCCGACAGCTAACATCAAATTAAATGGAGAGAAATTCAAAGCCATCCCATTAAACTCAGGAACATGACAAGGCTGTCCATTCTCACCATACCTCTTCAATATAGTGCTTGAAGTTCTAGCAATAGCAAGCAATAAGACAACATAAGGAGGTCAAGGGGAATCGAATTGGAAAGGAAGAAGTTAAACTTTCGTTATTTGCAGATGATATGATAGTGTACATAAGCGACCCCCAAAACTCCACCAAAGAACTTTTACAGCTGATAAACAGCTTTAGTAATGTGGCAGGATACAAGATCAACTCCAAAAAAATCAGTCGCACTCTTATACACAAAGGATATGGAAGCAGAGAAGGAAATCAGAGAAGCTTCACCTTTCACGATAGCCACAAACAGCATAAAATATCGTGGGGTAACTCTAACCAAGGAAGTGAAAAATCTATTTGACAAGAACTTTAAGGCATTGAAGAAAGAAACTGAGGAGTATACCAGAAAATGGAAGGACCTCCCTTGCTCTTGGATTGGGAGGATCAACACAGTAAAAATGGCAATTCTACCAAAGGCAATTTATAGATTTAGTGCAATCCCCATCAAGGTCCCATCAAAATTCTTCACAGATCTTGAGAGGACAATAATCAACTTTATATGGAAAAACAAAAAACCCAGGATAGCCAAAACAATCCTATACAATAAAGGATTGTCTGGAGGCAATACCATCCCTGACTTCAAACTCTATTACAGAGCTACAGTGATGAAAACAGTGTGGTACTGGTATAAAAACAGAGAAGTCAACCAATGGAATCGTATAGAAGACCCGAATTTTAACCCACAAACCTATGAACACCTCATTTTTGATAAAGGAGGCAAAAGTATACAATGGAAGAAAGAAAACATCTTCAACAAATGGTGCTGGCATAACTGGACGTCAACCTGTAGAAGAATGAAAATAGACCCATATCTATCACCATGCACAAAACTCAAGTCCAAATGGATTAAAGACCTCACTATCAGTCAGAACACATTGAACCTGATAGAAGAGAAAGTGGGAAGTACCCTACAACAGATGGGCACAGATCGCTTCCTATGTGTAACCCCAACAGCTCAGACATTAAGGGCAACATTGAATAAATGGGACCTACTAAAACTGAGAAGCTTCTGTAAAGCAAAGGACACTGTCACCAAGACAAAAAGGCAACCTACTGACTGGGAGAAGATCTTCACCAACCCCACAACAGACAAAGGTCTGATCTCCAAAATATATAGAGAACTCAGGAAACTAGACTTTAAAATGCTAATTAACCCAATTAAAAAATGGGGCACTGATCTGAACAGAGAATTCTCAGCAGAGGAAGTTCAAATGGCCAAAAGACACTTAAGGTCATGCTCAACCTCTTTAGCGATCAGGGAAATGCAAATCAAAACAACTTTGAGATATCATCTTACACCTGTCAGAATGGCTAAAATAAAAAACTCCAATGATAGTCTTTGCTGAAGAGGCTGTGGAGGACGGGGTACCCTCATCCATTGCTTGTGGGAATGCAATCTTGTGCAACCACTTTGGAAATCAGTGTTTCAGTTTCTCAGGAAATTTGGGATCAACCTACCCCTGGACCCAGCATTACCACTCCTGGGAATATACCCAAGAGATGCCCTATCATATGACAAGAGCATTTGTTCAACTATGTTCATAGCAGTATTATTTGTAATAGCGAGAACCTGGAAACAACCTAGATGCCCTTCAATGGAAGAATGGATGAAGAAAGTGTGAGTACATTAGAGTACTATGCTGCGGTAAAAAACAATTGACTTCTCGAATTTTGCATGCAAATGGTTGGAAATAGAAAACACTATCCTGAGTGATGTAACCCAGACCCAAAAAGATGAAAATGGGATGTACTCACTCATAATTGGTTTCTAGCCATAAATAAGGGACACGGAGCCTACAATTGGTGATCCTAAAGAAGCTAAGTAAGAAGGTGAACCAAAGGAAAAACATATAGTTAACCTCTTGGCTATGGGAAGTATACAAAGTTGCCGGGGAGAAAATTGAAATCTTGGGGGTGGGGTGGGATGGGGGTAAGGGGAGATGGGAAGAGAAAAGGGAGAAGGGGAGGAAGGGGGGAACTTGGAGAAAAAGGAGGATTGGGATAAAGGAAGGTTGGATAGGGGAGCACGGAAGCACAATTCTTAGTTAAGGGAGCCACCTTAGGGTTGGCAAGAGATTTGAAACTAGAATGGCTCCCAGGTGCCCAAGCCGAGGTCCCCAGTTAATTCCTTGGGCAGCTGGGGATAGGGAACCTGAAACGACCCTATCCTATAGCAATACTGACGAATATCTTGCATATCATCATAGAACCTTCATCTGGTGATGGATGGAGATAGAGACAGAGACCCACACTGGAGCACTGGACTGAGCTCCCAAGGTCCCAATGAGGAGCAGAAGGAGGGAGAACAAGAGCAAAGAAGTCGGGACCACGAGGGGTGCACCCACCCACTGAGACAGTGGAGCTGATGTATTGGGAGCTCACCAAGGCCAGCTGGACTGTGACTGAAAAAACATGGGATAAAACTGGACTCTCTGAACATGGCGAACAATGAGAGCTGATGAGAGGCCAAGGACATTGGCAAGGGGTTTTGATCCTACGTAATGTGCTGGCTTTGTGGGAGCCTACCCAGTTTAGATGTTCACCTTCCTAGATATGGACGGAGGGGGGAGGACCTAGGACTTACCACAGGGCAGGGAACCCTGACAGCTCTTTGGACTGGAGAGGGGGTGAAAGGAGTGGGGGGAGGGGAAGAAGGGTGGGAGGAGGGGGAAAAGTGTGGGAGGAGGGGGAGAAGGGTGGGAGGAGGGGGAGAAGGGTGGGAGGAGGGGGAGGGAAATGGGAGGCTGGGAGGAGGTGGAAACTTGTTTTTTTTCTCAGTTTCTCAATAAAAAAAAGATTAAAAAAAACACCAATGATAGCCTTTGCTGGCGAGGTTGTGGAGAAAGGGGTACACTCATCCATTGCTGGTGGGAATGCAAACTTTTGCAACCACTTTGGAAAGCAGTGTGATGGTTTCTCAGGAAATTCGGCATCAACTTACCCCTGGACCCAGCAATACCACTCTTCGGAATATACCCAAGAGATGCCCTATCATACGACAAAAGTATATGCTCTACTATGTTCATAGCCACATTGTTCGTAATAGCCAGAACCTGGAAACAACCTAGATGCCCTTCAATGGAAGAATGGATGAAGAAAGTATGGAATATATACATATTAGAGTACTACTCAGCAGTAAAAAAACAATGATTTCTTGAATTTTGCATGCAACTGGACGGAAATAGAAAACACTATTCCTGAGTGAGGTAAGCCAAACCCAAAAAGAGGAACATGGGATGCACTCACTCATATTTGGTTTCTAGCCATAAATAAAGGACATAGAACCTATAATTCGCGATCCTAGAGAAGCTAAATAAGAAGGTGAACCCAGAGAAAAACATATAGGCATCATCCTGAATATTAACCTTCATCAGGCAATGAAAGGAGACAGAAACAGAGACCCACATTGGAGCACAGGACTGAAATCTCAAGGTCCAAATCAGGAGCAGAAAGAGAGAGAGCACGAGAAGGAACTCAGGACCACGAGGGGTGCTCCCACACATTGAGATAATGGGGATGTTCTATTGGGAAATCACCAAGGCCAGCTGGCCTGGGCCTGAAAAAGCATGGGATAAAACCGGACTCGCTGAGCATAGCGGAGAATGAGGACTACTGAGAACTCAAGAACAATGGCAATGGGTTTTTCATCCTACTGCACCTACTGGCTATGTGGGAGCCTAGGCAGTTTGCATGCTCACCTTACTAGAACTGGATGGAGGTGGGTGGTCCTTGGACTTCTGACAGGGCAGGGAACCCTGATTGCTCTTTGGGCTGACGAGGGAGGGGGAATTGATTGGGGGAGAGTCTGGATGTCAGGCTTTTTTCCTCAATGACCTCAAGATTGATAGCAGTGAGACAAAAGAACACTGGAGTGAAATTGGAGGAACATTCCAGTGAGTCTGAGGTGATAGACATGGCTGCATAGACAGGACTGTGAGGGAGAGCAGGGGGAGCGGGACACATCCTGAGAGAGAGAGAGAGGAAGCTGAGAATGTTCAGGAGTAGGATGGAGAAAGGGCTGCACCCTCATGGAGTGAAGGGAGGTAAGGAATGTGTCAGGAGGCAGAGGGAGACAAATATCAAGACTCAGATGTGTGATGTCAGAAGCATGAAATGAGCCAAGGAGTGGGAAATAAGGTCTGAGCACAGGCCTTGCTCAGGCCATGAGCATGATGCTTATCCCACAAACATAAGGCCTAGGAACATTAGGAATATTAGGGAAAAATTCTCCCAGCTCTGGAATCACAAGCTGAAAGCATCAAGTCCCAGGGCTTCTGGAGTGACCCCAGGTTACCTGTGCTCCTGGCTGCTTCCTCTTTCCATTATGTTCCATTGCTACAGCTACTATGGAAGGCCCCTTGTTCCTGACAGGGTTTACACTCATCGTCTCTCCGGTCATCCACGAACAGTTCATCATACAGAAAATGAACACATTGCCGGCAATGGTGGCACATGCATTTAATCCCAGCACTCAAGAGACAGAGGCAGGCGGATCTCTGTGAGTTCAAGGACAGTCAGGTCTGCAAGACCTAGTTCCATGACAGGTACCAAAAGCTACATAGAAAGACTGTCTCAAAAATCCATAAAAAAAAATGAGCACAATACACACACACACACAAAACACACACACACACACAAACACACACACACACACACACACACACACACACACACACACACACACACTGGCTGTGAGAGGTATTGGAGCCCTGGGTCCCAAAGTGGGTGATGGGAAACCAAAAGCTGCAGATTTAGAACAGGAGAAGAACACTGAGCTATCCCCAGAGAAATGTAATATCTGGAACTTCATTGGGGCACCTGCCATCATCCTGGATCTGACCCCAAAGCACTTCCATGTCCTCTTTCATGCTCAGACGGACATCCATGCATCAGCTCTCACTTAACTGTGCAGACTCCATGGCCTGAATGTAGTGAACACAGCATTTGCCTCCACAAAGCATGTCCTTTGGTCCTGTGGGTTTAGGGGTTTTGTCCTTAGTAGGAGCTGCCCTTCTTGACAAGTCTGTTTCTGGTGTCAGCATCTCTGCTAAAGGTTCCAAATATATTTACTATCACTAGATAAAGGGACTGCTTTCTGTGACAAGGAACTGATGCTTCCATGAGCGAGAAGAAAGGGTTCGTGAACTCACAATGCCGTTCATGAAGACGGATGGGGGATCTGGTCTCTGGTCATTTCAACTGTATCAGGAATTTAATTGTAATTCTAATTTTCATATATAAACTCAATTCTAGTATTTTATACTTCTATAAGAAATATTCAACAATCTTGGGCATGTTATCACATACCTATATTCCCAGCTAAGAAAGCGAACACAACAATACCACCACATATTTGAGGATCTCCTGTTCAATGTAGTAAATTCCAGGTCAGAAAGGAATCCATAATGAAATCTTTTCTCAAACAAACAAACAGAATTTAAAAATCCTTGTGTAATATAAATGAATACAATACAGATAAACTACATTCTTGACTGCTGTGCCGGCTAGTTTTATGTCAGCTAGACACAAGCTAGAGTCATTTTGGAAAAGGAAACTTGAACTGAGAGAGTACCCTCACCAGATTGGCCTATAGTACATTATCTTTCCTTTTTAATGAAATAAAATAAAATATGCTAAAATGGTTTATCACATCGAAGTTGGACAAGGCAAACTAACAGAAGAAAAAGAGCCCAGGAGTCAGATACCATTGGTTCTCACACTCAGGAGTCCCATAAAAACACTAAACTGAAAGCTATAGTTTATATGTAGAGGACTAGCAGAGACACTGTAGGCCCTGAGCTTGCTGTTGCAGTCTCTGAGAGTTCCTATGAGCTGTTCTCAATCCACTTAGAGGGACTTGTTATCCTGGTGTCCTCCATCCCCTCTGGCTCTCACCCCTCCTACCTCCTCTTCCATGGTGTTCCCTGAGCTCTGACGGGAGGGTTTTGGTGGAGACATCCCATTAGTGCTGAGTATGAGGGACAATGAATTGGTAAAATCACTTTGATTGGGCTATTTACAGTACTACAGAAGTCAGCAGCTTCCAGGCTGACGAGAGCTCTGAAAGTATTATCCTAGTGTGAGACTGTCATTCAGGTAAGGTACTCAGATTGGGAGCAATGTCTGCCACTCTGCAGTGCACGTGTGGACCTCAGCATGGTGCTTCATGCATCCACCAATACCCACACTGCATGAGCTCTGTGTCCCACAGCATATGACCTGATCTGTGTTCCATTAGGGCACTTCCGGTTGTAGGCTGACTCCCAAAGCTCGGGGGGTTACCTGAGCAGGGCTCCTGCAACAGAACTGGCTGACTTTCAATGCTTCCTCTGCCTTGTCCTTCTATCTAGCTGCTCTAGGTGTGAGAACTATCAGTAACTCTGCCAGGAAGTCATCTCTTTGACACACTTGGTACAGTTGCTTTTGTGGCCTACTACATGTTTTATTATATACATGAAAATGATGAGGCCGAACTCCGTTGCAAATATTAAGTGCCTCTCCCAAGCACAAGCCAAAGACAAACATCGTAAGGTGTAATAAGGTGCAGCAACAGGGCTGAATCCATAGGCCCATCCTCCACCACTGTTGAATGGAAGGAGGTGCAAGGAAGAAAAGGTCCAAGCCAGAAAACGGAAGCTAATATAAAATCTATCTAGGTGGCGAGTTACTAGGCTTTGTGGAAGACATCAAGAGCTTTGAGGATGTGCTTCCTAGGCGAAGGAAACTGTAGTTGCTGGTACACTGGTTTGTGAAGCTGAAGTAAAAGGATGCCAAAATTCTGCAAGTAATTCATGAACCTGGACGGTATCCCGGTCCAGTGCCATTGATGTTATCCCCATTCATGGTTTTGTAAGCTGTGAATGAAGCATTTCATTCAGGGTCCCAAGATATGTAGAGCTCAGGCTTTGGGATTTAGCTTCCTATTAGACAAAGCTGGCACTGCCCATCCCATTTTCTTTTTCTTATGCTGCTTCTTTCTTTGCCATCTACTCTCTTCTTCCTCTGAAGTTATGTTCCAGAGGTCTCCTAGAAAGTGCTTGGTACTCAGTGAGAGGGGGAAACTGTTCTGAGGCCCAAGTATAAATGTCAAGTATCATCCCATGATTCCATGTCATCAGAAAGACCCCAGCTTCCTGCATTGGCATACTGCAGACTCAGGGTCCCTGTCTCTTCATATACACTGCCAAATCCACAGTCAAGTAATCAACTTGTATAAACACACAAAATAAGGCATGTGACACCTTTTCGGGAAAATAATCGGTGACTGAGTTAACCACCATGGGAAATAGGGAAGGGTCACTACCCTTCTTCCTGACAGATTCCCTGGATGCCCTTTAGCGAGAGTTATAGTTGGTTGTGAGCTTTCTTATGTGGGCTCTGTGAACCCAACTCTGGTCCTCTACTAGAGCAGCAAGGGACCTTTATCACTGAACCATCTATCTATCCAGTCCCCCATTGTGTGTTTTTAGCAAAATTTTGAATAGTCAATTAAAGACTACCACCGTTGCACTTACTCAAAAGAAACCTCTCTCAAAAATCTAATGATTTACAGAGAGCACTAGACTGAGGTCTGGGAGTCCTCCTGAGGAATGGAGAAGGGATTTTATGAGCCAGGTGGATCAAGGTCATGATGGAGAAACCAAAGGCACAGCTGATCTAAGCTCCTGGGACCACATGGGCTCTGGACCCACAGTTAGGGAGCTTGCATGGACCCGACCTAGGCCCTCTGCATGTGTGGGACTATTGTGTAGCTTGCTCTGTTTGTAAGGTTCCTAGCTATGAGATCAGGACCTGTCCCTGGTGCTTATCTGACTTTCTGGAACCTATTCCCCATGCTGGATACCTTACCCAGCCTTTATACAGGGGGAAGAGCTTGGTCCTCCATCAACTTGATGGGCCCTGCTATGTTCAAGTCCATGGGAGGCCCGCCCCTTTCTGGATGGAGACCGAGGAACAGTGGGTAGAAGGGAAGGGGTATAGATGGGAGTTAGGGAGGGGGAGAGGTTGAGAAGAGAGGAAGGAAAAAAACTGCGATCCAAATGTAAAATAAAGAGAAATGTTAATTTAAAAAGAGATTTTAGCCTCTTCCCTTTATAAAGTACTGCATTATGCCATAATAAAGACACCAATGATTAAAAAAAGAGAAAGAAAAAAATCAAATGATTCCCTATTTAATAACTGTAAACAGATTTAGCCATTCATTTTTTATCTATATTGTGTATACAGTGTAAATGTATATGACTACTGATCCCAAAAATTCTAAGAGCAAGAAAAACCCTAAGGAATCTGTCAGGAAGAATGGACTGAACCTCCCGGACTTCCAACCTTGAATAACTCTGACACCTATTCTTTTGTTGAAAATGTGTCACATGCTATATTATTATTATTCTAAATGTTGCCTGCATATTTGTGTATTTACCATCAGTCGATCAAGGAGTAAGGGACCAACCACATCAATACCCTCAGTGATAAGAGCTGATGCAAATATTACACCTGAAATTTAACAGAAATTATAAAATATGTTAGGTGATTATTATCATTATTATTATTTTGGCTTTTTGGGACATGATTTCTTTGTGTAACAGTCCTAGATGTCCTGGAACTAGCTCTTTTTTTCCCTTTTTTTTGTTTTTTTTTTTGTTTTTTTTTTTTTTTTTTTTTTTTTGAGACAGGGTTTCTCCATAGCTTTGAAGCCTGTCCTGGAACTAGCTCTTGTAGCCTAGGCTAGCCTAGAACTCACAGAGATCTGCTTTTCTCAGCCACTATTGCCCAGCCATGTAATAACTTCTTAAGCAGATCATTTTTCTTTTGGATGAGCACATCGTTTGTTTTAATTGGACAGTGTCATTAGCTAGAATTCTATTCCAACCCAGTCCCAAAACCTTCATGTTGTACTTTAAAGCAATGTCTGGCTAGCATTCAGTGTGCTAACAGGCATTCCTGAACTAGCAGCCACTAAAGCTGACCATGTCCACTTAGTTCTAAACCCATTCTCTGAGCCGCTAGTGCTGGGTGGCGGGTGAGGGTCACATAAATTTTTACATGTTCACTCGAGCATCCTGGAGTCAAGCATGTGCCTCTCTCCCATGCTCCATTCCAAGTGATCTTGCACTTCCACACAATCCACCTGTCATCTCCTCCCTAAAACCTAGGAGGAACGGGCAGCATGCTGATACACATTAAAGCTCATTCTGGAAGCATGCCCTAGGAAAAAGATTTAACTCCATGCTACCTTTTCACACCCCCATCAGTCTCCCTCAGGTTCTCCTCATTTGGGCCACAACCATCATTTGTGAGCTAAAACAGACAGCACTTACCTCAGCAAGTGGGCACAAGGGCCAGTGCAGTCAGTCAGGACAGCAGTGAGTGACGGGCTCGCGAGTGTACAGCTTCTTCGTGCAAGCGAGTGCCTGAACGTTGTGCGTGAGGACTCTGGAGAACTGGGGAGCATGCGCGGACTTGCGCATTGACGCATTGACATCATCTTTTGCTTCCATCCTCTCGTTGTTTGGTCGGTAGCCCTGCCGAGATTCTAGACCTAGAGGTCAGTCATTCCCGGAACCCGAGTGCTGTTTGAGGTCCACAGTTGTAGTTATGGCCAAGAAGCTTTATTATGAGCGTTAATATTATACTCCAAAAGATTATTAGGAGGAAATAGTTTTTGAGAAAGGAGTTGTGACCTCCACCTCAGCAGGGGCGATGGAGGCAGATGGTGGCCATAGTGGAGGCCACATAGGCCACCTATATTTCAGAATCAATGAGAGTAACCAGGGCCAGGATAGTGAGAGGGACAGTAAGGAAAGTGATGCCAAAGTGAGAGAAAGCAGTAGCCACCCGGATTCTTCTATGGAGCTAGACACGAAAGAACTGAACACCCCAGAGGCTGGTGTGGCAAGGATTCGTCGGAGGCACCAGGGTCATCAAAACCACTTCCGTTTCACACCGCACCAGATCAGGGAAATGGAAAGCTTCTTTAAAATATCCCAGTACCCAAATTGGGCTGCCAGGTATGTGGTTTGGACCAAGAGCTCCCCAACATCCCTGGCCTCTGGCTCATGTTGAGGTGCCTTTTGTTCTTCGAGGCCCTGTATTCCCTGTTGCTCATCTCCAAGTCACAGGGGTTTTCTCCTTTGGTGGTGGGCACAGGAGGATGGCCTGTGTGGGGCCCGAGCTCAGTACCAACATGTAGTGCTGACATGAAGCAAATGTCCATAGTCAACACCTCTCATTCCGGGTCATATATTAATTTCTGTGAAGTATAGATATTTGTGGGCCCAAACAACTTACTAGCATCAAGTTCAAGAGTACTAGGGGTTCATAGTTTGTTGGGTGACCTCCTCACCAGTAGTCTCCTCATCTTTTCAGGGACTGTGTACCTAGCCATCAACTCCTTTTGGTTTCTCTTTCCCCTCCACTAGTGCTGGCTTTTTGTTCTGTTTTTTGTTTTGTTTAGTTTTCTTTGTCTTTTTTTGGTTGGGGGGGTGGTTTCAAGACAAGGTTTTTCTGTAGATTTTGGAGCCTATCCTGGAACTAGCTCATGTAGACCAGTCTGGTCTCAAACTCACAGAGATCTGCTGCCTCTGCATCCCAAGTGCTGGGATTAAAGGCATGTGCCACCACCACCTGGCCCGTAGTACTGTTTTTAAATGAGCATACTTTGCTCAGCAGAGACTTTGACATTTATGATTAATTTTTGATACTTTGTTAAAATTATTTGTCTCTAACATTTAGAAACTTTTACAGGGGATGAATTTCAAAAATAAGACTGTCTCTGAGAATGAATTTTAATGCCAAGTGTGAGCAAGGACAGTGATATTTTAAAAGGCATAGAATTCATGTATGACATTGTATTGCATGTAAAACCCTGCATGATAAACATCCATGGTTGTCTTTACACAGGAAAGAACTTGCAAGAGCTCTGAAAGTGCTTGAAGCGAAACTGAAGGTCAGTGAATCCAAACAAAGCAATTGGACAGACAATCTATAGCCTTCCTTAGGCATTAGCTAGCCTTGTCCTAGGCACTTTTCAATGAATCGATTTCATTTCCTTTTTTTCACGGTTTGAATGCTGGTTTTTTGGCACAGGGTTTCTCTGTGTAACCCTTGCTGTCCTTGAATTCAGGGTTCTCTTACTTCCACCCCCCCCCCCAAGTGCTGAGATTACAGCACTTGACAAACTGAGCAGTCTTTAACTCTTTTTTAACCTTAATTGAAGCAGCTCTACATAAAAGGGACATCAGCTCTAGGTGGACAACATTCATAGCACATGGTTTTCTTGTGATGAAGTTTCGGACCCCCAGATGGCCACACACTTACCCTCCTATGGAAATACTCCTTGCCCCATTAACTCTTTAATTGTCCCCTTCTTTCTATTTTGTGTCTGGAATGTCAGGGTTAAAAGTGCTACACTGCATAAAGAAAAAATGATCATAACTTGGGACGATGGTAATTAATAGTGACAACCCTTAATGTTAATTTTTCTGGGATTCTGTGATGTGGCTAACCAAACACATTGCCAAATAGTTATATTAGGTTTGAGAGAAGGCATGAACTGATAGGTATGGAAGAATAACACTTATAACACAGAGATTAATATTGTGCAGGGCAGAATTCTGGAAATCTCGCTGAAGCAGAGATAATATTCTTCATCCTGATGCTGGAGAATTTTGTGTAACATGAAAGAATATGCTGGTCAGATTTACCATGTGTGGAAGTCCCCACTGAAGTGTTTTTTTTTTAGTATAACAAAGCATTTTTATTTAGGGGGGCTCACAGATCACAGTCCTCTGCACAAGTGAGCAACAGGAACCAAATTCAACAAATAACTATTGTGACGATATCTTGTTTTTTCTAATTATTATTATTGCTAACTGGCTAAACTGAATACCTGTGTTCATGTTTGCAAGGATGTACTCAGCTAAATAGCAGTTTCTGTTTTGCTAAGTGTAGTAGGAGGCTCCTCATTTGTTCCCAGCTGTGTAGACCTAAAATAATCACACAGAAACTGGATTAATTAAATCACTGCTTGGTCTATTTGCTCTAGCTTCTTTTTTTATATTTTATTTGTTTTTAGTCTTTTTTTATTAAGAAAAGGAAAAAAAAGTATCCACTTCCTCCCAGCCCCCCATTTCCCTCCCCCTCTTCCCACCCTTCTCCCCCTCCCCCAAACTCCTCTCCCCCTCCCTCTCCAGTCCATAGAGCAGTCTCTTGCTCTAGCTTCTTATTGGCTAGCTATTACATCTTAATTCAACTTATTTCTATTAATCTGTGTATCGCTATGTGTCTGTGGCTTACCTGCAAGTTTCCAGCTTGTCTGTCTCCTGCAGTGACTAAATGGTGTCAACTCCACCTTCTCTCTCTTATCTCTCTTGACTGTTGAATTTGGAAAAAGACAAAATCATGGCCCTGTTTGCAGAGGTTGACACACAGCCGGGGCTTGTTTTTGTGAGCTGAGTAGGAAGTTCCATGTTAGGTGCCTTAAAGTGATGTCTCTCTCTCAGCTCTGAGGATGGAAGCCAATGCTAAAACAATCTTCTCTCCCTCTGATTTTAGGTGTGGTTCGCCAAACAGAGAGCGAAAGACAGGAAGGAAAAACGTGTACTGATAGAGACAACACCTCCTGTTGAAGACATCATCATGCTGTGGGACACTGAGAAAGATTCTTCCTAGAATGGCATCATCCTTCGTTCAGGAGCCAAATGGCTAATTGGTGACCCATGTGCCCATTGCCAAGATTAACTAAAATTGAACACTCATGTTAACAATAAACACATAAGCTCCGCATGCTTTCTGGTATTTTGTAGGATAAGATGCACACTTTTCAGGAAATCCCATTTAAACAGAATGACAAAGTCTAGTTACATAGATTAGCATTTTAAGTCATGAGTGTTGCATGCATAGATGAATATTCCCAATACATGGTGATTGGGGGAAAGTTGGTCACATAAGCCTTCTTGATTCAGTCTTAGTAGATCCTCTGAGCAAGTGATTCAGAAGTAATCCTGCAAACAAGAATCTAAGGAGAAGATGGCACAGAACATATTGATGGTGATGAAAACTTTTATTTGGGAGATTGTACCAATACTTTTTTTTAATTCTTAAAGAAATTAGATTTTTTTGTCATACCTGATTATGCTTTCCCTTCCCCCTACTCCTCCCAGTTCCTCCCCACTACCCTCCCTTCTCTGTTCCCAAAGGGAGGGACTTTCATAATTATTGATTTAAAGCATTGCTTCTTTACTATACCTTTACAAGATAAGGATAGAAAAAATTAGCCTTCCCAGTGCCTACTTATAAAAATTCTCACCCTATTAAAAAAATAACTATCCAATAAGGATTATCATAAAAAATATTGTTTATGATATTAGGTAATGGATACACACACACACACATATATAATTTTGTACTTGGACAATGGCTCCAAATCCAACTCTGTTGTTAAAAGGAACATTCAGAGTTTCTGTCTCATATCGGGATCCATCTGGTATGGGACAGAAGGAAGACTTTAGGAAAAATTTTACTTTCTCCATGTCTATTTTGTCTATATCGTATTCTTTATTGAATGTAAGGCTCTATTAATACTGTTTAAGTTTTCCAGGATGAACAATAGATTTTCCTACAGATTTTTTCCTACAGTAATCTTTGTAGTTGCCAGGAAGATGATGGGGCCCCTAGCAACAATTCGACCTGGTTGAGATGACATTGTCATGCTGATAGTGCTACTGTAAGACTGGTTGTTTGGGTACCAGCTGCTTAAATGGTGCACCTTCTCATGATGTTTTGGCCAAAACTCCAAATAAGAACTTTGGAAAAAAAAACCCTGTTGACTACATACAAATCGATAACAACTATACTAGACATTAATTTTGAAACTTAACCATCATTTTAATTTGCAGAATCCCATAAAGAGAACATTGCCCCTATGACAGCGGGAAGTAGTTCTGAGGACAAAGCCTCCTCTCCCAAAAATGTTTGTCCTCTGGGTTGAGAACACAAATTTGGGGTTTTTGTTTGTTGCTTGTATCAGGTAGAGGGTTGGGGTGGGAATAAGTTTGTTCAAGAAAAAGGCAGTTATAATAATAGTGGCTAATAGTGTGAATACTTGTGAGCTATGATATGAGGATAATTTACATTGGTATAGTTTTTGTACGTTGATACAAGTTCAAATTATATTCTTTATTTCTGTTTACAATATTTGTGCACCTATGCAAGTTACCTTGTCAGATTGTATATATACATGTTTTTAACTCAGTTTAGGACATTTTGCCTATTGATACAACTTTTAGGGCAATATCTTGGTCAAGGCCCTAACATAGCTGTAGGGGACTGTGTTGATGTCTGTGGCTCCTGTTGCCACCAAGGGCGGTGCAGAGTCTGTAATCTGGGCCAACACCTGAGGTCATGTTGGTATTTGAGGATCAGGGTAGAGCCTGGGCCATATAATGGCCTCTTCCAGCAAATTCTCATTTTGTCATTTTTCACAGAGAACTGTTTAGAAGTGACCTCATCTTGTCAAAACATTAAAGGTTGTTTGAAGGACCCCCTAGTTTTGTTATGCCAATGCTGGTAATATACATGGGAGGCCGACCCTTTTCTGAAGGAAAAGGAGGGGGAGGTTGAGGGGAGGGACTGGGAGGAGAGGAGGGAAGGAGAGGACAATGTGGTCAGTCTCGGGAAAAAATTAATTGTGAAAAAAGAAAAAGAACCCCTAGTACAGCCAGGGGAGATCACTTAGTGCTTAGAAGAACCCGATACCACTCCTGAAGATGAGATTTCAACCCCTGGTTCTCACATGTGGGAAGGAGAGAACAGACTCCCAGATTTCCTTCTTCATCCACATGTTCAGGTGTGTCATGCTCACACACATAGTAAAAGTAAGCATGGTTCTAATAAGGAACTAGAGTTGAGAAACAGGAATTGACTATATATGTGTTTGGTCAGGGCTTCTCAACCTTCCTAAGACTGTGACCCTTTAATACAGTTCCTCATGTTGTGACCCCCAACCATAAAATTATTCCAATTCTACTTTATAACTGTCATTTTATACCATTTTGAATCATTATTCAAATATCTGTAGTTTTCAATGGTCTTACACAGTGAACCTCTGTGAAAAGGCTTTTGGTCCCCGAAGGAGTCGTAGCCCACAGTTTGAGAACAGCAGCTGTAGGCCTCTCTAATATCAGCATCCTCATCCACACTGCTCTGGTCCAGTATGACAGTACTGAGAAGAAACAGAAAAGGCAGGTAGGTGGAGGAAGATTTTTCTGTCTCTGCTGCTAGCTCCTAAATCACAACACTGAGAATTATTATTAATTATGAAACCCCAGCCAATAGCTTAGGCTTGTTTCTAACTAGCGCTTACAACTTAAATTAACCCACTCCTTTTAATCTACCTTCTTTAATGTGGCTCAACTGCCTGTGCATTGTAGTGCCCGTGATGCCTACATCAAAGTAAAGGAATCATCACTGGTCCTTGAGCAATTGTCCTGGCTTTCATGTTGCAGTTTGCACATCTTTGTAAATGATAGTATGGACTGGAGAGATGGCTTGGTTGTTAACAGCACTGACTGCTCTTGCAGAGGATACAGGCTTGTTCCCACGACCCACATGGAGATTTACAGCGATCTTTACCTCCAGTTAAGCTCAAGTCCCAAGGGATTTGACACCCTCTTCTGATCTCCACAGACACAAGGCAGACACATGGCACACACACCTACACACAAAACACTCAGACACATGAAAAGAAACAAATCCTTAAAAGAAGGTGCTGGTGTTTATTCATTGATTTAGAAACAAGTGTATGGAGATGGTCACTGTGAATGAGCATGGCTTACTCCATGTTGATAAAGGGAATCAACGGTGGAGGGAAATTGGAATGCTGGCATCAGTCTGTCCTATAACAGAAGTCTGCAGGCAGGGAAGACCCAGAGGATCGTTCTTCTGGAATACTACAGACTTGTGAATCCCCATGACTGAAGAGCACCAACATGGCTCTTGTCCACATGTCACACTTCCCAGAAGAAGTCAGGGGTCTCAAGAGAATAAGTCAAAGGCAATGAATCTACTTGGAGTTTAGAGTAACAAGGGCCAAGAGACAGCACTTGATTACCAAAGGCAGGTGAGTTTTCAACAGAGGCAGGGTCATGATTACGGTGGACAGATGTGTGTAGACCTATTTACTGCACCTGCATCCGGTGTTTCCAGAAGTGAAACACATAGTAAGCTAAAAATTAGCCTCAGTCTGTACATGTAGCTCTGCTTGAGAGCTATAAGGGTATATCCAGTGAACAGGTAAAGGCCAGCCTTGTCATAGTGTCAAGACTTATTAGGGGATGGAGCAGCAAGCCTGGCTGAAGCCCTGACTAGTATCATGTAGCCAGCCATGAGAATGATGCCTTCATCTTCTCATCATTTGCATGGGGAGAATAAAACAGAGAGGTCAATTGACGTTTCCAAAATCACACAGCAAGCTGAGAAGGAAACACAGCAGGAGGCCTGTAAGAAACCCTGTCTGAAAAGAATGTGGACTCTCAGAGAAGATGACCGACACCAGGAGAACATGGCTCATTGAATCAACTAAGCAGAGCTCACATGGGCTCACGGAGACCAAAACAGCAAACATAGGACCTGCAAGGGTCTGTACTAGGTCCTCTGTGTGAATGTTGTGGGTGTTATCTTGGTGTTCTTGTGGGGCTCCTATGAGTGGAAAACTGTTTGACCTGCTTTTGTGAATGTTTTCCTTTTGTTGGGCTATCTTGTCCATCATCAGTATGACGGCTTTTGCCTAGTCTTATTATATCTTGTTTTATTCTGTCTGGCTCTTCTGTCTTAGAGGCCTGCTCTTCTCTGAAGAGGAAATGGAGGATAGCTGATCTGGGGGACACAGGACATCAACGAGTTAGGGAGTGGAGGAAGGAGAATCTGTGGTCAGGATGTACTGTATGAGAGAAGAATCTATTTTTAATAAAACGTTTTCAATGTGGATTGCACCTGAAGGGTGATACTAAAAGCTGCCCTTCCTCTCCACATCCATGAAGCATACACATACATGAACTCACACCAACAATGTGTATCCGTGCTCACGACCATGTGACTACACATAAAAATGATGTCTCACATCCAATAATGTATTCAGTTTTCAAGTTCAGTTTTCTTTCAGGTGCCTTCCAGCTTTCCACTATTTATAGTGGTGTCTGCTTCTCTAATGTACCCCCTGCCTGAATGACCTTCTGGCTTCATTGGCATGAGGAAAATTTCATGGAGTTCAGAGATTAAACAGCAGAGACTTGCTCCTCAGGAAAAGGCCTCCCAGGAATTTTCTGTGTATCCTCTCTTCTGAACTTGACCAATCTCCGTGGTGGACACTGTCCTGGAACATTTTTTCTGTTCAGTCCCTCTTCTTGCCCTGAGGCTTAAATGGAGATTTAGAAGATTTAGTTCTGTTAATCAAGAGAAAAAACAGGGATAGGCAGGAGACAAGGAAACTACGGGAACTATAGGATGCAGGACGAAAAGAAAACAAGATTCCTAAAATCATGTCCCAGGCCACCTTCACACCTGTGAAAGTCACAGTGAGGGACAGATAACACTGGCAATCCAGGAAAACTCGGGCAGGGTGATCTGCTGCCCAGGAAGCCCATGCCACAAGGCAGAAGGAAACTTGTCGGATGACTGTGACCCCTAACTGAAGCTGTCGGGACAAGGACCTGTATATCAGTATTGGCAGTCCCCCTACCATCTCCAAGCTGTTCTCCTTATAAAACAGGGTTCACTGCACTGTGATACACCACTAGTGCACAGAGCTCCCGTACCACCTACGATGACGATGGAGACACAGCATATTTGCTGCATTGCTGCCTCAGCTGTATCATTCCCTCTGCCTTGGCTTCTATTTCCTTCTGAACCCCTGGAACTTGGAGGAGGGGGATTTTCTAAAAGTGAGATGAGGAAGGATGTAAACACTTAAGACCCTCTCCACCTTTTTCCTGACCCCTCAGCGCTGTTTACTCTTCTCCCCAAGGAGATGGGGTAAGGACACTGAGAGAAGAGGTACTCATGGGAAAGTAAGGGGCACACCCTCCCATGGATGATCACACCCCTGATCTGCAGCAGGAAGAGAGGAAAACTAGGCTTTGGAGTTCAGCAACACTGGCAGCTTCTCTTTCTGTTCAGGCTTCCCATCCATGGAGTCAGAGGGGACGCCAAGTGCTCAGAGTCACTAGAAGTGGGAAAAGGCGCTGGACATTCAGAACCCGGCCCAGCCCAGGTACAGGATCTCCATTTAGTTCCACTCACCTGTAAGTACAGTCTCAGGCTGGCAGGCTCCAATGGGGGCTGCGGAAGGAATACTGCAGAGAGGCATCTGTTCTCTGATGCTGTACCTGAGGCCATCACTGTTTGCAGTATGGCTCAGGTAATGTGCCATATGACTAGGGAGGAAGGGCATGACTAAAACAGGAAACCTCCTGAGGCTGTCTGGGCTCCAAGCAGGAGATTTGTCTTTGCCCCTCTTGGACTTGTTGTAGCACATCTAGTCCTTCAGGGAGAGACAAATACCTCTGGCTTTAGCTCTTAGGCCTGCTTCTGTGGGTGCCATGCAGTCAGCTGTCTTGCTCCAGGTCCACTGCAGGTTTCTCCATGATTTGGCACTTCATGGGGCTGGCTTCTCTTGGAACTTCTGTATAGACAAATTCACGCAGGCTTCTAGATTTCCAAGATCAAACCATTTCTGTGTTTCTTTGAACTAAGGGGTCACTGGGGTGTTCTTTGGGCAAACTGGTACAGGTTAATGGTCCAGACGGGTCAGCTCTGTGTGGTTCTGAAGCACGGACATCTCTATATACCCTCTCTAGTCTTCCGTACCCTCAAATGCACACTCCTCAGAGAATTCCATGTGTAACCTCGAGCTACAGAAGGAGCGATTTTCCTATGGGTTCAGTTTGATGTTACAGAATGTTCTGGTCTCTGTGACAAGAGCAAGACATCTTTTCCAGAATGCTAAGCCCAATACAAGAGCAAGTACTGAGGTAAAAAAAAAAGTAGACATTTTTGTCCAGTCTGAGAATGTATGTTTTCTCTTCACTCCAGAACTTACCATGTGCCCAAAGCAGAAAATCTCTGTAAACAGAAACATGATTATCCAGCAGGATTTCCACCAGGTCTTGGGGCCTGGGGACAGATTCTAGGTATGGGTGTAATTTAGCTGTGGGAAACCTTTGTCCTAGATCTGTCCATTCCCCATGCATTTCCTGAGGTCCTTGCTGAGGAATAGATCCCATCACCCTCAGCACAGCAACTGATGTCCCTGAAGGTGAAAAGGACGCAGGGCACAAAAGGCTGTGGACGGCACAAGTATTTCTACCTGTCTTTTGTGTGCTACCTGTGTGCATGCATATATGTATCAGTAGGGCTCGATGTGATTTTTTTTCTTTTGAAACCCTCTTGAATCACAGGTAAGTATCCACAGACTAATTCCAAGTGGGACAATTGTTTAAGCTCATTGTAAATCAAATAATTACATCATTTTTACAATTGTATCTCCACTAGAGAACCATTAAGGTATATGTAAAATAGAGGTAAACACGAAATGCATGGTGTTGAGTCTGAGCCTTGGGATTTAGCCCAGGGTGACCTTGTACTCTAGGCCAACTGCCTCGGGTTCTCCAATGTAGTGCCGCTGGCACCTGCCAGTGTAGACACAAGTTCCTGTCTGATATGTATTCTCCATACAGTATTGGAGACATATTTATGCTAAAAGAATTGTGTGGGGGATGGAATGGTGACTTAGTTTCAAAGAGTATTGGCAGTTCTTCAAGAAGAGCTGGGGTCAGCACTCACGTGGTGGCTAGCATCAATCTGTAACTTCACTTCCTGATGGACACACCACCCCTTTTGACTTTCATAGGTACTACACACACAGATGGCATACATACATGTGCGCAGGCAAGGCATTCATACATATAAAATAAAATAAACATGAAAGCAACATTTAAAAGAATTTCTTTTAGCAGCAAAAATTTGCCTCACTAGAATGTCCTTGCAATGACTTATTGTTTTTCACACTTCAACATTTCAGGAACAGAAAAATGCATTTTTTCTATCAACTAGATTCTTCTCAATCTCTCTGCAATTGTAGGCACACAAAGTAACAACTGTCAATGTTTAAGTAAAATAAAGGTGTTCACTAAAATCAAAAGCAGATAGAACAAATGCAACGCCATCATTCTGGGAAGAAATGGGCAGGGAAGAAGTCATATACATTCCCACCACCATCTTCTTCATGAATTCTGCAGCCTGGAGGTAAAGGAGAATACACGCATACAGAGAGGGAACAGAATCATACAGAATGGCCCCATGTCATTGAAACTCAGGTTGAATTTTAACTGAAGAAAATCCAAAAATGGGAATACAAGAGGTGGTGGAGGAGGGTCATCTTTCTATCTTTTTCATTGGTTAACTAATAAAGAAAACTGCTTGGCCTGATTGGACACAAAATTAGGTAGGCGGATTACACGGAACAGAATGCTGGGAGAAAGAAGCTGAGTCAGGCAGTCACCATGATTCTCCCACTCCAGACAGATGCAGGTTAAGATCTTCCCTGGTAAGCCACCTCGTGAGCTACACAGATTATTAGAAATGGGTTAGATCAATATGTAAGAGCTAGCCAATAAGAGGCTGGAACTAATGGGGCAGGCATTGTTTAAAAGAATACAGTTTCCGTGTAATTATTTCAGGACAAAAGCTAGCCATGTGGGTGGCCGGGTGCCGGGTATGCAGCCCCCCACTCCTCTTTACAACAAAGAGGGAGTACAGAATTTGCACAAACAAGTACTTAATCACAGGAAGCATCTCTACTCTGGGCAGCCCTGACCTCAACAGTCAGTTATCTGAGGAGATGTTTTCCTGAGGTGCCCTCAAGGTACCTGCATGTGCTGTGTGACAAGTCTTTTCCTGGGGTGGTGAAACACACTCATCTCCTCATCCCAGATAGAGAGCCCATGATAGAACAAAGTACGGATGCCACTGAAGACCAACTTGGTGGGCCAGTGGGTTTTACTGGGGTGCAGGGATATGAGAGAGGGGTTACTTATGGGAGCAGAAATGACTCATAAATAAGTGTATCACCAAAGCCCATACCAGCACAGGTGACAGACAGCTCACAGGAGCCTGGAAACCTGGAGCAATCTGCACAGCCCACGGGCAGCTCAACAGGTTGGACCTGTCCTCTCCAGGTGGCTCAGTTGATCAGTTTGTCTAAACCCCTTCCAGGTAGCTAGGCTGGCCTTTGCTTCTTCCAGACACTTGGTCTGGTCTTCGTGTTGTTTGTCCCCTTTCTTCTCTGAGACTTTTTTGTTGTTGTTGTTGTTGTCTTTCAAGATAGGGTTACTCTGTATCTTTGAAACCAGTCCTGGAGCTTGTTCTTGAACCAGGCTGGTCTCAACTAACAGAGATTCACCTGCCTCTGCCTGCCGAGTGCTGGAATTAAAGAAAGGCATGTGCCATCATGCCCAGCTCTCTGAGAGTCTTCTTAGCAATTCAGCTTTTGTTTTTCTGAGAGGGACTTTCTGCTTTCATTATTTGCTCTAGCAGGGATAGTGCTAGTAAATATGGTCAGATTAGGGAAGTTCTTGAAGTTATTTTGAGTTATCACCCTGCTTAAGGAGCTTCCAAACCTATATGGTGGACTGTTTCAATCTCAGGAGTAACTGCTGCAAATTTAGGTTAGGTTGGGCCAGAAAGAAGGTTCAGGCCCGCATTGCCCTGAAACCACAGTGACTCTCACTGGATGGTCTCCAGTCTTGGACCCCTGTGCCCTGTATTAGCTGTGCTCAGTGCTCAGGAGATCACATCTAGCTGGGGGAACAGAGGAAAGATTTCATCTCACTAAATCTGTGAGAGTCACAGCTCTGAGCCCAGCATCTAGGGAAGGAAGGATAGTGAGGCACTGTCTGAAGTGGCTTTGAGCCGGCAAAGATCAAATGGGAAGGAAGGTAACCTGCTGGAATTCTGATCTCTTGAATCCAGGCAGGCCCTATGCTTTGCTGCTGTGTGGGTCTTGACAAAGCTTGGGGCTAGAGGCAGATACAGCCCCTGTGAACATCAGAAACATCGATACTTTTCCTTGATACCTTCTTTAACGTTTGAAACCTGTGCCTGCCAATGGCAATATTTCAACTTTCTTGAGGGACTAGACATTAAATCAGGACCTGGTGCAAACGAGGCAAGCTCTGTCATGCAGCACATGAATTGTAGTGTGGAGAAGCATTATTAGTCATTACTATTTTGTTATTGTCGCTCATTTATTGGTACCTCCCCCTTCCCAGTGTGGACAGAAGAGGACAGTATTCATGGGCTGATTTTTCCTCCACCGTGTAAATCCTGTGGATGAATTTCAGGTCTGCCGTCTTGGTGACAGGCACCTTGACCTTCTGGGATAGTTTGCTTTAATTGTCATCTTAAGACAAAGTACAATAACCTGGGAAGGGAGTCTCAATGAGAGATTATCTACACTGGATGATCTGAGGAAAATTGTCTGAGTTAGTTGTTATAAAGGATCTGGCCCACCTTGGAGACACCATTCCCTAGCTAGGGCATCTTGAACTGTATACAACTGAATAAATTTCTATCAGCGAAGCCAATTAGTAACCATGAATGCACTCCCCTCTCTAAACACCTGAATATGAAAGTAATGTGTCCAGCTATTTTACAATCCTATTGCCTCAATTTCCTTGCTAGAATGGTCTGTGATGTGGAATTTTGAGTTGAAATAATACAAAAGAATTGAATTACCTTCTGAACTTCCACAGCAGCCGTGTCCCTGTCCGGATACATACATCAAAACCATGGTGCACTGGGCACCTGCTGATGTTGGCAGGAGCTGGAGAGATCCTGGTACACAAGGACCCATGGATGAAAATCTCTTGCCTAAAATTGTCAATCTGGACCTTCTCTTTGAAATCTTATGTTATTTTTAATAATGTGTATGAGTATGTACATGTATGCATGCAGGGGCCTGTATAGGCCAGAGGAGGGTGTCCTCTTCCCTGGAGCTGGAGTTACAGGAAGATGTGAGAAACTGTAGGTTCTGAAAAAATGTACCATGAAAGAGTGTGACTGGTCCATAGGTGTTGAAATAAGGCCCCTTGTGTGTCTCCTGACTGCTCAGCCCAGAAATAATCACACAGAAACCATATTATTTGCAATGCCGTGTGGCCAATAGCCAGAGCATATTTGTGGCTAACTCATATCTTTATCTATCACCACGTGGCTTTGGATTAACAGCTAAATTTCTGGAATGAATCTCTGTAGGAGCTACATAGCTTCTCTCGGGCTTCGCTCTTCTTTCTCCCAGCATTCAGTTTAGTTTTCCCCACCTAGCTCTGTTCCCATATAACTTGCTATAGGCCCAAAGCAGGTTTTTTTCTTTTTTTTTATTGAGAAAAAAAAAACAAGTTTCCACCTCCTCCCAGCCTCCCATTTCCCTCCCCCTCCTTCCACTCTTCTCCCTCTCCTCCCACCCTTCTCCCCCTCCCCCCACTCCTTTCCCCCTCCCTCTCCAGTCCAAAGAGCAGTCAGGGTTCCCTGCCCTGTGGTAAGTCCTAGGTCCTCCCCCCTCCGTCCATATCTAGGAAGGTGAACATCCAAACTGGCTAGGCTCCCACAAAGCCAGCACATTGCGTAGGATCAAAACCCTGTGCCATTGTCCTTTGCGTCTCATCAGCCCTCATTGTTCACCATGTTTAAGAGTTCGGTTTTATCCCATGCTTTTTCAGTCACAGTCCAGCTGGCCTTGGTGAGCTCCCAATAGATCAGCTCCACTGTCTCAGTGGGTGGGTGGACCCCTCGTGGTCCCGACTTCTTTGCCAATGATATTTACAACATACAGAGGGGAATCCCACATCATCACATATTCGCTGTGCCATCTTTCTATGCCCTTATCCTGGGATTTTTTTGGCCCCAAGAGATGTGTGTTGGTTTGGAATGTTTTGTTGTGGGAATGACAGTCATGGGATAAGAACACAGATCCCAATGGGGTCATCTCCTTATGTGTATATTAGACACATATGTGCCCTCCTCTCCTGGAATGTGAAGCTGCAGGTGCTCTCTCTGGCCCCACACCAGGACCTGGTTAGGAGCAATGGGCCCCTCCCTCACTGTTCTTAAGTCTCTACAGAGGAATCTTCCTCTGCATTTGTAGGGCTCTTATCCACAGGCCTACTTTGTGTAGCCAGGCACTGTAAGTTTCTCAGGACTATACTAAGAGCCTGACTGCAATCTGTGGTAGTATCCCAGGCAGTCTTTCTCACCAGCTCCACCTCACACACACCCCAATGAATCTACCTTCCTTCTAGGTCCTGTATATGTCCCTAATCCAGCATCCACCCTGGTGCTTATAATCCCAGCACCAGAGTTCCCAGTTCCTCTTTGAGTAGAAGGATGTTGTCTCAAGGTTTCTGTCACTTCGACAAAACACCATGAAAAATGGAAGTTGGGGAAGAAGACTTTTATTTTATGTACACTTCAGCATTGTTGTTCATCACTCAAGGAAGTCAGAACAGGAACTCAAACAGGGAAGGTTCACAGACACAGGATCTTATGAGGAGGCTATGGAGGAGAGCTGCTTACTGGCTTGCTTGCCATGGCTTACTCAGTCTGCTTTCTTATAGAGCCCAGGACCACCAGCCCAAGAAGGGCAACTTATACTGTAAGCTGGGCTCTTGTCTGTTGATGAATAATTGAGAAAATGACTTTGAGTTGAACCTAATGAAGGCATTTCCTCAACTGGGGCTTCTTCCTCTCTGATGACTCTAGCCTGTGTCAAGATGACACACAAAACCACCCAGTACACACGGTATCTGTCCTCTGGACACTTTTTCTGTGGGAATTCACATCCTGCATCTCTCCACAGTGTTTCTGCAATCCACAAACTTTCCTAATACAAGGCTGTACTACAATCAGTCTATCTGCCCATCCTCTGTCACACCAGACTTCCGTATGTCTGTCCTCAGTACACAGCCCTCTTTACCCATCTTCTCTATTGCAAAGTCCAGATTCCCCCCTTACCAGTACTCAGTTTAGAAAGAGGCTTTAACACATCCTGCTGCACCCCCTTTTCTAGAGTCTGCCATATCTACAAGGAGTCACAGCATCAAAAGCAGCTCACACCTTGGCCACTTTCTCACAGTAATGTACTGAACACCATGACATACACCACCATGCTAATGCCACCCTGATGTGTCCTCCCTGCTGGAACTCAGGCATAACCCTCTTTATAGGTTTTCCACACTGCCTCTCCTCCAATCACCCTTGGGCTAACACAGCCCATTGCTCCCTACATGCTCTGAAGTCTGCATCCTATGTCTTCCACTAACCTGGCCTCGTGCATCTACTGAGAATCCTTTGCCTCTCCTGCCTGACCTGGGAGGATCGATCAATATGCCTCTTGTGCATCTTGGTCTAGGTGGGGGAGCAAAGAAGTAGCCTCTTTCTAATGGGCATGGGATGGGCTCTTGTGTTTCCTTTGAAACAGTAGGACCTGTGTCAGGAGAACTCCTAGTACCATAACTGTGCCATTGAAAGGAGGGAGAGTGAACAGACCTGGGGGCAGCCTAGGTGACTGGTCACACTCCCCACTGATGAATGCTCAGAAAGTAGTCTTTTGTATTTGTTGTAGTACAAGAGTGAACTCGTAGATTTGGGGGAAATTTTGTTTTTGTTGTGAACAGTCTTCTCACTGGAATCTTGTCCTGTTCCTGTTCTTAGGTGTTTGTTCCCACAGGGTAGAGTTAAGGTGAGGATGGTACAATGTGACAACAGACAAGAATTATGTCTGTGCGAGATTGCCATCGGTCTTGAGAAACTTTTGTGACTTGTGGAGTAGTAAAGATGACTCAGGGTTTGTTCCCTTCCTTTTATCTTCTGTTAAATATTTTCTCAATAATAGACATCCCCCCTTCTGACCCCCAAAAAGTACATGAAATATTTTGAATACACATCTCTTTATTGCTGAAGGGATAAGGTGTCACAGCCATCAGAAGGTGTCAGTGACACCTGAAGATCCTGTATTCATCTGGTGCCTGGACAGGATGATGCTTCAGGACTCCTACAAAAGCTTTACTGCAAGGTGTCCTGGCCATCAGCAGATGCACACTGGAGAATCTGAGACTGCTGATGTTTCCTGTATTGGGCTCTTCTTTTCTTAAACCAGCTCTGCAATAACATGGTGAAAGAGATGGCTTTAGTGTATTCAACAGTCAGTATCACAAGTGGAAAAAAGAACTCTGTGTAACAGTAAATGCCAGTGAGGCTTTAGATTGGCCAGAGTTTTCTAACCAAGGACACACAAAATCCTTAGCATTCCCAGTCCTGGAAGTCGGAATTCAAAACAACCAGAAATGGGAAATTCGTTAGCTAGTACCTTTCCGGTCTTATGTCCTTTCAAGGAAATGGGAAATATGGCTCTAAAAAAGAGATCGGGGATCAGTAAATCAGGTTATGGAGAAGACCAGATACCAAAAGGTTTTCAGGAATTACTATCTACACACTCTCTGCCAAGGACAAGTTACCTCCTCAGGCCCTTGAATTATCTGGATTACTTGAACTGCTGCTTAGAATAAAGATATCTCCTCTGACTCTCTCGAAAGTTACACCCCACTGCATGAATTCTTGTCTATGTAATCCTCATGATATATGCCTATAATAGAGAAGATGGGAGAGCTCATATTTGGCCTTGAATCAATGTTACCAAAGGCTAAGCGGGTCCATATTCTGGTTCTGATTAAATTGGTGCAGGAACAGGTGAAGCAACTGCCATAGATTCTTCAACTTTGATTGTTGGAGATCATCCCAAGATTTCTGACCTAAGTTGAAGAGCCAGAAAGCTGAATATATTACTAATTTCTTTTTCTGTATGACCCTGTACTGTTTTATCCATGAAAGATCTACAAAAAGGCAGGGCCCTTGCTGGGTGACTGTGGAGGTTTCTGTGTCTTCCCATAGAGGCCTCTTATCTCCTAGGCACAGGAAAGGAAGCTGCTAGGAGTGATGGGCCAATGCCTGGGCCAAGTCTGGTTTTCAGCAGGCTTCCTGAAAATTCTGCAGCCTATTGGTCTAAGAGAGGAAAGGAGAGTAAAGATTAGGTGTTGGGAATGGGCTGCCAGTGCCCTGGAGTGCATACATGAGTAACTGCTTTTTAAATAAGTAGAGGAGAAAATACTGGGGGATGATGAGGAAAGGAAGGTGGAAAGGGTAAGTGAGGGGACAAGAATAGTCGATAGAAAGAAGAAAGAAAGCAGAAGATAAGAGAAGGGGAAGAGGAAAAGAAAGGGAGAGAGAAAAGCTCAAAGGAAGAAAAGAAAGAAGACATAGATCAGGACACTGTTATCAATCTCTGGTGACCAGATTCCTATATCTTAGTGTCAGCATTAACTGGACCATTGATTCTTGTCCTGATCAGACTAACAGTGGAACCCTGCATCTTCACCTGCCTGGCCAACTGCCTCAAACAGAAAATAAACTCATTTAAGTTACTGGTCCCTAGAAACAACTATGTCCTCCTAGAACAGGAGGAGTCAATGATTTGACTCATGCCCTCGACCTAGTGGGAAATGTGACAGGTTAAGCCAGGGAAGAGGTTCCTCCATCTTCTATTCTTGTTGAGGCCATTTCAGGTAGAAATAGAAGTTGATCTCTGTGATGGAGAATCCCACGGGAACTTAATTAGATCTATTCTAAGGACCAAATATTAGGAATGTTCCAGCTAACTTAGCTGTGGTTAAACTACCTGTTTGAATGAACCCCTCCCCCAGCTAACTGCTAATCTTAGCTTCAGTAAACAGCTTGATTCAAAGTGCTTACTTCTGCAAAGGCATCTGCATCTGCTTAGCTAGATGCTAGGACATCTAGGCTTTAAGATGCCCTAAACCCCCTTGTTCTGGACACCTGGGGCCATGCCTTGGTGCCCAGATACCTGGGTGTCATCCTAGTCAGCTGGAATAAAGACTTTCAATTAGCTATAGACCGTGTGAGTGGTCATCTCTGCTCACAACTATGGAGTGCTCTAACCTAATTGGAATGTGTTCATAACCTCCTCCCTTCAAGGCTCAGGGATCAAAGCAGAAGAGGAAGAAGAAAAACTAGAATATCCAAAGGTGGTGGATGACTCTAAAGCAACAAAAATCTATTTTCTGTACAAAAGGTCAAAAACCAAAATGAAGTCAACACACTTCAACAATACACTTGATTGTACTGCCCTGTACAGACACCTCAATCCTAACTCCCAGTGGTGCTCCACACAAGGCGCCCATGTCAGGAAGGATAAGGGGTGCTGTGAGATTCACCACTTAGGATAGTGGGATACCTGCTTCCTACCTCCCCTTAACTGTCAGAAAACAATCTCCTTCTCTCCCAATCTCCTCCTTTGCCTCATGCTCTTCCTCCTCATTCCCTTCTCTTTTTTGTCCCTTCAGCATCTTCTCCGTCTGTTCCATTGTTTCTGGATCTCCTCCGGCATATTTTTCTTATCTAAACACATAATTTCTCCCAGGTGAACTGTTTTACTCTCATGATTTCAGCTCACCATTTATAGATGGATGGCTTCTTATTGCTCCAGCACCTTAAGGAGGTGGGGTGATTACAAGGTATCACACTTGCCAAAAGAGTGTGCAAATCACATCCTATCCCTAACTCAAACAAATGAACAAACAAACATCCTTCCCAAATTGACTTGGGAGAGCTAACACTACTCCAAGGGAGGCCTGCACAGAGATGTGATGTTGTCATCTATAGGATTAGGGAAATGAGCCAATTCAGACAATTCATTCAGATATCTTGGGAGTCCCTGCTTCCATCATGTAGGTAATAGGGGTAGGTTACTGTCACCTATGGACTTTTGCCCTCCCCCTCTTCTGTGCCCTCTAAAGTTTTCTGGGCTCAGGACAAAAGCTGTGGTCTCAATGAGAGTTGAAGCTTGATAGTGATGCCCTACTTCTTGCCAACATGAGGAGCATCCTGGGCTCTTTTCTTACACCAGGAGATCCAAAGTTTTTAGGCTGAACCTCCAGACAGCAATGTGATCTGCAACAATGTGGAGAGCAGTTAACAAAACCGCCTCTTCCTAAATCCATGACATCTAGAGCTTAAGTGAATAAACCTCTAGAGCGGCAGTGCATCAACCTCTTTAATCCTGCAATGCATCAGATTCTGGAATGGCAGTGCATCAGACTCTCTGGATCTTCAGTGCTTCAGCCTCTAGAGCTTCAGTACATCAGTCTCTCTGGAGCTGCAGTACATCAGCACCTCTAGAGCTACAGTGCATCAACATCTCGAGAGCTTCCATGCATCAGCCTCTCGGTATCTACACTGCATTAACCTCTAGAGCTGCAGTACATTAGCCTCTCTGGATCTGCAGGTCATCATCCTCCAGAGTTTCAGTATATTGGCCTTTCTGGAGCTGCAGTGCTTCAACCTCTAGAGCTGCAGTGCTTGACATCTAGAGCTGAAGTGAATGAGCCTCTAGAGCTGCAGTGCACCAGCCTCTCTAATCCTGCAGTGCATCAGTTTCTCTAACGACAGTGCATCAGCCTCTCTGGAGCTGTAGTGCATCAGCCCCTAGAGCTGCAGTAAATTGTCCTCTCTGGAGCGGCAGTGAATCAGGCTAGATAGCTGCAGTTCATAAGCTTCTCTGGAGCTGCAGTGAAATCAGCCTCTAGAGCTGCAGTGCATCAGCATTTCTGGAGCTGAATTGCATCAGCCTCTCTGGAGCTACAGTGCATCAGCTTTTCTGGAGCTGCATTGAATCTGCCTTTCTAGAGCAGGAGTGCATCAGCCTCTAGAACTGCACTTGATCAGACTCTCTGGACTTGCAGTTCATCGACCTCTCTGGAGATGCAGTGCATCATTAGTCTCTCTAGAGCTTGCAGTACAAATGGCTCTGGAGTGATAGTCCATCAGTCTCTATAGAGATGCAGTACATCATCAGCCTCTCCAGAGCTGCAGTACAAATGGCTCTGGAGTGATAGTGCATCTGCTTCTCTAGAGATGCAGTGCATCGGCCTCTCTGGAGCTGCAGTGCATCAGCTTCTCTAGAACTGCAGTAAGTCCGCCTCTCTAGAGCTGTGGTGCATTGGCCTCTCTGAAGCTGCAGTGCATCTGTGTCTCCAGAGCTGGCTCACATCAGTCTCTGGGGCTGCAGCACCTCTGTCTCTCTGGAGCTGAAGTACAGGGTCCTGTCAGCTTGACAGGGGGAGAATTCCTCACTCCTTCAGCTTTTCTTTTCCAATCGCTCTTCCTCTCCACCCTGAAGAAAACTCCCTCTCCTCTCCCAGTTTCTCCAACCTGAGCCTGGTCCTACTGTAGTTTACACCTTGTGGTGTTAGGATGTCAGCCATCAGGGGCTCCTAGGCAGGACTTCTATTCTGCACAAGCTACTGCTGCAGGTAGGGAGATTGCCTACATCAAGACTGCCCAATTCTTGCTGAAAGAAGTTAGCATGAATAGCACTCTGCACTGCCTTTCCCCTTTCTCATTTGCTATGGAGCAGTCAGTTTCTCTGGGCTCATGGCCTCAGCTTTTATCCCATGATCTAAACATTAGTCTTTACTGTCTGGAGGAAAGAAATTCATTTGAAAATAAGATAGCTACAGCTCTTCCTAAAAGTGAGCTCTATCTTTTCCCACATTCCAAAAAACACACATGTTCAACATAGTCTCCTTTAAAGGAAAAGAATACTTTCAGTTTTCAAGTTAGTCAACAGAAGACACACTTGACCGTGGCTTGGCACCTTTGCTTTTTATGTATTTGCAAACACATAAAAACTTGCAAAGGTGTGTGATCTGCATGTGTATCTATGTGCAAATGCATACTCATGCTTGCAGAGGACCAAGGTCAGAGTCAAGCATCTTCCTAGCTTGCTCCCCACATGATTTACACTGGCAGAGTTGTCCATGAACCTCAGCTCAGCAACTGAGCTAATCTAGGTCTCCCTAAGGATCCGCAGTCTCTGCCTCCTGAAGAAGAGATTCTGACTACAGGTGAGCTGACACCTGCTAAACTTTATGCTGAGGGTCCCAACTCAGATCCTCAGTCTCATTTGGCAAGAGCTTTATCCTTCGGGCCCTCTCCTCAGTACCAACCTGCATTTTGACTTTCAAAACATCCCCTGATCACGTTCTGTTTTACTCAATTAACTTAAATGGACTCAATGTTATTCTTTTTGTTTAATTGTAACAAAATTAACCCTTTAAAGCTGCCAGCCCCATACATATCATAACACTGACATGACAATTTTGCATTGTTTTTAGATAATCTAAACACAGCATCGGGGAACATGAAGGTTCAACTTTGCTGCTGTCTACATTGGCTTTCCACAAACTTACAAAGGTGAAGGCCAACCATGTGCACTTGTGAGTGTCTTCCCACATGACTCTTGGACAAATTAAACACAGGTTAGTTATGAAACACTAATTTCTCTCTGGTCTCACTTAATCCACATTATAACTAAGTGTTTATTTGTTGAAACAGAGCCCTGTTTTTTTCCTACTACTTGCTACATCAATTAGAATGTCCCCAAGGTCACTTAGAGTCCTACTACAACAGTATACATAAGTTCCCTGAAATGACCTGAGTGTCCGGACTTCAGTATTAATCACTGTACACATACCAGTTGACATTTATGTTTTCCTATATGCATGACCATATAATACTCAATGCTGTCTATATATATGATGTTCCCATACTGATTATAAGTGTTCTGTGAATCTCAAATTGCTGAAAGACATTTGAGGAAATGTTCAACATCCTTAGTCATCTGAGAAATGCAAACCAAAACAACTCTAAGATTCTATCTTACACCTATAAGAATGGCCATGATCAATACACAGATGACAACTTATGCTGGGGAGGATGTGGGGTAAAGTGAACACTCCTGCATTGGTGGTGGGAGTGTAAACTTGTACAGCCACTTTGGAAGTAAGTATGGCAATTTCACAGAAAATTAGGAAACAATTCACCTCCAGACCCAGCAATACCACTGTTGGTTATATACCTCCAAACACTCAATCACACCACAAGAACATCACCTCACATATGTTCATAGCAGCATTATTCATAAGAGCCAGAGCCTGGAAACAACCTAGATGTCCATCAGTCAAAGAATGGATGAAAAAAATGTACATGTGCACAACAGTAAAAAAAAATAATGACATCTTGAAATTTGCAGGCAAATGGATAGATCTAGAAAACACCATATTGGGTGATGTAACTCAGAAACAGAAAGACAAATATAATATATACTCACTCATACTTAATTTTAACACATAAAGCAAAGAAAACCAGCAATACCGGGAAACCGAGACAACAAAGAGGACCCTGAGACAGGCATAAATGCATCTACTTCGGAAGTAGGAAAAGACAAGATCTCCTAAGTAAACTGGGAGTGTGGGGGTCACAGGACAGTGAGACTGGGAGAAGGGGGAAAGTGTGGGGAGCAGATTAAAAATATATAGCTCAATAAAGACAAATAAAATAAAAATGCTAAAAATTGTGTGCGTTTTTTAGTTTTTTTTTATTCAAATAAGAGACTACGATGTCGCCAATAATGGAAAAGAACAGTTAATGGGTGCCCGTTCCATTTTTACCTCTGGAAAACTTCAAGACTCAGTGCTCAGTTACTATTATAACCCAGACAAGGACACCTCTCACCCACGAATGCTTTTCATAATGGGTACAAGAACATGGACCATGTCCTGAAGCAGAATGCCCTGCCCAAACCCTTTTTGGATTTACTGACCCGCACTCTGGATTCTCCCAGGAACAAGTGCTTTGCAAGGTCCTTCCTGTGAGAAGAAGATGGAAGGTGAAGCTGTTAGTGAAATACAGCATTTCAGCTGGGCAAGATGAATAGACTTCTGGAAATGGATCACAGGCCAACACAAAACTATGTAGAGATGGTGAACTCTAAAGTATGAAAGCGGCTTTCCATTGATCTTTATTTTATTTTAAAAAAAATAACCACATTGAGCAGGGCAGTGGTGGCGCACACCTTTAATCCCAGCACTCAGGAGGCAGAGGCAGGGAGATCTCTGTGAGTTCGAGTCCAGCCTGTTCTACAAGAGCTAGCTCCAGGACAGGCTCCAAAGCTACAGAGAAACCCTGTCTCAAGAAACCAAATAAATAAATAAATAAATAACCACATTAATTGACATAAGTTGGATATGCTATAGTAGTAGAGAGATTACTTAGAAACCACTAGGTCTTTTTTATTTATTAATTTACTTATTTATTAAAGATTTCTGTCTCTTCCCTGCCACCGCCTCCCATTTCCCTCCCCCTCCCACAATCAAGTCCCCTTCCCTCGTCAGCCCAACGAACAATCAGGGTTCCCTGAACTGTGGGAAGTCCAAGGACCACCCACCTCAATCCAGGTCTAGTAAGGTGAGCATCCAAACTGCCTAGGCTCCCCCAAAGCCAGTACGTGCAGTAGGATCAAAAACCCATTGCCATTGTTCTTGAGTTCTCAGTAGTCCTCATTGTCTGCTATGTTCAGCAAGTCCGGTTTTATCCTAGGCTTTATTAGACCCAGGCCAGCTGGCCTTGGTGAGTTCTCAATAGAACATCTTGAGTACAATTCCCATTATAAAACGTGGGTCAAGAAGAAGAGGATAAGAAGGAGGATGAAAAAAAAAACAAAAAGAAAACTTAAAGAAGAATTTGAGAGGCATCAACCAACACTGCATAGATAGATAGATAGATAGATAGATAGATAGATAGATAGATAGATAGATAGATAGATAGATAGAGAGATAGATAGACAAATAGATAAATATAGACATAGATACAGATATAGATGTTGACTTTGACCTCTTAAAACATCCTTCCCATACCCAGCAACTAAACAAAGACCTCGTGCTTGGGCTCAAAGCAGATAGGACCCACAGTGTGAAGAACACACCTCCTTGAGATGCTGATGGATGGGAGCTGGAACAGCTACTGAAACAAGTCACATACCTTATGATCTCATCAGGGTACTTAGTTTTTTCAAAAACATCTTCCAACTCATTCAGCTGCCTGGGTGTGAGACCAACTGGATCCTGTGGTCTTGTACGCCAGACCTGAGGCCCTCTGGCAGCAGACACGTTCTCCTGCTCCTTCAACTGTGGGTTTCTGTACCCTTGATGGTTCCCATGGCTCTCATGCCTGATGTCATCACCAACGTAGTTGAAGTTAACTACGTGGGTAACATCATCCTTGTGGAGTGGGATGCCCCGGTTCTTTGGTTTGTCGGGACCTTTTAGAGAACCTTCACCATAGATGACAATTTCTGTTGCTGCGGTGGCCTCGTGTTCAAAACCAAGGCTCACCTCAATCTCATTTTCATCCAGTTTGTAGACATTGGGGTCCACAGGTTGGGATTGGAAAGCCATGATGAGACCTAAAAGAGAGTAGTGTCATCTCCATAAATGGTTTGTGGATAGTAATGATTTTGTAACATGTGAGTTTTTTAGCAAGTTTCACATCTGTCCTCTTTCCATCACACAATCCCTATAGGAGATATGTGCCCACTTAAAGTGGCTCTAGGGAGCATGTGCAGAATGGATCTAACATGGATCCAACCAAGTACACCAAAGCCTCGAGGAATGAAGTGGAGGAGAAAGAAAGCTGTTGCAGGTGCACAAGTAGGGACGAGGACAGGCATTTACCCCGAGCACATGGCCTCTGGGTGAACCCCTGGAGAACTCTAGCTTCTGTATATCACTGGGTGCACACTGCAAGATCTGGGAATTAAGTGGACATGGTTATGTCAGCTAGTGTTTTTCCCAGTTCCCTTGAGAGGACATTGAAAACACACCAACACTGTCCTCTACCTGAAGGAGTGTCATGCTTGTGAAGTGGAGCTGATGTAGCATTCTGGGGGGACAAGTCGCTGCAAAATACTGGAGGTCTCCATTGAAACAATGAAAATGCTCCAGATGGTTGATTGGGACTCTCCATCAGAGTCACTGTACGATGTCCTGCCCAGTACTTCTCATGTCTGACTAAGCTTACACTGTGTGGGTCTCTGCCCTTTTCACAGTGTCAGCAAACTCCTGAAGCTTGAAAGTTCTCTCAACAGTACTGGAGCTGAGAAGTCATCATATATACAGTATGTATACAAAAGTGAAATAACCTCGGGCTAGCTTCCATTCAAACAATTAATATTCTCAAAAAAATTTCCTCAGTGTGCTGAGATGTTGGGAAATATCAAGAGGATCTCATTAAGAAACTGCAATCCTTCACCCAGCGACTGATGGAAACAGATTCAGAACTACAAACACTGGTGAACCTCAGAGAATCCTGTGGAAGAGGTGGAGAAAGGATTGTGGGAACCAGAGAGGCCAAGGGCACCAAAAGAGAAACCACACAATTTACTAACCTAGGTCCAGAGGGGATCACAGAGACTCGGCTGCCATCCAGGGAGCTTGGAAGGGGCTAACCTAGGCTCTCTACCCATGTTTTACAGTTGTGTAAATTATGGCCTTGGTCTTCTGGTGGGGCTCCTAACAGTGGGGATGTCTCTGACCCTGTGATCTGCTTTGGGAACCTTATCCTCCTACTGGATTGTATTATCAACCTTAATAGGGGATGACGTGCCTAGTCTTACTGCATCTTGATATACCACAGATGGCTGATATACATGGGAGACCCGCTCTTTTCTGAAAAGAGAAGAAGTAGATGGGAGGAAGAGGCAGGTTATTAGATGGGTCTGGGAAGAGAGAAAGAATGGAGAGGAAATGTGATTGGGAAAATAATTAATTAATAAAAAGAAAACTAGAGTTTAACACTGCTTTTAAAAATTAATATTAAGTGCATGGCTTAAAGGTTAAGGGCACTGCCTCTTCTTCTAGAGGTGCTGAGTTCAATTCCCATGAACCACATGGTGGCTCACAACCATAATAATGAGATCTGGTGCCTTCTTCTGGCATGAAGGCATGCATGCAGGTAGAACACTGTACACGTGATAAATAAACAAATCTAAAAATTAATATTAAATTTATTAAAGTTACAGATTAAGAAATCTAAAGAAATGCTTATATGGCAAGACCTCATGGTGATACACAGATCAAGAGAAGTGGTTTAAATTAATATGTAAGAGTTAGCAAATGAGAAATTAGAGCTAATTTATTTTATTTTTTTTAAATAAAAGATCATTATTATTTTGTGTGCTTGTATTTTGGGTGCCTACAGGGAGCATTGGCTCTCCTGAAGCTCAACTTATAGATAGATGGTTACCAAGGTGGATCCTGGGAACTGTACTCTGGTCCTCTGAAAGAACAACAAAATCTCTTAGCCATTTAGCCATCTCTCCAGTCCCCTCACACAAATGCAAACTTTTTCTTTCTTCCTTTTAATTGTAGAATCCTAGAGTGCTGTGATATCAGGACAGCTAGCAAGATTCCTAAGGAAGTTGTAGTGCAATTATTTTGACTTATAAATGTGAAAATCAACGTGCGTAAACACAAAATCATTGTCAAATACCTGTAGAGTTAGTAGCTAAGTAAATTAGGATTCCTTCTAATTGTTGAATTTATTTGTTATGTGAGTATGGACCTTTACCGTTTTGTGCATGTCACAGCACATGTTTGGATGTCAGAAGACAACTTGAGAAAATCAGTTCTCTCTTTCCATCATGCACATCCCAGAGATCAGGTTCAGGTCATCTGTGGTGCAGGAGATCCTTCTGTTTATGTGCTCCTTTAATACGTAAAGGAATAGAGAAACTCCATTGGCATTTTGATAGGACAGTACTTAGGCAGGCAGGGAAGACAGAACTGAATGCTGGGAGGGAGAAAGCAGAGTGAGAGAAATGCCATGGAACTGCCACCAAAAATAGATGTGCTGTAACCTTGCTGGTAGGCCAAGACCTCATGGTGATACACAGATCAATAGAAGTGGGTTAAATTAATATGTAATTGTTAGCCAATGAGAAGTTAGAGCTAATGTGCCTAACAGTGATTTAATTAATGCAGTTTTTGTGTGGCTATTTCGGGCTAAGCTAGCTAAGCGGCCAGGAAGAACAAGCATCCCCCCTTACAACAATCGGGCTTGCCAGCAAGTATCTTTACCACGGAATCGTTGCAGAAAAACACCCCCATGGCTTTATTTTTATGTATAAGGAGTGAGGTACAGTCTGGATCCCATAACAGTATGCTTGATCAAAATCTTCAAACAACATTAAGAATACCTTTACCCAGATAAGATGGCACACACCTTTAATACCAGCACTT
Source organism: Microtus pennsylvanicus (assembly GCF_037038515.1). Taxonomy (NCBI): domain Eukaryota; kingdom Metazoa; phylum Chordata; class Mammalia; order Rodentia; family Cricetidae; genus Microtus; species Microtus pennsylvanicus. The sequence continues at coordinate 54,721,655 of NC_134601.1, forward strand.
GAAAGTTAGAGTCAGGTGAATATCTGTGAGTTAAAGGCCAGCCTAGTCTGCAAGAACTAGATCCAGAGCAAGCTCCAACAACTACAGAGAAACCATGTCTCAAAAAACCAAAAACATAATTTTTTTTTGAATATTCAGGTTACTGAATATTGAGCCCGACATACACTATAGAGGTTCGTAAATTATAGCAGTTTCCCCCAAAAATTCTTGACCTAAGTATATCCCATAAAATTCCCCATAAACACCCTATCAGGAGAAAGGGTAGAATATCCACTCTGAAGACAATCCTATCCTTCCTGAAGTTGTATTACCCTTTTTAATATACTATGTGTTTTTAGAAAGATGAGTTCTTTTGTAGATTTGAACCATAAAAATAAAATGCAGAGTCTCTGAGTCTGTATCCTGCTAATGCCAGAAGCTGAGGTCTTCAAGGGTGATGCCTCACACAGAAAAGCCCCTAATATATGCATCGTGTGAGCATCAGGAGTACGGGACACACTCACCTTCCCTTTTCACTCACTGCTAGGAAATCCTTGGATTCTAACCTCTGAGAAGGAAGAGAGGGGAAAAGACAGAAGAATGGGCATAAAAGGAGTGGAAAGGGCAGGCTGCTGTGAAGCAAGGAAATGCTTGACAGTGGGAGGTGGCACATGGTGGCCAGCTCCAAAGCCTGAGCTTTGTGTCTTAGGACCCTAGACGACTGTCTGATTATCAGTTACACTGGCCTTCTGTATTGCAGCTTCACCTACTCCTTTTGCCTCTGGCAACATCTGACTCTCAGCTGCTGTTGTGAAACACACTTTTTCTAAGGAAACAACACACATTTACTACTGCAGAAAGGAATCCTGCCCCAGACAGAAGGAACAATACCAGAGTCCACCTGGAGAATAAATTGCATTTACCAGACTTCCTTACAGGAATATGGGTGAGGGGTTGCTTACAGGAGAGAAATGACGCCAAATCAGCTTTGTCACGAAAGCCTACCAAGGTAGGACTGATGGCTCGCCAAATCTGGAAACCTGAGCCACACTGTGCAGTCCACAGACAGGACAGCAGGCTGCAGTCTTTCCAGACAGATCAGCTCCTCTAAGCCTCTTCCAGGCAGCTCACCTGGTCTCTGCTCCTGCTGAACAGTTCTGCTGGTCCCTTCCAGACTGCTCTGCTGGTCTGAGAATGACTCCCAGCAGTCTCTACTATTTATCTACTCTTGGGAGTACAGAGACTACTGGATCCATTCAGTTTGGGGCTCTTCCTGAAGTTACTCACAATTGGTTAATCCTTCTTACAGAGCTTTTCTGCTGGACTGAATGCTTTAACCCTAGAGGACACTGCTAAGGAACTGCATAACAAGAGACAATGACAGAAATGTGTACTTGAGCCTGTCATGATCCTCATGACATTCTCCCCATGAAGTCACATGATGCTTGGAAATCCATATGGCCTTATACCTTTCATGTACCTGGGGACAGAGCAGAGCAGGCCACAAAGGAACTCCTGTCATCTTCGTTAAACATACATGTTTCTGGCACATTTTGGATATAAGAGAATTTGTTGTTGTTCCCGGGCAACTAATCAGGTCATATTTACAGAACAAGACAGTTGGGGTGCAGAAGAAGGCACAGGGGTAGGGATACACTTCCCCGGGTTCACAAAACGATCCCAGGTCACAGAACACCTAAACTTGTGGAGAGGCCAATGTTGGCCAATGATCCAGAATGTCCCAAGGACTTCATTTGAGGAATTTGCAGGCAGAATTGTTGTAGACATTGACTGCAATGCCACTGAGTCCATCTGAACTGGCACAGAGAGAACAGCTTTCTATATGATTCTAAAGCAGTGGTTCTCAACCTTCCTGATGGTTCAACCCTTTATACAGTTACCCATGTGGTGGTGACCTACAACCATAAAATTGTTTGTTGCTACTTCATGACTATAATTTGTTATTGTTATGAATTATAATGTAAATATCTGACATGCAGGATATCTGAGAAGGAACCCCAAGTGTGTCAAACTTGTTGAGAACCACTATTCTAAGCAAAGGTGTCTTTCATCTGAGTTGTATGTACCTGGTTTTCCTCAAGCGAACCTCAGGGAATTTGGGTGCATCTGGCACCTACGGCACCACAGTCCACTTCAAAGTTCCACATCCCTAATCAAATACATATTTGATGCTGCCTATTTGTGCTCATGGCAACATCACAACAAATTTTAGGAGCCAGAAGTACAATGGTTGTTTCAGAAAAAGCCAGTAGTTTTCTGGGTACTGCCAACAGTCTCCAGTTCAAATATTTTCTAATACCCACCTTGTTAACTACCTTTAAGTTCTCATTGCAAGACACAATGAAAATGTGTACTTGAGAAAAATATAGTTTCCATTCCTTGTTTCTGTGAGATGTCTGAATATTTAATTTATGTAAGGGCTTATTTATTTCTAACCAAATGTAAGTGGAAATGCTTTAAGAGAGTTGGCGCACTCAATAAGTACTCACAGCCACATTTAGGAACTATCTAGTATGTATTATGTATGTGCTACTAAACAAACATGTAACTGGAGAGACAGATTGTATAGTTGGCATTCTAAGTGTTAAATCATACATAAATACAGAAACAAAAGCCAATGCTTCACTAGCACTTCTTTACACACACACACACACACACACACACACACACACAATGAATATCTGTGGAAAACCCTATACAGATTTCCTTAGATGCTAATATGAAATTTTCTGTAGTCTATAGACTGTATATTAGATGAGTGGTATGGGAGATTGTCTGTATTCTGTCAATCATGTTATAAATAAACGCTGATTGGCCATGCAGAAAATATAGGCAGGAAAACCAGACAGAAAGTAGAAATTATGTAATGAGAACAAGAGAATTCTGGGAAGGAGGAAGTTGATTCCTACCACTCCTGCCCAGACCACAGAAGCAGCGGGATGTGATCTGCCCCACTGAAAAAAGGTACTGAGCCACATGGCTAACATAGAACAGAAAAATGGGTCAATCAAGATATGAGAGTTAGCCAGTGAGAAGCTAGAGCTAATGGGCCAATCAGCTTATAACTTACAGAGATCTTTGTGTGATTTTCTTTGGGGCAAACTATTGTGGGGACCCGTGAAGGACAGAAAACCCCAACAAACAGGCCCCTTTCATGTTACAGAATGGCACCCACGTGGATAACTGCACCCACAGAAAGCTTGGAAAAGACTAGAGTAAAGCATTTCTGTTTTCAGCCGTAGCTGGAAAAAAGCTGGCTGTTTTAAAATGCCAGCTTTCTGGGCCTTCCTGGCAGGAAAAACTCTGACTCTTTCAAGCAGTCAGTCCGGAAGGATACACTGTTACAGCTTGCTTCCTGGCAAGGACCTTAAAATGCCATAGAGTTGTGACAAAAAACTTGTCTACATTCCTTAGCAAATTAAAGACCCATGTGGTCACAAAAAGAGAGATATACAGTAAAGAGAGATTCAAAGTGTAAAAAAACCTCTAAATGGTTTACACTATGTTAAAAATATATACAGGCTAAAGATTAAAGTTATCAAAAAACGAAGAAAGAAGGAAAGAAAGAAAGAAGAAAGAAGGAAGGAAGGAAGGAAGGAAGGAAGGAAGGAAGGAAGGAAGGAAGCCTGGGAGGCAGAGACAGACGGATCTCTCTTAGTTCAAGGATAGCCTGGTTTACAGTGGGAATTCCAGAACAAAAATACACAGAGAACCTGTCTCAAAAAGCCAAAATTTAAAAGTAAAAATAAAAGAAATATAGATTAAAATAAAGCCACGTAAAGATGGAAAATACACAGAGAATCTTGATAGTGTATGTTATTATGGTCTCTTTGAATTGTTTAAATGCTGAGGAAGAAGAAACAGTTGCTGAAAGATATTTCCTTATAAACGCTGCATATATCCAAGATAGATATTTTGAAAATACCTTGGTCAAAAGGTATGTTACTTTGGAGAAGAGATTTTGCTTTTGTTTCCACAGAAAATGAGAGGCTGTGGATTTATTCAGAGTTAAGAAAAATCCAGTTTGATAAAGGAAGACCACCTGAGAAGTCTCCCACAGAAATAGATGGCCCAGATGTCTGAGTTCTTCATCCAGAACAGGTTCAAGACTGCTGACTGAGATGATCAAGACTCACAGGATACTTCAGTCAGGACTCGATCATAACTCTGAATTTTCTTTAGGTCCCCATAAGATTATCACCGTCCCCAACCAGCTGGAAGTAGCCTAAAATACTACTCCCACATTCCCAAAAAATGGACTATGAATATTTTCCTTTTTTTTGGTTTTTTTTTCGAGACAGGGTTTCTCTGTGGTTTTGGAGCCTGTCCTGGAACTAGCTCTTGTAGACCAGGCTGGTCTCGAACTCACAGAGATCCACCTGCCTCAACCTCCCGAGTGCTGGGATTAAAGGCGTGTGCCACCACCGCCCGGAGTATTTTCCTTTTTAAAAAAAAAGAGTGGGAAGTGGTACAGGAGAATTGTCTGTATTCTGTCAATCATGTTATAAATAAACGCTGATTGGCCAGGCAGAAAATATAGGCAGGAAAACCAGACAGAAAGTAGAAATGATGTATTGAGAACAAGAGAATTCTGGGAAGGAGGAAGTTGATTCCTACCACTCCTGCCCAGACCACAAAAGCAGCAGGATGTGACCTTCCCCACTGAAAATAGGAACTGAGCCACATGGCTAACCTAGATCAGAAAAGTGGGTTAATCAAGATATGAGAGTTAGCCAGTGAGAAGCTAGATCTAATGGGCCAATCAGCTTATAACTTACAGAGATTTTTGTGTGATTTTCTTTGGGGATAAACAATTGTGGGTTACTGGACAGGACAGAAAACAACAACAAAGAGGCCTGGCCACTGCTCATGTAACAGGTGAGGGATCAAGGCTGTATTTAAATGTCTTCTAAGCCCATCTGAGGGTATGAAATACTCTGTATTTGGACAGTGGGATTTCTTCCATTAGAGGTTCATGCTAGTGCTGTAGACAATATGAATCCCTTTAGAAAAAGAGGGCCTGCATGGCCAGTGACTGTAGACAGCACAGGATCTGATGTGGTAAGGAAATAGTATGGAAGGGTAGGGCATATGGAGAAGGGAAGGCTTTACAAGGAGCATTGACGGGGTCAAGAACGGAAAAGAAATGGATTGAGGATGACCAGCTGGGGAAAGGGGACAGAAACAGAGAACAGAACCTGGTATATCCAATGTGGCGACTTCTGTATCTCAATTTCTGCAATGAATGTTCAAGTTGCCTTCAACAAATCCTGCCAGAAAGTATGCCGTGCCAGTAGGGGCTCAAGAATAGGGTTCCATTTAGATGAGATCTCTCCTACAATGTCATAGAACAAAAATACCCCTTTGTCACCAAAAAGGCTTCCAAGAACAAGGAATCTGGTACTGGTGCCCACACAAGGTAAAGCTACAAGAGGAAAAAGTTTGCACCCAGGAGGAGTCTATCAAAAGAAGCTTAGCATTCTAACCCATCCTCGGAGAGCCAGCCTCCCAGGTGTCTTAAGACTCCAGAGTTAAGTCCACCCTGACCAGCTTCACAGAAGCTGCCTGAAGCAAGGTTTCTGGAATATGATTCATGATCGATGTCAAGTATATAGGTCAGGAGCGAAGGCTCATCGTGGAAGTATGAGTACCTGGGGTCCAGAGGAGAGGCCTAGGACCTCAGGGATGGTGAAGTTCCGACATCACAACTATGAAAGGAAAACATTGACTGAATTCTCCAGCTGTAGAAAGAGAGGCTTTTCCCGGGCGGGGCGGGGGAGGAGGGTCATCCAGACAGAAATAGGAAAAGGAGCTGTGAGCAGGTTCAGGGTGGGACAAAGTCAACACAGCTTGTAGCGAATTGTCCTCTTTGGCCTAAACACTGAGCAACCAGGGCTCTGACCCCAACTGTGGAAAAGAAAAAGAAGTTTAGCTTCTTCTTCTGTTATATCATGCATTTAGGGATATAACTGAGGTCACTGTAACTACAATGAAGCCTGGTTGGGACTAGAGAGATGACACAGTGCTTAACAGTACTTGGTGCTCTTGCAGAAGACCCAGGTTCAGTTACTGTTACCAACATGGTGGGCCACAGCTGTCTAGAGCCCCATTTCCAGGGTATCCACTAACTTCTTCTGAGCTCCACGGACATTAGAAAGGAACATAGTACACATACATACAGTTAGGCAAAACAGTCACACACATAAACTAACAGAAATAGATCTAAGAACAATGGCAACCTGGGAATGTGGGAATTCACAGTTTAAGAGAGGGTTAGAGTAGTGTCTGGAAACTCTATTCACAGAAATACGTTCAATAAGGAAGAATTCGGTTGACTAAAGATAATAAGACTTTGATGAAGTAAGGCCAGGCTGTGCAGACTTCTGCTGGGTGTGCACAAGGATGTGGATGCAGAGCAGACATCGGCAGTGCTAGGCTATGTGGGACGGCTCAACTGACTGACTGTGAGCTTTACTAAACCTGCTCCAGGTAGACACAAATCATAAGTTCAGAGTCCATGCCCAGTCTCAAAGAACTCAGGAGAGTCTGGATGTCAGGCTTCTTTCCTCAATGACCTCAAGATTGATAGCAGTGAGACAAAAGAACACTGGAGTGAAATTGGAGGAACATTCCAGTGAGTCTGAGGTGATAGACATGGCTGCATAAACAGGACTGTGAGGGAGAGCAAAGGGAGCAGGACACATCCTGAGAGAGAGAGAGGAAGTTGAGAATGTTCAGGAGTAGGGTGGAGAAAGGGCTGCACCCTCATGGAGTGAAGGGAGGTAAGGAATGTGTCAGGAGGCAGGGGGAGACAAATATCAAGACTCAGAAGTGTGATGTCAGAAGCATGAAATGAGCCAAGGAGTGGGAAATAAGGTCTGAGCCCAGCCCTTGCTCAGGCCATGAGCACGGTGTTTAACACACAAACATAAGGACTAGGAACATTAGGAATATTAGGGAAAAATTCTCCCAGCTCTGGAATCACAAGCAGAAAGCATCAAGTCCCAGGGCTTTTAGACTGACTCCAGGTTACCTGTGCTCCTGGCCACTTCCTCTTTCCATTATCTTCCACTGCTATAGCTACTATGGTAGGGCTCTCTGTTCCTGACAGGGTTTACACTCATGGTCTCTCCGGTCATCCACGAACAGTTCATCATACAGAAAATGAACACTTTGCCGGGCAGTGGTGGCACACGCATTTAATCCCAGCACTCAGGAGGCAGAGGCAGGCGGATCTCTGTGAGTTCTTGGCCAGTCTGTTCTACAAGACCTAGTTTTATTACAGGTACCAAAAGCTACATAGAAAGCCTGTCTCAAATATCCATAAAAAAGAAAAAAAGAAAGAAAATAAACACACACACACACATACAAACAAACTCAAACGCATAATGGCAGTGGGAGGTATTGAATCTTTGGGTCCCAGAGTGGGTGATGGGAAGCCAAAAGCTGCAGATTTAGAACAGGAAAAGAACACTGAGCTATCCCCAGAGAAATGTAGTATCTGGGAGTTAATTGGGATACTTGCCATCATCCTGGCTCTGACCACAAAGCACCTCCATGTCCTCATTCATGCTCAGATGGACATCCATGTGTCAGCTCTCACTTAACTGTGCAGACTCCATGGCCTGAATGTGGTGAACAAAGCATTTGCCTCCGCAAAGCATGTCCTTTGGTCCTCTGCCATTGTCATGAGGGTCGAGGGGTTTTGTCCTTAGTAGGAGCTGCCCCTCTAGACATGTCTGTTTCTGGTGTCAGCATCTCTGCTACAGGTCCCAAATATATTTACTATCCCTAGATGAAGGGACTGCCTTTCTGTGACGAGGAACTGATGCTTCCATGGGCGAGAAGAAAGCCTTCGTGAACTAACAATGCTGTTCATGAACACGGATGGGGGATCTGGTCTCTGGTCATTCCAACTGTATAAGGAATTTAAATGTAATTCTAATTTTCATATATATTCAGTGTTTCGGTTTCTCAGGAAATTCGGCTTCAACCTACCCCTGGACCCAGCAATACCACTCCTGGGAATATACCCAAGAGATGCCCTATCATATGACAATAGCATTTGTTCAACCATGTTCATAGCAGTATTATTTGTAATAGCCAGAACCTGGAAACAACCTAGATGCCCCTCAATACAAGAATGGATGAAGAAAGTGTGGAATATCTACACATTAGAGTACTACGCTGCGGTAAAAAACAAAGACTTCTCGAATTTTGCATACAAATGGATGGAAATAGAAAACACTATTCTGAGTGAGGTAACCCAGACCCAAAAAGATGAATATGGGATGTACTCACTCATAATTGGTTTCTAGCCATAAATAAGGGTCACGGAGTCTACAGTTGGTGATCCTAAAGAAGCTAAGTAAGAAGGTGAACCCAAGGAAAAACATATAGTTATCCTCTTGGCTATGGAAAGTAGACAACATTGCCGGGGAGAAAATTGGGATCTTGGGGGTGGGGTGGGATCGGTGTAAGGGGAGACAGGGAGAGAAAAGGGAGAAGGAGAGGATGGGAGGAACTAGGGGAAAAAGGATGATTGGGATAAAGGAAGGTTGGATAGGGGAGCACGGAAGCACAATTCTTAGTTAAGGGAGCCGCCTTAGGGTTGGCAAGAGACTTGAACCTAGAGTGGCTCCCAGGAGCCCAAGCCGAGGTCCCCAGTTAGTTCCTTGGGCAACTGAGGATAGGGAACCTGAAATGACCCTAGCCTATAGCAATACTGACAAATATCTTGCATATCATCATAGAACCTTCATCTAGTGATGGATGGAGATGGAGACAGAGGCCCACGCTGGAGCACTGGACTGAACTCCCAAGGTCCCAATGAGGAGTGGAAGGAGGGAGAACATGAGCAAAGGGGTCGGGACCACGAGGGGTGCACCCACCCACTGAGACAGTGGAGCTGATCTACTGGGAGCTCACCAAGGCCAGCTGGACTGTGACTGAAAAAGCATGGGTTAAAACTGGACTCTCTGAACATGGCGAACAATGAGGGCTGATTAGAGGCCAGGGACGATGGCACAGGGTTTTGATCCTATGCAATGTGCTGGCTTTGTGGGAGCCTAGCCGGTTTGGATGTTCACCTTCCTAGATATGGACGGAGGAGGGAGGGCCTGGGACTTGCCACGGGGCAGGGAACCCTAGCTGCTCTTTGGACTGGAGAGGGAGGGGGAGAGGAGTGGGAAGAGGGGGAGAAGGGTGGGAGGAGGGGAAGAAGGTTGGGAGGAGGGGGAGGGAAATGGGAGGCTGGGATGAGGTAGAAACTTGTTTTTTTTTTTCTTCCTTTTCTCAATAAAAAAATAAATAAACAAATTAAAAAAAATAATTTTCTTATATAAACTCAAGTATAATATTTTATACTTCTATTAGAAATAGTCAACAATGTTGGGCATGGTATCACATACCTATAATCCCAGCACTAAGAAAGCGAATGAAACAATACCACCACATATTTGAGGATCTCCTGTTCAATGTAGTAAATTCCAGGTCAGAAAGCAATCCATAATGAGATCTTTTCTCAAACAAAGAGACAGAATTTAAAAATCCTTGTGTAATATAAACGAATACAATACGGATAAACAACAGTCTTGACTGCTGTGTCTGCTAGTTTTATGTCAGCTTGACACAAGCTAAAGTCATTTTGGAAAAGGAAACTTGAACTGAGAGAGTACCCTCACCAGATTGGCCTATAGTACATTATCTTTCCTTTTTAACGAAATAAAATAAAATATGCTAAAATGGTTTATCACATCGAAGTTGGACAAGGCAAACTAACAGAAGGAAAAGAGCACAGGAATCAGAAACTCCTTGCCCTTTTAACTCTTTAATTGTCCCTGTCTTTCTATTTTGTGTCTGGAATGTCAGGGTTAAAAGTGCTACACTGCATAAAGAAAAAATGATCATAACTTGGGACGATCATATTAATAGTGACATCCCTTAATGTTAATTTTTCTGAGATTCTGTGTTGTGTCTAGTCAAACACATTGCCAAATAGTTATATTAGGGTTGAGAGGAGGCATGGAGTGATAGGTATGGAGGAACAACACTTACAACACAGAGATTGATATTGTGCAGGGCAGGATTCTGGAAATCTCGCTGAAGCAGAGATAGTATTCTTCATCCTGATGCTGGAGAACTTTGTGTAACATGAAAGAATATGCCGGTCAGAATTACCATGGGTGGAAGTCCCCACTGAAGTGTTTATACTGAGGGAAAAAGACAAAATCATGGCCCTGTTTGCAGAGGTTGACACACAGCCGGGGCTTGATTTTGAGAGCTGAGTAGTAATTTCCATGTTAGGTGCCTTAAAGTGATGTCTCTCCCTCGGCTCTGGGGGTGGAAGCCAATGCTAAAACAATCTTCTCTCCCTCTGATTTTAGGTGTGGTTCGCCAAACAGAGAGCGAAAGACAGGAAGGAAAAACGCGTACTGATAGAGACAACACCTCCTGTTGAAGACATCATCATGCTGTGGGACACTGAGGAAGATTCTTCCTAGAATGGCATCATCCTTCGTTCAGGAGCCAAATGGCCAATTGGTGACCCCTGTGTCCATTGCCGAGATTTACTAAAATTCAACACTCATGTTAACAATAAACACATAAGCTCCGCATGCTTTCTGGTATTTTGTAGGATAGGATGTACACTTTTCAGGAAATCCCATTTAAACAGAATGACAAAGTCTAGTTACATAGATTAGCATTTTAAGTCATGAGTGTTGCTTGCGTAGATGAATATTCCCAATACATGGTGATTGGGGGAAAGTTGGTCACATGAGCCTTCTTGATTCAGGCTTAGTAGATCCTCTGAGCAAGTGATTCAGAAGGAATCCTGCAAAAAAGATATCTAAGGAGAAGGTGGCAAAGACGATATTGATGGTGATGAAAACTTTTATTTAGGGGATTGTACCAATACTTTTTTTATTCTTAAAGAAATTAGATTTTTGTCATACCTGTTTATGGTTTTCCTTCCTCCCAGGTCCTCCCCACTTCCCCATCTGGATACATTCCCCTTTCTGCCCTTCTTTGAAAACAGCTCAGGTGGGTGGAAGCCGCCCATAGGCCTTCCTGAACCTGCTGTAGACATTCATGGGCAGGAGAAGGTCACTGTGATGAGCAAATGTGTGGTAGAGAAATTGGAGGGAACGTATCAGAATGATTCATGTGCTGTAGGAAGATGCAGAACAGAAGGAGTGAAGGGGATCAGGAGCAGGCTGCTATGGACGACCTGCTAACCACCCAGGGGTGAGGTGGTACCCAGACCCGGCCATTGTGCCATTGTGATATGGGGTACTGAGATGTTGCTGAGGGCCATGTCTGAGAGAGTGGCCAGGCTCTCTGTGTTGATGTCCATGGCTCTTGCTATCATGAAGGCCATGCATATGCCTGGCATCTGGGCTACCACCTGGGGCCATGTTGTTGTCCCTGGGTCATGCTCCTGCTGGAACCATGCCAATCTGAGTACCTGTGCTACCACCTAGGGTCTTGGTGTCTTCCATGAGTGCCTGCTGCCGAGGACCATTCTGGGTCCATGTCAGAACTGCAGCCAGGGTCTGTGTTGAAGTCCATGTCCTGTGTTGTCACCAAAGGCCACAGGGATGCTCAGGGCCTGTGCTGCAATCTGGAACCTTGTTGATGTGCAAGCTTCCAGAGCCATGCTGATCTGAGTAATCTGTGATCCCACCCAGGGCCTTGGTGTCATACACGTCCAAGTAGCTGCTTAGTGCCATGTGTGTGTCTGTGTCCCTATGGCAGGCAGGGTCTGAGTTGATATCCATGGCTCCTGTTACCACCAAGGGCCACGAAGTAGTCTGGGTTCTGGTCCTCCACCTGAGTCCATGATGGTTTCCCAGGGTGAAGCTGCTGCCAGCGACTGATCTGAGTGACCTGTGTCACCACCTGGGGCTCTGGTGATGTCCAGGCCTAAGCTGCAGCCTAGGGATATCTCTGGGTCCGTGGTCCTACAGCAGCCAGGGTCTGAGTCAATGCCCATGGCTTCTGTTGCCAACAAGGGTCGTGATGATGCCTAGGGTCGGTTAGCTACATCAAACCATGTTGGCATTTGAGAGCCATGCTGCTACTGGGACCATACTGATCTGGATGACCTGAGCTGCCACAGGTGCCATGGTGACATCTGAGCCAGAAGACGATGCAGAAGGCCATGTCTGGATCCATGGTTTTACCGCATCTGGGCTCTGTCATGATGTCTTTGGTTTATGTTACCATAGAAGGTCATGCATGATGAAAGCCAAGGGCCATGCTGAGCCAGGCCTGCCCTTCACTAGCCCTGGCAAACTTGACCCTGAAACTTGCTGTGGCAAGAGAGCTGACCCTGACACTCACAGGCGAGCTGGTCCCAGTGGTCCAGACATGGAGGGCTTGTCCCTATACTCAGGAGAGATGGCTCCACCCCTCACCACAGGCATGCAACAGCTGACCCTGATGGAATGGGTGTAGGAGAGCTGGTTCCCCTGATCACCTGAGGGGGCACCTCCAGGTTCCAGGACTAACCAGGTCGCCTACCACCCTGGACCAAATCAGGGCTTTGAGTTGCCCACCCTAGCATCTTGCCATCTAGGACCTGCTGGCACTTGGGAAGGGACTGGTTCTGCAGGATCTCCACGACATGGGGCAGCTGCGGGATATTGGAGAGGAGTTTCAGTGAGGGTCCAGATACCAGAGACCTTTAACCAGACCAATAACTAATCATAATGAACGTTTGGGGTGGTTCTGATTGGACAAAAAGGTTTCCTGCACGACACACCAGGGCTCCCAAGGCCACTAAAACAATTGGAGTGGCAGGAAAGACAGAGGAGTGATGTTGGGTTTTTTGTCTGTTTGTTTCGTTCATTGGTTGGTTTGGTATTTTTTTGATTTTATTTTCCGGTAGGACACCACACAGGTAAAGGGAGGATATAGAGGGACTGGGAAATGAGCAGAATTGGGATGCATGTCGTGAAATTCCCAAAGAATCAATAAAGTATTGCATATATTACATATTATATGTATAATGTATACAAACATGCAGGCATCTAAGGAGTAATAATAAAAGAAAATATAATGAATAAAATAGAAGCTACCATGTTAAAATTGAACAAAATGTTGTGGGTCTGGGATCACTCAGAGATTCACAGTGACCATGAATAAATTTTAATAAGAAGAGGGTTTATCAAATAAATACTAGTGCTGTATGCTCATGACCCCAGGACTACAACTGAGAGCCCTCCCTAGTTGTAGTCCCTGGATAGAGTATCCAAGGCTTATAGAGTCAAACAACAAGATTACAACGTATTCTACTGCATGTAGGCAGGGTCTAATTGTAACTGTATGTCTTGCAGTTGCTCAGTTTCTTTTTTTAAAGCTATCATTCAAAAACATGATAAAATCGACTTTTATAGAATACTCAATAATTCAAAAGTCACATCTTTTAGAGCACACACAAAGTTTCATCAAGATAGAATTTACACCAGTCTAAATAATCTCTCCACCTTGACTGAAATTCTAAATATGGTCTTACCATAAAATAATTAACTAAAATTAAAATAATAAGTACATGAAAATTCACAAATAGTTGAAAATTATGTGACTGAGCAAAGTTCAAACTGAAGAAATAAAAGTCTGAAGTACCATATATTATGTGAAATGCCAAATATGAACCTAGAAAGAAAGTTATAATGTTGACAGATTAATCAGAGTATGAGATCACTGAAAATTTGAAGTTATTCAATGCAGGAGTACAGCTTCTACACTCAGTGGAGTAATGTCATAACTAAAACAAACATCGAATATAATATACAAAATATTAAAGTAGAACTTTACAGTTGTTCAAACAATATACAATTTAGAAAGAATTTTTAAATAAAAATAACAACAGAAAAGATATTGTATAAAATATACTCAAAATACACAAATAAACTGATTGAATCTGTTAAAATATGATCCAAATATATACTATTGATAAAGAACTCACTCAAATATAATAATGTAAATAGGATAAGAACACACCATGGAAACTACTCAGCAACTAAGAAAAAAACAAATTAGTGACGGATATGACAACTTGGATGGATCTCAAGGACTCTTCAGTAAATTTTTTTTTATTGAAAAAAAATTTCCGACCCCTCCCAGCCTCCCATTTCCCTCCCCCTCCCCTCACCCTTCTCCCCCTCCCCCCACTCCTCTCCCCCTCCCTCTCCAGTACGAAGAGCAGTCAGGGTTCCCGGCCCTGTGGAAAGTCCAAGGTCCTCCCCTCTCCATCCAGGTCTAAGAAGGTGAGCATCCAAACTGGCTAGGCTCCCACAAAGCCCAAACATGAAGTAGGATCAAAACCCAGTGCCACTGTCCTTGGCTTCTCATCAGCCCTCATTGTCCACCATGTTCAGAGAGTCCGGTTTTATCCCATGCTTTTTCAGTCCCAGTCCAGCTGGCCTTGGTGAGCTCCCAATAGATCAGCCCCACTGTCTCAGTGGGTGGGTGCACCCCTCGCGGTCCTGACTTCCTTGCTCATGTTCTCCCTCCTTCTGCTCCTCATTTGGACCTTGGGAGCTCAGTCTGGTGCTCCAATGTGGGTCATCTGAGGAATACATCTTTCGTGATAGTTTTACATGGGAAGTTTTACTTTACTGACACAGACTAGCACACAGATATATGCTGTAGTGCTTAGGATGTAAAAGTTGATTGAATGAGTAAGTTGTGGTAGATTAAGCACATGGTTTTTAATGCTTTCAAGACATGTTATTATTGTTATTGTTTTGTTTTGTTTTGTTTTTGTTGAGGCAAGGCTTCTTTGTGTAGCTCTGCCTATACTGGGACTTACGCTGTAGAACAGGCTGGCTTTGAACTCAAAGATCTGCTCAAGGCATATTAGTAAATTTATTTCAAGGCCAATCAAGAAGGTGTTTTCAGAGATGGGTATTGCAATGGTTCATGGGCGGGCCAGCTGAGGACGCATGGAACCCTGGGCTCAAGAACCAGGTTTCTTTATAACAGCTCTCCATCCTGCCTGAGTGTGACTTTTATGCACACCACCTATTAATTGGTGAGTTCCCCATCTGTTCATCTTAACCATTTCTCCAAACGTGAGGAATTATCATTTAGCTTCCAGAAATATTCTAGTGTTTCTAGGAACAGGGGGACAGCCCCCAACCACGGTCTTTATGGCCACAGTTGAGCCCTTTGCTGACATTCATCTCTGGTTGCTTCCCTTAGCTAAATGGTGTTTTGATGACCTGGGACCAGTCCTCCTGCGACTGGAAGCCCGGGATCCCTCAGATTTTTCCCTTTCTTCCCCCACTGTAAAATGCTGCTCAGAGAGGCCTCTGAGCCAGCCAGGCTTTAGCACTCCACCTGTAGGCAGAGGATGGTCTGCTACAGGCCTTGCAGTGTTCGCCACCTAATTCACACCCTGCCTATAGAGGAGAGATGTCTTTGTATAGGCCTTGTGGTGTTGCTGTTTACATAGCTTCAGCTATGGGTAGCAAGCCATCCATTCTGTCAATCCAGCCTCCCCCTGGGATGGACGTCTTTTAGGGGCCCTTAAACCCCAGGCCTTAATGCCCTACTTGGTCAGCTCTGCCCTCATGCTGCTCGTGTCCTTAGGGCTCCATGTTTGTGGGAGCTTTCTAACTACTGTCAGTGTACAGGCCAATGGAAGGCGTTTCCTCAAACTCTCCTTGCCACTGCTTCTGCTGCCATCAAGATTGATCGGATTCACAAGGCGGCTATTTTAAATTCTAGCCTTTTGCTCTCTGCTATGGCTTGTGGTATGATGGCTCAGCGACAGGGCGGATCACACCTCTAGGTCTCTGTTATTATTAAACATAAAATCCCTGCAGCTCAAAAATCATGGCTTTTTCATACAACATGAGACTGCTGCCATTTTGACTGTGGTCAGGTGACCTTACCATTATTTTAACTGAGGTCAGGTGACTTCACAGCCATCTTAACTGAGTGACTTTTCCATACAACATGTGACCGCTGCCATTTTGACTGAGGTCAGGTGATCGTTCCACCATCTTAATTGAGGTCAGGTGACTTCATCACCATCTTAACTGAGAGCCAGGTCAGATGACTGTGGTATTCTCTGTTTGGTCCCCCAGTGCTGACTCTGTTTCATGTGTGTTTTGCACAGTAGCATGCCTTTGGTAGGGCCCACCAAGAGCATTCACTTCACCCAATTCCTGTTCACTCTGTATGTGCATGTTCATACACATAACTTAAATGCACCTATCTTTACTGTTAGATGTTATAATTGTCTGTGCATTGCATCTCATTTCAGACTACAAAATAATTAGACTCATGTTTTAAACTGGTATGTAGGTTTTTTTTAATTTACTTATTATTATTTATTAAGGATTTCTGCCTCCTCCCCGTCACTGCCTCCCATTTCCCTCCCCCTCCCCCATCAAGTCCCCCTCCCTCGTCAGCCCAAAGAGCAATCAGGGTTCCCTGACCTGTGGGAAGTCCAAGGACCACCTACCTCCATCCAGGTCTAGTAAGGTGAGCATGCAAACTGCCTAGGCTCCCACAAAGCCAGTATGTGCAGTAGGATCAAAACCCATTGCCATTGTTCTTGACTTCTCAGTAGTCCTCATTGTCTGCTATGTTCAGCAAGTCCGGTTTTATCCCATGCTTTTTCAGACCCAGGCCAGCTGGCCTTGGTGAGTTCCTGATAGAACATCCCCATTGTCTCAATGTATGGGTGTACCCCTCGCGGTCCTGAGTTCCTTGCTCATGCTCCCTCTCCTTCTGCTTCTGATTTGGACCTTGAGATTTCTGTCTGGTGCTCCAATGTGGGTCTCTGTCTTTGTCTCCTTTCATCACCTGATGAAGGTTAATATTCAGGAGGATGCCTATGGGTTTGTCTTTGGATTCACCCTCTTATTTAGCTTCTCTAGGATCACGAATTATAAGCTCAATGTCCTTTATTTATGGCTAGAAACCAAATATGAGTGAGTACATCCCATGTTCCTCTTTTTGGGTCTGGCTTACCTCACTCAGGATAGTGTTTTCTATTTCCATCCATTTGTATGCAAAATTTGAGAAGTCATTGTTTTTTACCACTGAGTAGTACTCTAATGTGTTTATATTCCACACTTTCTTCATCCATTCTTCCATTGAAGGGCATCTAGGTTGTTTCCAGGTTCTGGCTATTACAAACAATGCTGCTATGAACATAATAGAGCATATACTTTTGTTGTATGATAGGGCATCTCTTGGGTATATTCCCAAGAGTGGTATTGCTGGGTCCAGGGGTAGGTTGATCCCGAGTTTCCTGAGAAACCGCCATACTGCTTTCCAAAGTGGTTGCACCAGTTTGCATTCCCACCAGCAATGGATGAATGTACCCCTTTCTCCACAACCTCTCCAGCAAAGGCTATCATTGGTGTTTTTGATTTTAGCCATTCTGACAGGTGTAAGATGGTATCTTAAATTTGTCTTGATTTGCATTTCCCTGATCACTAAGGAAGTTGAGCATGACCTTAAGTGTCTTTTGGCCATTTGAAGTTCTTCTGTTGAGAATTCTCTGTTCAGCTCAGTGCCCCATTTTATAATTGGGTCTAGTTTCTTGAGTTCTTTATATATTTGGGAGATCAGACCTTTGTCAGTTGCGGGATTGGTGAAGATCTTCGGTATATACTTTTAAGTCTCTTACAAAAATATTTCATATTTAATCTAGCCTTCATTTAAAATATATTAATATGTTCTTTACTATTGTCAGTTCTGCCATTAACCTTCTATTGCAAGCAGCTTTTTACTCTTTCTCTCTTCCTATGAGTATAAATCAAGTAAAATTTTATCCTTCTCAAAGATCTCTGATGCACTTTGACAGCTGAGAGGTTTGTCAGTTTAAAAGCACAACCTCACCAAACAAATTTCAGTAAAATACAAATACAAGATCTGCAAGTTATAAAGGTGTGAGGACAAATACAAATTATCAAACTTCTCTCTCATGCTGCCTTCCATAGTCTTCAAAATACTTTTCGTTGTGCAAAAATATCTGTCATATGTTTTGACTCAAAACTAACATCAAACATATTAAAGATGGAAATTTTACTCATAATCCACAAGCTTTACCTATCTTCTAGAATATCATCATTTCTCCACATGTATAATTTTCGGGTGTTAATTCCTCAACCTTGTGTGCACTTTATGAAGTGAATCAATATATCTTAATATAATAAAAGCAATATACAGCAAGCTGACAGCTAACATCAAATCAAATGGAGAGAAACTCAAAGCAATTCCACTAAACCCCTCTCCAGTCTCTGTCCTTATTGTTCTTACATCATCTGGCACAATGGGAAAACGGGCAATGGAAAAGATAGGTGGTTGCTTTTAACTGTTAAATGAACTGTTGGAAATTCTTGGCCCCAAACTACATGTTTGCTGTGTGTTTAACTCCATCATGCTTGTGACTTTGCTCTGGATTTTGACATATTATCAAAAGTCCCCTTACTATCTCTCAATGTGATTAAAATAAGATTACACATAATTGAAAAAAATATCTGTCATAGTCTTTCTGACATAAATATGCTACTTCTTTATACAATGTATATGTCTAAAACTTCTGTTTACACAAACCCAAAAAATTCTTGTGAGTTCCAGGGAGCTGAACTGAAGGATCCACCTTAAACAGGTCAGATACACCCCCCTCAATTTCCTGGTCCTATTTTTTTTCTAAACTTAATTTTGTCCTCTGTTCTGCCAATATCTTAAACATGTGTAAGAGACACCAGACATTTCCACATCACAAACACTATCTATGCCAGGATGTGACCAGCACCCAACTTTCTTTGGTTCCCCACACACAAGATGACACCCACAAATAAGTAGGAAGCAGTCCTGAGAATCCACTGACCAGATTCCTTTAACCTGTTGTGCCTAAACTCCTGCCTTTTTACTATAAAAATCAGGTGGGAATGTAATGGTCTGTCCTGCACATTAAAGATAAAAGCCATGCCCGTTCCCTCTTTTGTCCACCGAGACAACCTAATCTTCAGCTTACAGCCTGAGTCCCTTCCTTTTCTGTCTCTTTCTCAAAGAGGCAAAGAGGCATATTCTGTCTCTCCCTTTTCCCCACTTCTTGCCTTCCCCCTTCTTTCTCCCTCTCTCCCTTCTTCCCTCCCTCTCTCTCTCTGCCTGTCTCTCTCTTCTTTCCCCCTTCTCCCCTTTCCCTTCCATAATCCACTAAATAAATATCCAACCTCACTTTGCATGGTGTGCCTATCTGTCTGACTCCCTGCCTAGGACCAGCCACCTTCAGAGACCTGCAGCGTGGTCTCATGGCGTGCCCATCTGTCTGTCTCTCCTCATGGGACTGGCTACCCCATCAAGGTCTCTCACCAACCACACAGCTCCATAGCTGGGATTCACAGCCCCTTATGCCCCACTGCAGCCACTTGGGGAACTGTACTCTCCCTGCCTGGAACTAGCTGCTCTAAGGACCCACAGCCCACTGCTTGAGGCCACTTTGGGGACCTGAAGCATGGTCTCCAGACCTGCTGACCACTGCAGCCACTCAGGGACCTGCTGCATTTTTACTTTTACCATAACAGGTATTATCAGAATTCCCATGAAATATGTCTATGTAGGGGGTCACTGGTAAAGTACTAGTTCCGGCATGACAGAGCAAAGTCAAGCAGTGTCACATCATTCTTCAAAGGTGACAGAGTACAGCAAGCAAGAATCAGAAAAAAAATGAATGACCCTTCCTGCTTTTTTAAAAAAAGTAATATTTAATCCTGAAAACCATTTGGGAAAGTTTAGCAAGAGGCATCCACGCTCTTCTTTGAGCATTTGAAGTTGGGAAGAAAGCTGTAGAAATGTCTCAACCAGCCTACCTCTACCATCCTGACACTCCCAGACCAGGGATGTTACTGCATCCCTGAGGATAGGAAAGGACTGACATGCCGTGAAAGTGATGAGGACGCCTTCTTGATTCTCCCCCAAAACACATGACAACAGTTTCAAGAGCATGTAACTAAACTCTTAAGTACTTCTTGACCAATATGGGTTTATTCTTATGATTTCACAGTGTTATTTTGAATATAATTGTTATGCTTAAAGTCCAGATCCCCAAAATACCACCATGATACCAAATCTGATGCAAAAACAAGAAGTCCTTACTATGAGTTAACCCAGGCTTCCCTGTCTTTCTAAAGCAGCAACAGCATCAGCAACAACAGTGCAGGAGAGACCTGGAGTTGCTCTAGGGTGGGGATTGGGGGAAGGCTGTTATTTAGCTCAGGCAGGAGGGAGGGGTCTTTGGGAATTCCAAACCTGTATAACTACAGACTTGGGGTTGGCTGGAGCCCTCCAAAATGGCATGGTTGCAGACTTGGGATTCATTCAAGCCGAATCTTGGGTATCTGGTATGAGTTGATTTGCTGCCTTGTATCTGGGGGAGCTGCTACATTGTTGTCTGAGCCAGAGGACACCTGGAGTTGCTTAATCTTTTCTGATTGGTCTCTCCCTGTGGACTGAGGTGTTGCCCATTCCTGGTTGGGCTCTCTCAGGAGGGTGATGTGCTGCCCACTTCTGATTGGCCATCCTGCATGGGTTAGGGTCAGGGGAAGGTCGGGGCAGTTATGTCACTCCTTGCCTGGCTGACTGGAAGAAGCTGCCTCTGCTAAGGACAGGGAAAGGTCAAGCCTCTAGACTAGACGGAGCAACTTCCCTGCTCAGGGATTGGTTGGTTTTGTGTTTCAGTTAGTCAGGGTAGAGATGGATCTGATTTTGGGGCCAAAGTCTGTTTCTTTCTCTAGTTCTTTTTTAAATGAGCTGCACAAACACAATACCTTAATCAAGAGCATATATATATATATAACAAAATTGACTTAAAATTCGTATCAATAGTCCAAGATTCATACCAATGCAAATTACTATAGCATATCTCTCTTTAAATGTAAATAAACATTTATTGAACAATCATTTAGGGAATTTGGGCATAGTTCTCTCCAAGCTGCTTCCTGCTTTTTGTTGGGGCAAGTAATTTTTGGGGTTGTTCACAGAGACCTTTCAGGGGTTGTTGGTCCTGTCTGATATGCCCTTGTCTGGTTGTGTTACCTATCAGTAAAATGATAGGGCTTTTTCTATATTTACTTTAGCATAATGAAAACCATGTATATAGAGTACCAGTATAATGGGGATAGAATTAGAAGTGACATGTGGTTTGCAGGTGATTGAAACCAGGAGATTCCTCTTCTGTTTCCCCATGGTTGTGTATGGTTGCTAGCTTACAGTAAGGCTTTAACAGTCTTGTTGGGGTCATGAGAGTACCTGTAAGGGAAAGCGCAGATGCAAATCCCTCAGGCCACAATTAACACAGACAGTGGTTTATATAAAACCATGAATTTTGATAAAAAATATTTCTTATGATCTTTTTCTCTAGGTGTGAAGGGGGGAAATTGAATGAGCAATTAAAAAAATTAATTATAAGTTACTTTGGCAAGTTGCTCCTGATCAGCCAATCTCACACACACCTCCTATTTTCCTTGTTTATTTGATTTTAAGACTGGGAAACTTAGTGTCTCATTGTGATGCATGGGGTTGGGTTACTCACCATGCTGGTTGAACATCTGCTTTATTGGAAGTGCGCCTGTAAGTCTGAGGAAGCTGCTGGAGTGGGAGCCTTGATCTCTCACTATGGTTGACCACTGGTATGACCCAAGCTGAGCCTATGGTTTTGAAGAGGGTAAAGCTAGGTGGGGATATTTGACAATCACCAGGCTGGCCTGGTACTCAGGCTTATGATCCCAGCTATGTCTGTGAGTCTACAGAAAGTGAAAGCAGATGTGGATCTTGGGGACTCATTAGGATGTGCTGATGGGAAAACTGCTCACCACTGCTAGGCCAGAAAGTTTCAGGATTATTAGAGAGAAGAGAGTATTGATCACTGATTGAGCTGGGCTAGTGCCCAGGATGCTTGACCACAAGTTCTGGGATTATTAGAATAGCTGAAGAAAGCCTGATCTTGATGGTTATCAGGCAGTTGGATCCCAGTATTTCTGGGACTGTGGGTGTCTCAATGGAGGGCAAAGATCTGGATCACTCACAGGACAGGCATATTCAGGATTTCTGATCAGAGATAGTGCAGGAAGTATACTAACAGTGGGAAGCTAGAGTGATTCTGGGTAGTTCATCAATGTGTCTGAAACTGTGGGATCACTACTTAGAGTCTCGGTCAATAAGCAGGCTTGGCTAGTTGGCAAGCTGCTTGATCCAAGCTATGCTTAGAATATGAGAATTTGCATCAGAGAGGGTATTGGGTTGTTTGGTATACATGTTGCTTCATCCAAGGACTGGGACTGTGTAGATGTCTTCAGAGGGCAAGAGTCCAGGTAACTCACCAGGATGGCATGGAGTACAGATCTCACATACCAAGCTGGGCCTGGGGGGTCTTATTACAACAGTGACAGAGGAAGATAGGCTGGCACCCAGGGTGTGCAAGCCAATCAGACACGGGAGTATTAACGTAATAATAGCAGGATAGGATATTGAGCTCTCACCAGCCTGGGATGGGGAGCTTCAGACTGACCCAGCTAAGCCAGGGAGAATGAGGATGGCCAGGGCTGACAGGTTCTTGGGAACTCACCATGCTGGGCTGGTGTGCAGCCTGCTTCACCAACGCCAGGCAGATACTCTGAGGATAATCACGGACAAGGACAACATTGCTGGGGCCTCCAGACTCCACAGGAATGGGATGCACTCAGAAGCACTCAAGCTTATCGAAAATGGACTAGAACCACAGATATTGGATCTGGCACTGACCCTCCTCATTCATTCATATTGTAACAAACACAGGTGCTTGGCCTTGCCCTGGGCGTTGAAAGTGAGGACATATTCATCACATCTTGTCTCACTGTGACATATTAGGAAGACACCAAGGGAGCCAGTGCCTCCTTCCAGCACCACTTGGGCAGCCTTGAGTCGAGAGAGCATGCCATGGAACCAAGGATATCCTGAGAGGGGCTGATCCCCCTCAGCACCTTCTGATTCCCCCTGGAACAGTAATGACCCTGTAGCTACTTCTGGAGTATCCAGGGGAGGGGAGGGGAGGGGATTGAGAGGGGATAAACTGTCCCTGCTGGGGTCTCCTTCTCAATGGGAATGTGAGGGGGCAATTTCGGAGGAAGCAGTTCCATTGAGTCAAAGTGGGAAGCAGCCATGGAGGCAGAACTGGGGGGGGGATGCTGATGACTGGTTGGAAAGGCCCCTATAAGCTCCCTGCTACAAGCGTTTGTTACTCTTGCTGGGTCCCAGCAGCAGATCCTAGCTGGGCAGACTCTCTGAATGATTCAGCCAGGCTGTCTGTGTTATCCTTTGTGAGGGAGGAGGTCCCAGGGACCACAGGAAGAGTCATAGAATGGGGTTGATAGCAAGGCAGAGTCCTGAGCTTAGGCACTCCTGGATGTCAGATACTCAGGCCTTTACATGAAGTACATCAGTTAGTTGTCTCCAGAATATACTCTGAAGGGCCTTCTACCTTAATCACAAGCATGTTCTCCCTGTTAGGCATCTCTATGGCAGTGGCTGTGCAGATATCAGTGACAGTAGAACAGGGAATGCTGAGTCATGGCTGGGATGCCTTGAGTGGTATAAAGAACTCCAAGCAACTTCTTCCTTCTTCATTTCCTTCACTTCTGAGCATTAGGTGACACTTCTGTCACTGAGGATGCCCTCTTCCCCCTGAGGTCAGCCCAGCCGCCTTTTCTCCATGACCCACGCTTGCTGGGTCAGGGGCAGCTTCTTCAGCCCCCATAAAACTGAGCAGCTCTTCTCTCTGTACTGTTCCTGCTCCATCTTTCAAGGCTCCCCCTCAATGACTCAGTCCATCTCTCCCAGAGGATGTGCCATCACTAGCCAGTCCCCAACTGTCCCAGCACGACCAAGGAGTGGGAGCTGCTGTTTTCACCTAGGACTGGAGGGCCTGATGTGGTCTCCAAGGCCTAATTGGGGAGGAAGAGTCAGTGACTCCTTGCAACTGCAGGGTGCTTGATACAGAACCTCTGACTGAGTGACCCACTGAATGGAGAGAAAAGCATTTCTTGAGCTTTGACTTTGAGGACATTGTAGAGGACGAAGAGACTGAGGAAGGAGGGGGACCAGCTAAGTCCTCAGAAGATAGAGATGGGCCCAACACAGCCAAGGACCCTCCTACCCTGCAGCTGTCAAGGGACAAGTCATGTGGTGCAATCGCCACACCAGGGCTCAATGGGGCCAAGACAGGTAGGGAGAGTGAGCCCGAGGCCCAGGCCACCTCAGCTTTGAACTGTAGGAATAGCTCAGCAAAATGGCCAGAAAAGGCAGCTTCTGCTCCAGGCTCTGCATATTGTGTGTGGGAGACCAGGTAGAGGCAAAAAGAGTAGGCAAGATCCAGGGCAGCAGCCCTCACATGGAACTCACAGATCTCTTACCAACTTGGGGGAGGGGGTGGTGGCAACACTGGTGGAGAAGGAAGACCCCATCCTCTGGGGACAGGCCACCAATCATGATGGACCCCAGGAGGAGCCTGTGAGGAGGGGCAGCAAAGAAGAAAATGACCAGAATACACAGGGTGAGCAGGAACAACTGCATCTCAGCCAAACTAGTGGAAGTAGCAGCCATCAATTCCAATCCCAGAACGTTCCAATCCCAGAAGGGAAAGGGGATTCAACCACAGTCGAACATCCAAAGCCTTTCCGTGAATTAAGAGACTGGCCACCGCCCTGATGGCTCTTAACTGGTGGTCACATAACCGGATGTTATGGGAGAGAAGTGGATAGAAAAGGTCCAAAAGTCCACACTCTGAAGAGCAGTCGGGACTCCCCATTAAAGCAAGAAAACCTTCAGATAATCCCAGAGAATGGCCCTGGGCAAAAGTCATCAGTTGCTCTCAGTCCTCGAGGGAGGGAGTCCGCATGAAGACAAGGACAAGGACAGATGGGAAGGGGAAAGTAGTGTTTGCAGACCCGACGGAGAGTGCTGCTTGTGATGAGGGACTTGTGTGATTTGTTAAGCCACAACCATACACTCACACAATGTCTCCAGGCAAAAGGACCAGTTGGAGGGTCCTTTATTGGTTCTACCTCCTGGGTGATCAGCACTTTTGTGGAGGTACCAGGATCAACCCTGTCACGATGGAGAGTTCCTAACCAGGAAGACAAACAGGGGAAAGCAAGGAAATGGAAAGCAAAAGAAGGGTTCAACTCACTGAAAACAGCCAAAGGGGGTAAACTCAAGACCCTGGCTGGTGGAGAGTCACTCTGGGAACGGCAGTGAGGGCAGCAAACAAGAAAGAAAATGCCCAAAAAGAGTATTAGGAGAACCCAAAAGGCAAGCAAAAGGAAAAGGTTCATCTACGCTGGGTGCCAGTTGTTGCTGCCGGTTGTGTGACCCCCAGTTCCTGTGGGGCAGGGGGGGTAAGGAGACACGGAGACAACAACACAGACTCTGGAGAATTAGCCAATAAGAGGCTACAGATATGGGCCAGATAGTGTTTAAAAGAATGGAGTTTCCGTGTAATTATTTCAGGAAAAGCTAGCCGAGTGGCGGGAAGCAGCCCCGCCGCTCCTACTACACTTCCCCCAAAATGAGTCTCCTCTAACTGTAGCGTGTCCCCCAAGAAACATGCAATCTGTTCCTTCAGCTCCTGTCCTAGCAGGATGACATAATCAGACACAATAAAGCACTAAATGTGAGGCTGAGGAAACATAAGAAACTCAGTAGTCAAGAATCTAGTCTGGAATTGGGGACCTTAAAAGCTGCCAGAAATACTGTCTCCGCAGAACACTTAAGAAGCCACTACCTAAATAGGAAATGGTAAGCCAATAGCTACTCAATGCGATCAATGTCCTTCAAAGGCAGATCATGAGACAAAGATGCCTGTATCCTAGCTTGCCCGATCCTGATGGTGATCTTATTTCTCAAGAGTCAGGGAGTTTACATATTGTTCAGCACACAGCAACAAAGCCTCCACAGAACTTCAAACTGCCAAGAGCAGCAGCAGAGGAAGAAATCTCCCTAGCCTCAGGGAAGACAGCAAAGAATTGAAATGACTAAGGTAATGAACACCTGCCTGTTCTGACTCTAGTTTGTCTACTTAGACAGTTTTTGGCCCTCTACTTCCTTTCCCACAATGGTCATATCTGTCTTGCCAACACATTTGAGATTTCCATGGCTTTAACCACAGTTCTGGTGTTATTAACCAAAATTGGCAAATTATGTCCAAAATAACTTATGCTCTGCTGGAATGAACATTTCAAGGCTACTCTAGCCTCAGTTAACTTTGATGTATATTATGATCTTTGTGGTTTCTGCCTTTTAAAATGCTGTATCCTGGGGCTGGAGAGATAGCTCAGTAGTTCAGAGCACTGGTTGCTCTTCCAGAGGTCCTGAGTTCAGTTCCCAACAACCACATGGTGGCTCACGACCATCGATAATGAGATCTTGTGCCCTCTTCTGGCATATAGACAGAACACTGCATACATAATAAATCTTTTCAAAAAATGCTGCATCCCTGAGCTTGGATAACAAGAGAATTTTCAGAGGTACAAGCCCATTCTTGGTCTGGCCATCAATAGCAAGGACTTAAAAAAAGTTTTTTTTTTTTTGTTTTGTTTTCTGAGACAGGGTTCCTCTGTGTAGCTTTGGAGCCTGTCCTGGAACTCACTCTGTAGACCAGGATGGCCTTGAACTCACAGAGATTTGTCTGCCTCTGCCTCCTGAGTGCTGGGATAAAAGGCGTGCACTGCCACCACCTGGCTCATATTATTATCACAACCAGTTTTTTAAGATTTAGTTTTATTTTGGACTTAAAACTTTTAACTGGCTTAGTCAGCATGGCCATCAATAACTGTCTCACATGTATCATTACAAGAATAA
Source organism: Microtus pennsylvanicus (assembly GCF_037038515.1). Classification (NCBI taxonomy): domain Eukaryota; kingdom Metazoa; phylum Chordata; class Mammalia; order Rodentia; family Cricetidae; genus Microtus; species Microtus pennsylvanicus. The sequence continues at coordinate 54,748,520 of NC_134601.1, forward strand.
ACTTTTAAAAACATATATTCGTAACAGTGATGTCCATGTTCACAGGTATCAGGCATGTTCCTAGCTGTCTTACCTTCTAAAGGAATTCACCTTAATGTCACATATTATTAAAAGCACACTTTATTAGACTATTTCTCAGTATTTGGGGGATGCCTATGCATCAATGTGATAGACTATTGACCCAAGTTCTGTTTTATTCTTTTTTAGTTTACTGAAACAGTGCCAACAGTTTGATGCTATCTGTATGCCCAAATTTTCACCTAATAGTTAAGTTCTCTCAGCAGGGGGTTTCATAGCAGATACCCTGATGGTTTCAAGCCAGGACTGTGTACATAACACAGAGACAGAAATGTTGGTGCAGACACTAACTTGTACCTGATCTGTACTTCATGTTGGCATACCCATCCTTGAAATGGAAGGTTTGTGAGGCGGAGTCAGAGAGAAGCCATGGCACCACTGCCAGAGTTCTGACTTTAGTACCTAAACTTTAGCCAGTAAGCCACAGCCTCGTGGCAATACACAGATTACTAGAAATGGGTTAAACTAAGATGTAAGAGTTAGCCAATAACAAGTTAGAGCTTATAGGCAAAACAGTTGAAAGACCCCCGAGGTGGGCAGCCTTTCAGACTGGGGAGACCCTCCCAAGGAACAGCGAGACCACTCTTCGGATGCAAACAGCAAGAGGCTTTATTCAGTACACAGGTACCTGGGGCGACTTAGTCTCTCGAAGGACTAGCGCGCCTTCAAGCAGGGGTAGTGGGTTTTTATAGGGTAGGGGAGCGAGAAGCACGGCTACAGAAGCGAGACGCATAGTTACAGGGGTTTAATTGGTCAGTTCATATAAGGCCAGGTTCATCGAGGACAATTTGAGGTTTTACCTAGTAATCAGATAAACTGTCTACTCTGGCTCCATCTAGGGCATGAGCTGCTTCCCCTTGCTTAGTTCCTCATTGCTCCGGGCCCGGTGGCTGACCGCAGACGTCCTGCCTAGCCCCTCCGCCCTTGTCTTCTAAGTTGAACTTCCCTGCCCTAGCTTTTGTGTATATTTTGCTCAAAAGTTCAAGCCTTGCAAGAATGGCGTTACTGCTGCTAGCTGCTGTTTATATTGAGTGGGGGTCTTTCACAGTGATTTAATTAATATAGTTTCTGTGTGATTATCTTGGGGCTGAACAGCCAGGAACCAACAAGCAGCTTCCTCCCAGCATTCAGCTTAGATTTCCACAGGCCCCAAGTTCTCAGAAGAAATAATAGTAGGATTGCATCACCTCCTGCTGATTACATCAATTTCACACACTTCCCACATACCTTTTAAAAACTCTTTTTCTCACTGGGCTGTGGTGGCACATGCCTTTAATCCTACCAGCACTAGGGAGGTGGCCTACAAGAGTTAGTTCCAGGACAGGCCCCAAAGTGACAGAGAAATCCTGTCTCAAGAAACCAAAATCCAAAACAAACAAAAACAAAACAAACAAAAAACTTTGCCATGCCAGCACCGCAACTGTAGTTCTTCTGAGCAAGGGACATTGGGATTAACACACAGCACTACTTCAGGTTCTGCAGACAAGCCTTTAATCCACTTTCTCACACAGTATATACAGCCCTCGGCAGGGGAGGCTGAGCCAGCAAAAACAGGAAGCTCATCACTGGAACTCACATAGCTTAGGGGTAAATATCCTTAGAAACATTGCTGAAAACAACAGATTGTTCCTGTTTTTGTTCCTGTTTTCAGAACAACCAACCACAAGAGTGCAAAACAAATCAAGTGGGGGTGCGAAGGCCTGTCCTCGAGGAACCCCCCAAAACCCCCAAAAGACAAAAAAAGCAATTCCTCCACAAACCCTCTTTTTCTCTTTGAGGTTGAATTGCAAAACTATTAAACCTTCTGTATCTCAAGGATGGGGATGCCAACATGAAGTCCAGATCAGGTACAAGTTTGTGACTACACTAACGTTTTTGTCTCAGAGCTGTGTGCTTTCTCATTCTATGTCCATGGATATTAGGAATGAGGAATCTTTTATTTACATGTAGATTTCTTTCTAAATTTTTAAAATAATAAACTGCTAAAAAGAATTATGGGTAGCATTACTATAAAAATAATTACTATAAAAAGGTTTCCAAAGGCTCAGTATTCAGGCAACCCACCCTCTAGCCAAGTTGACCCTTAACGAGGTGACTTCTACACCAGGTGGATGTCCTGACCCAATTTTCGGAGACAAGCACAGAATCCCCTTTCAACTAAAGCCCTCATCACTTTAATGGGGTTAACCAAAAGAAGCAACATCCTCATTTGACAGACTGCAGAATGTGGAGATATCTTGTTTGCACAAATAAAGCTTGCCTGAAGAACAGAAGGCAGAGCTAGCCTCTAGCTAACCATAGAGATCTAGAGCTCTGTACAGACAGACAGGACGTTATATGGCTGGTCTGAGAGAGGAAGTGATAACGTGGGAGGAAATGGGAACTCAGTTTCTTTCTGGCTGGGAAGTGGAATAGGTAAGGTGGCTGTGCTTTTCTCCTTAGTCTCTCTGATCTCAGCATTTTCCCTAATATCTGACTCCGGACTTTTATTATTAAGACCTATTAGAACTCATGTTACACCAGAGTGTCATCATATCCTGCCCTTCTGACCCCAGACCGAACAGAAATAATCTCAGAGATTAAAATTGGTCCTATCTAGGCAAAAAGAACCTCTTGATTTCTTATGTTCATACATAGATTACACTCTCAAAATCAGATCCTGCCAGGCAAGTGCATTCCAGTTCTGCCTGGCCCTTTCTGTTCTCCATATTCACTTGGTGCTGAGTGCCTTCAGCTATAGGGAAAGGTGGCAGAAGAGGCCCATAGGCCACATATGCAGGCTTCCTTGGCCTCACCCCAGCTAGTTCCAGAGGACAGGTCACCATCAGGTAGATGACCTCAGGACAAGCTGTGTTGCTTCTGTATTTTCAGTCATAACCACCACCATGTCTCTCTGCAAGACATATGAGGAACTAATTTAAAATTCAGACTTTTAACCAGTCTTAAATATACAACATTCTCCACAGCACACAACTGACCTCTCTGTGCCTCTTTGTGGGGTGATGGTAGTGCCTGTGTGTTTTCAGCTGTCTCAGTATTTCTCAGGGATGGGGCACAATTCTCCAAGTTAAATAAAGCAAAAGATAATACTGCTTTGTAGAAGCTTTAATAATACTGCTTTGATTCAGGAAATAACCAGTCTAGCTTAAAGATAAACAATTACATTTTTATTTATTATAAGGGGGAAAAGTCATGAAACCAGAACGAGAAGTCCAAGCTCATCTGTGTGGCGAGGGAACCACAGACAGAGCGCACCTGGGCCATGAACCTGTTTTTCTCCAGGTCCCAGAAAGCCACACCCTGACTTGGTCCCACCTCTTAAAGATAGTTGGTTAGCAAGGCTTCCCCATCACTGCGTCAGTGTGGCTGCTTCTATTTGACATCCTCCCTCCTAGAAAGACAGTTTAGTTTTATACTGGACTTCCCCAGTTATCTGAACAGATGCATAGGACAGCCTGTAAAACATGTACTGAAACTAAGAGAGTAGTGACCCTGCTCTGCAGACACGTAGACCACCCTTCCTCCAAGCCACACCGGCCACCCAGCTCCTGTCTTTCCTGATATGTCTTCAGAAGAACCTGGCCCCCATACCATACCCAAGCGGAAATGGAGGAGAGGGACTCCAATCTTCCTGCGGCTGCTATGGAACTGGTACACACTTGCGCTCCTCCCAATCCCTGCAGCTCCCTCTAGGTTCAGTAAATGCTTCTTTAGCACTTACAGGTCACTGAAACATACAAGTCCACATGCCTCAGCAGCAATTCTCATCACCCCAAGAATCTTCTCCAGGATTCCAGTCACTTCAGGAGTGCATTCACATGTATCTTTGTTACTCAGCGTGTATTAGAATCGTACCTGAGCATTGCAGGTTGTAGAACATGGTCCAGTCCTCTGGGTTTTGTGTCAGTCCTTGGAGGTAGATTGAGAAAGGTTGGTTTTTATAAACATGCATTCAACTAGATATGATTCAGAATAGATTAATACTCCCTTTTAATCTTTACAGTTAGCTAAAAAAAAAAAAAGATTTGTCAGACAGTCCACAAGGCAGAATTTGTTTTAAGACCAACCCATGGCATTAGTTGGAGACTATTGGGCTGGGGGACCTGCTGGGCTGGGACACAGTTGGGTTTAGATCCAAGCATTGAGCAGAAGGTTCTGGCTGGAGGCACAAGGCCTGCAGCACCAGTTGGGGCCTGGAATGTGGGGGGCAGTGATTGATGAGGGGCAATAGGAGTTGTACAACGAGCACTGTGCTGGCAAGGCCACTGTGGTTGCAGCAGCCATGCCCATGTGTGACCCTCTTGGGTCTAGGATGACAGATGGGAGCAGGGTAAAATGCAGCTGGCATGCCATTAGGTTGTCCCACCGTAGTGTGGTGGGTAGCATGAGGGGTGCTGCGTACAGCAATTGGGTATGCTATGTCCTTTGCAGGGCATGAGGGCTCTGCTGGGGGTGGATACTGCTCACTGGGTACTGGGCCATCTGGTAGAGGCTGGGGGACTGAGAGTATGGCAGAGCAGCCCCTCTGTTAGGAGAAGAGACACATTGCAAGGGGTGGAAACAGTGTAGCCTGGATGACCAATTCCTTTGGCATTTGCAGAAGAAACTCCAGAAGAACCAGGCCTATAAACCGAATTAATGATTTCAAGAATACGACCTGACCAGTGCATGCCTGTCAGAATCAGCACTGCCTCTGACACTGAGTTTTTATTTAAAAATATCACTACATAATCTTTGACCTGGAGTTAAGATAGATTGGAAGGGTGACAGGCTCACAAGGCCTTACCCATTTCTTTGTTTAAGGTTGTGAGGGAGGGGAAATAAGCATTTTTTCTTTAAATAGCCACTGTCAAATTGTCTATGTACCCATAATCGATCAACCATGCAAACGTAAGTAATCCTACTTAACTCACTGACACATACCACAAAATGCATGAATGTGGAGGGAGACTAGCTGGGAAGAGGAATGGACCAGTTAAGACAGAACAAGAAGTGGTAACTGGGCAATGAGTATGATCAAAATACATTTTTATCTATGAAATTGTCATAATGAAATCCATGATTGTGTGTAATAATTGTATGCTAATTTGAAAAGTCAAAAATGAGCTAGTGCTTTCCAACATACAACAAATTCATGTAAGGAAGTTTAAGAAATTATCTTAAAAAGTTTTAACTGAAATAAGGATAATTTATAGTTATGGTGTTTGGAGAACTATGAAGTATTGGTATACTTAATGAGAATATTTGTGTGGACATTTAAATTTCATGATTTATCACGAGACTTTAAAATATTATTGACACATGATATTAAATTATATTTAAATAACAGTCTAAAATGTTTCTGAAAATCTATAAGCCTATACATTTTTCTGCCTTTTTGAAGTACAAATTTATATAAAGCAACATGTTCAGCATGGACAATTATAACATTAAATATTGATTAACTATTCAAAAACGCTGAAGATGCTGAGCCTGGAGAGATGGTTCCAGTTTGAAAGCACTTGCTGCTCTTATAGAGGTCTTGGATTCAGTTCCCCTGCACACATATGTCAGCACAGAACTGTCTGTAACTTCAGAAGGACCACAAAAATCTGGTGCCCTCTTCTGGCCTCTATGGACACTGTATACATGGGCAATGCCTACAGGTATGATGAACATACATGTAGACAAAATACTCATGCGCGTTCTTTAAAGGAAACAATAAGGCACCGAAGGTGTTCTAGATCCCACGGTATCAAACAATCATACATTGTTTAATGAAAAAAATTAAAAGTTCAGGTTTAGTTTGCCAAGAAGCCTTCTAGAAGCTTTCTCATTCCCTTCAGCATTTGATGGGTGCCCAAAGAAGTTCAGGTCCCATGCCCAAGGTCTCCAAGGCCAACAAACTTGCAGGACTCATGGTGAATCTGCCGTGTCTGACATTCTTGTTCCTGGTCTTGGGACTGGAACATTCTTTTTCAGTCCTTGGCTCTCTTCAGCCAATCGCTCTGAAGCCAAGCAGCCATTGCTACCTGTGCCTGCTCTTTGAACTATGGCCCTAAGCACCTCTTCACCCAACTGTTAGGGTTTTTCTTATGTTATGCCCCTATGTGAGTCTTTAAGTACGTAACCTCTCCTGCAAGGACAAGAGCACCTGCAGCAGTGTCAAAGAGCTTCTGATCCTGTAGAATCCCTGACATTGAAATGCTGACGCTTCCCATTTGTCTCCCTCTGCCTCCTGCCTCTTTCCTTACCTCCCTTCACTCCATCAGGGTGCAGCCCTTTCTCCACCCTACTCCTGAACATTCTCAGCATATTCTCTCTCTCTCTCTCTCTCTCTCTCTCTCTCTCTCTCTCTCTCTCTCTCTCTCTCTCTCCCTCTCTCACATGACGTGTCCCGCTCCCCCTGCTCTCCCTCACAGCCCCGTCTAAGCAGCCATGAGTATCACCTCAGACTCACTGGAACTTTCTTCCATTTTTATCACATGATGTGTTTTTATTTCCCTCCTTTCCTGAAGTCATGGAGTGGGGAACCTGCTTCCAGACACCCAGAATTCTCAGTGCCTACAGGCATCTTGACAGATGACCAAGCTCTCTACCATCTTTCCTGAGTTCTCTGAGACTGGGCCAGGACTCTGCACTTCTGATTTTGTGTCTGCCTGGTCCAAATATAGCAAAGCTCACACATGGTCTGTTCAGATGTCCCACATAGCTGAACACTCTCCATGTCTGCTGTGCATCCTCATCCTTGCAAGCCTTGGACTGATCACTTTGGATTGACTTGGGCAAAGTATCTTTACTCAGCCATCCACAGCCCCCAGCACTACTTGTCGACTATGAATTCTTACTTTTCTAGTTTATACTACAGTGAATGTCAATCCCAGCACCCACTTAGTCACCTTAAGTTACATATCTGGTAAACCAATGGGTCTCAGATAGCCTCTGATTTGATCTTGACCCAACTTTGACCTTGGGCTCAGCATTTCTCTTTGTACCTATTTTGATAGCTCTCCTGGAATCCAGCCTTCCTGTCCTCATTTCAGAAATAGGTGGCAAATTTTCATTTTATGCTTATGTTTCTATAGCTGAGACACAACCAGTTGCATATCTGCACACCTTTCATGATCATCTTTACTCCTGACCCATTGGCTTGCTGTCCGTGAATGAATAACACTCCTGAATTGTGGCTCCTGGCAGCTTCTGTGAACGTTTGTAAGGGCAGATTTGGCCTCTGGGGATGACCTCTTCTCTCTGAGGCTAGGGTAGAACTCCACATGTCTTTTGAAAGTCTCTTCCTAGGCTCAAATGCTTTCATTTTTGATTATGCCTTGTGAGAGCATTATTCCCAGGTGTATTGAACCGGAAATGTTTTCATTGTTCTTGATGAGAAAGTCCTTTTAGTCTGTGTAATCCAGTTTTTCCCATGATCCAGCTGTTGGTGAGTCCAGAAGAATCTGTCCTGATGTGGTCTCAGGTAAAGACGGAAGTGTAGAGCTGTTCGTGATTCTCCATGGAGGCTTATTCTGGGTACCAGGCTTATTCTGGGTACCAGGTGGCACAAACTTAAGCACAATGGCTTCTGGTTTTCCTTATACTTGGTGCTCCTTGTCTTCAACCAATCCTACAAACAGACATAGAAAGGTTTGGTCAATAAATTAGACAGTATTCTAATGTCAAAACAAATCACATAACAATATTTAAGGAGAATTTTATGGAGGAGATTTTTATTGCCAATGGGGATTGGATAAAAGGCCTTGCCCAGTCTTCAGAAGTGCACTACCTTTCAACTCAACTAATGAGATTTAAAAACCTGTTTCCTGAAGCTGGAGAGATGACACAGAAGGACCTCTTCCAGAGGACCATGGTTCAAGTTCCAGGACCCACATTGTTAGTATTCAGACATCTGGCTTGCCCTTGGGGTCCTGACAGGGTACGTCCTTAGCTGCAGCCACTAAGAGCACCCCTTGTGCAGATTCACTACATTCCCTTTTAAAAGGTGGGCCTTTCCCACTTCCTCTCTCTCTCTCTCTCTCTCTCTCTCTCTCTCTCTCTCTTTCTCTCCTCTATTTCTCTGCCTCTCTTTCTTCCTTTTCTGCCACTCTTGTATCCAGGGACCGGTCTCTGCCAACCTCTCTGCCCCCCTCTCTGGCCCCTTTTCTGGCCCTTCTCTCTCCTCCCATGTGAGCCCTGTTGCATGGTGTGACTTCTCTTTGTGGCGGTTTAAAATAAATTACACTAGACATGACAGCTCACAACTATCTGTAATTAGCTCCAGGTTGTCTGACGCCCTATTGTGGCCTCTCCAGGTACCAGGCACATATATTGTACAAAGGCATACATGCAGGCAAGACATCCATACTCATAAAATTAAAGTTTAAAATAACCTGTTTTATAAATGCTCCTATATAGCAGACAGCTGTTTGTGTACCTCGGGAGTGATGCTTCTCCAGAATAAGGAACTGGGTCCCATCACCACTAGGGCAAAAAGAAATCCCTGGAGAACCCCTTTACAGATAACACAGCACCTTGCCCTTCAGCAAACCCACTGTGATCAACTACTTCATGCTAAGCTTTGAGAAAGTGGAGGCCTGGTTCTCTAGCCTCATTCAGGATTGGCCATGAGTCTTTTCCATTCTATTTCCTCTTTGTTACAAATTTCCAAGCACATATGAACGTGCTTGCACGCGCGCGCACACACACACACACACACACACACACCCATTCATTAGCAACTCATTAGTAATAAAAAAAAACTACAAGGCAAGACTCAGTCAGATTAACTGGTGACTGACAACAGCTGGGGGTTGTAAAAGTTCTATTTACCTCTTGAAGGGATCCAGTTATAAAGGGATCCAGTTATAAACTAAACCAGTGAGAGATCTAAGGCAGAGGCAAAGAATATGTGTACTATTACATTTCTTATGTGTGGTTAGTAATATCTGGACATGATTTTGCAGTAAACAGCCTTTTCTTATCACCTGAATCTTAGGACCTAAACAAAAACTTAATCTACTGAATCTAAAATTTTGTATCAAAGATTGGTACGAAGTGTTAATTGCTGTTTTGAGTTAGAGCAAACTTTACCTTCTTGGTGAAGGAAGCTTAGGGCAGCACAGGTGCTATTGATCTCTTGAAGGACTATGATATCACAAGGCCAGACACCTGAAATATTGCTCTGTGAAAGTTTCTCCTGTGATCTCTCCATAAGGACATTCCATCTTGCCAATTTACCAAAACAATTTATGACTGTCCTTCAAAATTCCTGCTTTACAGAAAAGCCTGTCAGATATTCTAGGCCTGAACATTTCAGTATAACCTTGAGGTGACCGTCTAGGCAACCAGATATCTCTGTCATTTCTATAGTTTTGGAAATTGCTTTCACTGTACTTCCTGTTTACTCAAGTAATATTTTATCCTTCTTGGTCTCTGATGGGGATTAAAGACTGGACAGTTAAAGTTTTGAAGTTTTCCTTGTTACCAAATTCAGAAAAGAAACTTACCTAAGAGATATAAAGTTTATAAGGTTGAAAAACATAAAAGCTTAGATTGTTTATCTAGCAAGGTATTTTAAGATTTAAAAAGATATTTTAGGATAGTAATACAAGTTATGACAAAAAATGACTTAGGAATAAAACTTTGGACTAAGATGGGACAATCATGGAGTATTTTCTCTAAATTTGCCAAATAAAAATGAACTGGACATTGTGAATATAATTCTTTCCTGAAAATTGTTCTAATTGTGTATAGTTTTACTGTATTACATTTACAATCTGTAACACAGTAAAAGGGGAAATGTTGTGGAATATTCCCTTACACTGTATGAAGATGTGTCATTGTGATTTTTTTTAAAATAGAAACCTAAATTGCCAATAGTTAAGCAGAAAGTATAGCAGGGACTTCTGGGGACAGAGAAAGCCCTTAGAAGAAGATGCTCACCTTACTAGACCTGGATGGAGGTGGGTGGTCCTTGGACTTCCCACAGGGCAGGGAACCCTGACTGCTCTTCAGGCTGATGGGGGAGGGGTTGATCGGGGGAGGGGGAGGGAAATGGGAGGCGGTGGTGGGGAGGAGGCAGAAATCTTTAATAAATAAAATTTAAAAAAAATAAATAAAAATAAAAAAGAAGAAAGATGGAGCCATCAGTCTGATGGAGAGGAAGCAAAATGGGCAATACAGAGTAAAGTTAACTAAGACACATAAAAGAACATAGATTTTAAAATATTGGTTAATTTAAGTTTTAACAACTAGTTAGGAGCAAGCCTAAGTTAAATATGAGCTTTTATAATTAATAATAAATCTCTATGTCATTTTCTTGTGAGCTGGTGGCCCAAAGAAAAATCTGTCAGCAGTACATCTTAAAATTTGCATTTTGGGAACTTGCTATTTTACGTGAAGTCAGTTTACCACATTGGAGCGCCATTCTGTAACATTAGGGTCTGCTTGTTGGGGTTTCTGTCCTGCCCAGTTCCCACAGCCAGCAAGTCCCAAAGAAAATACACAGAAGTCTACATTAATCATAAACTGATTGGCCCGTTAGCTCAGGCTTTTTATTAGCTGTTATAACATATATTAGCCAATTATTCTTATATATGTTAGTCACATGGCTCAGTATTTTTTTCAGGTGGGCAGGTCACATCCTGCTTCTTCCGTGATCTGGGCAGAACTGGGGAGGAATGAGCTTCCTTCTTCCCAGCATTCTCCTGTTCTCATTGGCCCCCCCTTACTTCCTGTCTGGTTGTCCCACCTATATTTCCTGCCTGGTACTGGCCAATCAGTGTTTATTTAAGATACAATTGACAGAATATAGAATTGTTTCACACGATATGAGGCAAAGACTTCTAGCAATGGGGGATGTGGAGCCTCAGTTGGTCATGTCCTGTAACCAGGCAAGACTTCCAGTGGGTAAATTGGGACCCAAAAACAAGCCACAAAGCCTTCAACCTGCAACATGTCCTACCTACATGAAGTGCAGGGGTAAAAGTGGCACAGAACTTGTGGGAGTGGCCAAACAGTCCAGCTTGAGACTCATGCCACAAAAGAGAGCTCACCCCTGACACTGCCCAGAACACTGGGATCCAGAGGCTAGAGAGTCCAGAGACCTAGGATAGAACCAAACATGACTGACAAAAAAAATCAATGAATTGATTCCTAACGCTATTCAGCTATACTCATAGATCAGTATCTAGTTCAATTATCACCACAGAGGCTTCATGCAGCACCTGAAGGAAACAGATGGAGACCCAAAGGAAAACATTAGACCAAGCTCAGAAAATCCTGGTGAAAAGAGAAAGGACTGTAGGAACCAGAAGGGTCAAGGACATCACAAGAAAACCCACAGAATCATCTAACCTGGGCTCATAGGAACTCATAGAGACAACAACCAGAGAGCCTGCATGGGACTGACCTAAGCCTTCTGCATATATGTGACAGTTGTATCTTCTTGTGAACTCCTAACAGTGGGAACTGGGGCTGTCTTTGGCTCTTTTGCCAGCTTTCAGGACCCTATTCCTCATACTGGGTTGCTTGCACAGCTTTAATATGAATGGAGATGCTTTGTCTTGCTGCAACTTGATATATGCCAGGCTTAGTTGGTATCAATGGGAGGCCTACCCTCTTCTGTAAAGAAACAGAGGAGGAAGGGCCAGAGGGGAGGTGACGGGAGGAGAGAAGGGAAGCAAACTGTGGTCAGGATATAAGAAACTATTCATTTTTTAAAACAAAGAAAATAATTGCCTAGTGTATGTGTTTATTTAACCTCTGTATAAAGTATTCTAGAGAAATGTTCAAATGCTCTCTCAATTTGAAGTTTTAATATTCCCTGCAACACAAAGAGGGCAAGACCCTCATAATATATCATCATTTTTGTCTGAGATCATCCCTAGATGGGGTATTATGTGTAAATTCTGACAGATATTCTATTTTAAAAATCTAACATCGATTTTTCTCACAGTGATCATTGTGTGTGTATGTGTGTGTGGGGGGGGGGTTCTTTGGTACTGGATCTTACCAAGGAAAATGCTTTAATTTCTACTCCTGTGCCTAGATGGACCAAGCCAACTCTGCATTCACTGTCTTCAAAGAAATACAGAGAAGAGCCCCCTAATTTTCACTGCCAACTTCATTCCCAGCGGGGAAAACACAGACTTGTGACATTGGAAGGTTGGGTCATGAGATATTGTCCAAGTTTGACACAGAGTTCTCCTGAATTTCTGTACCTATCCTATTCTGCCAAATAACCTTAAAATCTTTTGTTAGTCCTCGTTGGGGAGCCTCTCTGAAACCCAGGTCCAAGTCGGGTCCTCGTTCTTGGAGAAATCTTTTTTTTTTTTTTCGAGACAGGGTTTCTCTGTGGCTTTGGAGCCTGTCCTGGAACTAGCTCTGTAGACCAGGCTGGTCTCGAACTCACAGAGATCCGCCTGCCTCTGCCTCCCGAGTGCTGGGATTAAAGGCGTAAAGGCAGTATTTTACTTCAAGTAGCCCTTTTGCCATGCCTCCTAGTTGCAACTGTCTTCTCCTGTGGGGTGGACCCAGCTTTTTACGCCCACACATACCCCCCCACTTCCGGGCCCATACTAGCCACACCCAGGAGTACTGTGGAACATGCGCAGCCTGATGTAACAATTTTCGCCCGTGGAATTGGGAGGTGCTTCTCAGTGGTTTCTGTTTGCAACGCTCTGATGATGGAGAGCAAGTACATCTACTTCGACTTCGACTATTATGGGGTGGGCTTCTATGAGGAAGAAATAATGACCGAATCTCAGCAGAGGCTAGCTGCAGCAGCAGCCCGTAGATGCTACGGAAGAGGTGTACGAGTTCTGCATGAGCTAGGTGATACAGACTACGTGAACCGTGAATATGAACATCACTATTACCATGAAAGAAACAAAGCGCGGGCCATCCCCAGTGAGCCTGGACGGGGAAAGCTTGGTGAGCCTGGGAAAGCCGCTGGAGCAGTTTCTCAACCCTCCAACAAGCGACGTGTAAAACACAAGTTCACCTACAGGCAACTTTGCGAACTGGACAGGGTTTTCCGAGAAACCCAGTATCCTAATGCACTCCAAAGGTATGTACATGCCTTTTAAAGAATCCACTCTGTTTTCCAGTACTTTGAGCTCCTTTGCCTTCTCCTAACCTCTTTTCTTCATTAAAAAAAAATACTGGCCAGACAGTGGTGACACAAGCCTTTAATCCCGGCACTCAAGAGGCAGAGGCAGGAGGATCTCTGTGAGTTCAAGATCAGCTTGGTCTACAAGAGCTAGTTCCAGGACAACCAGAACACAGAGAAACACTGGCTCAACCTCCTCAGTAGCTGAGATTAGTTTGGTCCCTGGGTTGGGCCTCCTTCTATTCTTGGCCCTGAAACTGCAAAATCTTCAGCTGAATTTATGGTGGGGGTGAGAAAGGTGGCCGCTGAGGTTAAAGGTCAAACTCTCCCATGCATTTTGGAAAAAGAAAAAGAAGCCTAATGCTCCTGGTGGGGATTTCTTTCATTTTACAGTTGTTTTTTAAAAAGAAACCGAACTAAGACGAAAGTGCAGAGCTAGCAGTGTTTTCAAAACTGTTTTGGGGAACAAGACCCTTGCACTTTGCAATCATCCCTGACCCCCTCTCTAGCCTACTGCACCATTTTGTCTTTTCATCCAGAGTCTGACTGCTTTGGCTGGCACACAAAAGGAAATCATGGATTGTGCTTTGCGTCTATGGAGATATATTATCTCTTTACCTCTGGGTTTAAAGTCCTTGGTGGTATATACCAAGAAACTGAAATTCTGGCTACATTAATTCTATGTTTACTGCTTTGAACAGTTAGCAACTCTGTTCTCATGAGATTAAACAAATACAAAATACCATCCACAAGAAATCCTAGTTCTGGGGAGGTGAGGACATGACTGGTTCTGGGGGCCACAGTGAATATAAGACCAGGGACAGATAGTGTATCCAATAAAGTTGGAGCTGAAGAGATGGCTCATGGGGTAAAAGTGCTTAAAACAAGCCTGAAGATCGGTTTGTACTTGCAACCCAATTAGAAAGCCCCAGAGGTACTGATGGGCACCTAAATCCCATCAGTCCTACAGGCAGATGGGAGACAGGCACAAGAAAACCACCACAACATGGTGAGCCAGGTAGACCTAGTAGGCAGCATAGCCTCGGAACAACAAGAAAAACCCAACCTCAACAAGGTCAAAGGGAAGAAGAGGCTTCAAAATTTATCACCCAAGCTCTAATAGATTTGACCTTTGGAGCACTTGTGTGTCCCCCTCGTGTGTGTGTGTGTGTGTGTGTGTGTGTGTGTGCGTGTGTATAATATTATAGAATATTATATATATATATATATGATGACAAATAATTTTTATAGCAAAATGACTGCCATTCAAGCAAGTCTTCCTGAATTTATACTCATACCCAATATCCACACAAAACAAGCATAGCTGCACAGAAAAAAATTGGACACTGCTGTAAGCAAATACATACAATATAGTCAAAACCCAGCCTGTTTCTCAACTCCAATTTCTTATTAGAACCGTACTTACTTTAACTATGTGTGTGAGTATGACATACCTGAATATGTGGATGAAGAGGGAAATCTGGGAGTCTGTTCTCTCCTTCCCTAGTGTGAGGAACAGGGGTTGGAATCTCATCTTCAGGAGTACCATCGGGTCCCTTTACCCACCGAGTGATCTCCCTTGGCTATGCTATGGAGTTCTTAAAGCAATATTTAGTGTTTTGACAAGATGAAGTCACTTTTAAAGAGTCCTATCTGCAAAAAAAAAACCCTGATTAAATGAGAAGTTATTGAGCTGGGGTCGGGGATAACAAGATAAAAATGCAGAGAGGCCATATATGTGCACTCTCCTTCCCTCTCCCCATGTGGCAGTGGCTAACCTCTGTCCCTTTCTCTCCACAGAAAAGCACTTGCAGAGCTCATTGATGTGGACGAATGCAAGGTGAAGGTCAGTAGAGGCTCATCTCTGTGGTAGAGGAGAGGGGGACATGCTTGATCGTCCAGGCTGCCTGGTTTGCTTAGCCCTGAAATAACCACACAGAAACTGTATTAATTAAATCACTGCTTGGCCCATTATCCCTAGTCTTTTATTGGCTAACTCTCACATATTAGTTTAACCCATTTCTATTAATCTGTATATCGCCATGTGGCAGTGGCTTAACAGGAAAGATTCTAACCATTTTCCATCTCAGGCAGAGGATCCATGGCGCCTCTCTGACTCTGCTTTCTTCTTCCCAGCATTCATTTCTGTCTTCTCCACCTACCTAAGTTCTGCCCTTTCAGGCCAAGCAGTTTCTTTATTGATTAACCAATACAAGCAACACATAGAAAGAAGGATCTCCTGCACATCTCAGATCTGCTTCAGGACAGGCCTGGCCTTGTCTTCTACACCTGGAGTTCCTGGGTCTTTTTTGAATGTTTTGTGCGGGCATACAAGAGTTGGACTAATGTGCTCTTTGGAAGTAGAAAGTGTTTGCAAAAGTAAACTCCAGCTAGTGTTTCTTCCCTGTTTCTAGAAGTAAAGGAATAGGTTTCCCCCAAAGGAAAGCAAAACCAAG
The DNA here is from genome assembly GCF_037038515.1 of Microtus pennsylvanicus. Taxonomy (NCBI): domain Eukaryota; kingdom Metazoa; phylum Chordata; class Mammalia; order Rodentia; family Cricetidae; genus Microtus; species Microtus pennsylvanicus. The sequence goes on from NC_134601.1 coordinate 54,764,138, forward strand.
AAACCGTGTCTCCCATTTTCTGTGTGAGAGGAATTATGTTTATGTCTGTCTAAATATAGCAGATCGAGGTATAATTATAATGTATGCATGTCATACACACCTGCATGTCCCCTAATTAATGGTGAACTATGTGTGACAAAAAGATCTTCTGCATAATATTTCTGCCTGGAGTCATGTTGGCACTCAGGATTGCCATGGAAATACTTACGTGATGGCAGGAATAAGAGTTAGTTGTTACTAACTGCTCAAAGAATGAGTGAGTAAATATGGAGCAGGGATGGCTTGCCTTTCTACGAGGAAAATTTTTTAAGCAAGGTGAAAAGGATGTGGAACAAGAGCTGAAAAGCCCTTGTGGCTGGTTCTTCTGATTTTCTTTTGTAAGGTTTTAGTAAGATGGCTCAGACAAATGCAGCTCTGAATTTTAAACTCCCCAGCTTGGTATCTTGTGTCAACTCTGAGATAGTGCTCCAAATCTTTCATTATGAAGAAGGCAATGACTGACAGGTTTGAAAGTCTGTCTAAAGAATGAGCCCGATAGAGTTCAGGCGTTGGCGGATAGCTTGTTTTTCCAAAGGCTTCTGCAGAAGAGTGGGTCTGTTGCTATGTGTGCTGAGTCTGTGTGTGGACAGTCTCTAGTGGTGGAAAGCAAGATTTCGTGGGCTATGACCACATCCTCCACCCTGGGTAATACTTGCAGTCTTGAGGTTTGCGAGGAATGGGAAACTCTGTTCTGTGGAGGGGAGAATGCCAGTCCCCTATAAAGTTGCGTGTGTTTTACCACCATAACATTAGTTATTCAGCATGATAACCCGGCCTCCATCTTGGTCTTATTTCAGGCTTGGTTTAAGAATAGGAGGTCTAAATACAGGAACATGCAGATGGAATTCCAACTCAGCAGTAACACATCTGATCCCTTGAACAACTTTCCACCCAAGAAGGATAAAGATCCCGAGAGTGCCTCTGTTGCTAAGGCATCACAACAGTTCCTCTTGTGCCAGTAATATCTTGGGCAATCCTGTTGGCCATGAAAACACTGTCTTGTCACATACAATAAAAATAAATACTAAGATTTACCAAAGCACTAGTTGCATTTGTCATTCCATTTACATAGAATGAGACATTTTGTTCTGCTAATGGAAGCCAAAAGAGAAGTCCAAAGCTTGGAGAAATGACCTCTCTTCTACAGCAGCATAGGGGGATATGGTGACCATATTCCTTTTATGTGCAGAATGGGTTTCTATCTTCATTCTGCTGCAGTTTCCTAGGTAACTGTCACCATCCTACCTTGCACTTTGGGGATCAATGATGTAGCCTACTTGGGCATAGCATCTTTTCCTCGTGAAGAATATCTTGGAAAGCAGGGATGTAGATAGAACTTGTAGTAATAAGGGCTATGGCGGGGCTGCGTCCCCAACACCCCAGCCACCTGCTCGGCTAGCTTATGCCCGAAATAACAACACACAAACTGTATTCATTTAAACACTGCTTGGCCCTTTAGCTCTGGCCCTTACTGGCTAATTCTGATATACCGATCAACCCATCTCTAATAATCTGTGAGCACCCGTCTTACCGGGAAGATTCTAGGTGGCGTCTCTCTCTGAGGCGTCTGCTCCTGAAAGGAGAGCTGTCGAGTCTGAGCTCACTTCCTCTTCCTCCCAGCATTTTGTTCTGTTTACTCCTCCCACCTATCTTCTAACCAATGAAATGGGCCAAGGCAGTTCCTTTATTAGCCAATGACCTTCCTCCATCATTTCCCCTTTTTCGGTTTAAACAAAAAAAAAGGAAGGCTTTAACTTTAACATAGCAAAATTACATATAACAAAACAGTTATCAAGTAAAAGTTACAATAATCTTTATCATAACTAAGGAAAACTATAACTATAACTAACTATTCTTAACTCCATCAAAGACTCCAGAAAGATACAATACTACCTAAGCAAACAAGAAAAAAGCAACTTTTAAAACTCTAGAAATGACAGAGACATCTCGCTGCCTGGACAGTCACCCAAAGTTCCTCTGTACCGTTGGGGCATCCATCTTCAGCCTTCAGGACCATAGTTTGCAGCAGACATTTCCACAAAGCAGGAAATTTCAAAGGCAGTCACTATCTGCTTGTCCTAAAGAATGTCTTGCAGACTCTTTCATGAATCAGGAACCCCGAAAGATCATCTCACCTTAGGCAAGTTCAGTAGTCCTCTCTCTGTGGGTTCTCTGTGTCCAGTTTATGCAATAGTCCAGGCAAGAGCAGTTTCTTGCCCAAATGGCTATCAAACTCCATAAGGATCCTCTTCGATGCCCATCTTCTTCTTGAAGTAGATTGGTGCTGCCAGGAGCAGAGTGTCTCATTGTCATGAAAAGTCCTCAGTTATTAAAACATTAAATGTGCTATTCTGTAATCTTTGAAAGACATGAAGAATGTCTATCTAAAATATATCTCTATATATCTAGAAAATCTAACTAATATGACTACAAGCTTTACTATTATCGATGATTATCCATTAACAACCTATATTTCTTAATTATACAGTACATATTTAAATGAACTACACAATCACAATACCTTAATCAATATCAGAAATACATATAACAAAATTGACCTTAAATCTCTATCAATAAAGCAAAATCTATACTAATACAAATAATTCATATCTATATCATATCCCCCTTTAAATGTAAAAGAACTTTTATAAACCATATTTGGGAACATGGGCGCAGTTTTTTCTCTCCAAACTGCTTCCTGCTGAATGGGGGCGTCGTTAATTAGGTCTTTCATGGTATAACCTATGTGCTAGTTTCATCTCAGTTGGCAGTTGAGCGAGGCAATTTTTTGAGGGTGTTCACATCAACCTTTCAGGAGGGTGTGGTCTATCATACCAAATCAGAATAGAAGAAATCCAAAGGGTCTCATCCTCTGTGAAAACAAAAGAAGACTCTCTCCAAAGCATCATATCCTTAGACCCAAATTCTGAAGTCATACCCTCATGATATCCGTTCTGGTTCCACTTGGCAGCCCATATAATGAAATGTCTCTCTGTACTTAGCTCCTTCACAGTCAAAAAATTTAAAGAAAACACAATGTACATAATCCAGACTCTGTGAATTTTCCATTTTTACGTGACTTATTTTTATTTCTCTTAATCTATAACTATCTGTACTTTGTCTCTTTAAAGACTTTATCTTTTTTTTAACCATTAATTTTATTTTCTATATTCTTTTTCTTCTCTCTCCCAAGCATATGTATATTCATCCAACAGTGTGACTCATTTAGTGGTCTGAATCTGTCCTATTGTGAATCTGCAATTTTTTACTATCCAGGAGCACTTTTGATTTGCGCCTTTAAATCACTAGGTGCTTAAGAATCTAAGCTGTGACATTCCTAGGTTAACTTTTTGCTTTTTGAGCGTATATATCTTTGACCAGGCTGTCTTTGTACTCTCAGAGATCCTCCTGTCTCTGCCTCCCAGGCATTGGGATTAAAGGTGTTTGCTACTACACCTTGAACTCACAGAGATCTGTTTGTCTCTGCCTTTTAGGCACTGGATTAAAGGTGTGTGCTACCACACCCAACTACTCTCTTCCTTATTTTTGTTTTTACTTTAAGAACTTGAACTTTTAGTCTGCATATATTTTCAACACACTGTAAACCATTTAGAAATTTTCATTGTCTTTGAATCTCTCTTTACTGTATATCTCTCTGTTTTTTGACCACATGAGTCTTTAATTTACCAAGCAATCTCAGTAGGACTAAAGGTGTGGCTTTGCTGGCTAGATGTAGCCCATTCCTTAGCTTTCCAGCCTCATGGTGTTTCAAGGTCCCTGCCAGCAAGCGAGCTTCAGCAGCCTATGCTTGCAAACCGCATGAACCGCCTGCGTAAAAGAGTCAGAGTTTGCCCTGGCAGGACAGCCCAGAAAGCCGGCATTTTTAAACGGCACAGCTTTTTTCCTGCTACGGCTTAAAACCGAAAAGCATGTGTTCAGCTTTTCGTCAACACCATTTAAGTGTTTCGTGGCAGGACCTCTTAATGAGCTGCAGGGTTTTGCAGCTGAAGCTGAGTCAGGAAGCCTCTCTTAGATGAGAGCGCTTGTAGCAAGCAGAGCAGACCCAAGAAATTGCCACAAGAAACATGCTTTACTCTATTCTTTTCCAAGCTTTCTCAGGCTTTCTGTGGACTCAGTTAGCCACACAACTGGGTGTCAAGAACTAAGAAGCCATGAGGTCGAACTTGACACTGGCAGCCATAGTAAAAGCAAGTGTTTTAAAGATAAGACTTTGAATCCAAAATTATGCAACTGTTCAGAGTTAGCTGAGAGGAGATGGAAAGGTGATACTCACAATGTGAAGGAAATGAGAGACGCCAGAGAGGTGCAGGGAAACCTGGTTACTAGTGCCCAGGAAAGAGAAGGATCACAGAGTAGAAGTAGGAAGGTGGGCATCCGTTTTATTTCCTGAAGCGTGTCAACAACTACATGGTCTACAATGGGAATCAAATTTCTATTTATATTTTTTTAAATGAACAATAATTTGCTTTATTATGAAATTCATTCAAAGCATACATCAAACATGCAGGTGGTGTTACAGAGTCCAAGACAACCAGGAAAAAAACACCATACAAAACTTCTTTTAATTTTAAACATAAAAAGTGGTCACTTGTGGTGAATTCAGGAACTTGAAAATTCACATTCCTACATCCTACCCAAAAATTCCTTGAAACCCAAGAAATCCATGCCTATTATGAAAATGTCCTGGCTCCCATGTGATACATGCATGAACATTACTCTTCTCTGGTTTTTCTTTGTTGTGGATTCCTGTTGTGAAGCCATGCCTGAAATAAATGAGGGAAAGGAACTGGTTTAACATAAGGGCTAGTTAATGTGATTATGGAAAAAAAATGAGCAAGCAATTCCGGTGCCACTGAGACCAGAATTTATGTAGAGTCAGTATAGGTGATGTTTTCTGATTACTCAATCATACTATGGGGCTACTAGGATTGTTCAGGGATATACATTTTCCTATGGTGTGTGAGGGTGGGTTCCATTCAGAAAGCCATAGGCAAATAGAACACACTTTATGCATTTCACCCATAGGAAGCAGCAACTGTGTGTCATGGCAGACGATCAGCTGAATCCAATGTCTCTTCTCCAAACTTGTTATTTTTGAGGGCTTCTTCCAGGATTGGATGGCATGACAACTTAGGAGCAGTTCCAAGTCCTTAATGCCATCTCTGTGTGTTCTCAGGATGAACTAAAGTCTGCATTCTGACATCTGACAGTGAGCTGTGCATCTGCCCCTTGCAACTCCTCTCTAATCATACATTATTCTTGTTCAGGAGACTGCAAAGGTCTCAAATGTGGTGTTAAAGATACGGGGGAAAGGTTCTCCTGCAAAGCCCACCTTCAGTATAAAGTCAATCATGACTAAGAAGGAGCCCGTAAGCTGTTTAGGCAGCAGGTTGACTTCAAGTTGCCTACAAGGTTGCTTAAGGGTACCTTAACCAGCCACCACTGATAGCATACCAGACTCCCACCCCTGCTTCCACTAGGCCATTTTTCTTCCCCGGGTCAGTAGTAATAAACAGGTAGCCCTTCCCATCCCCCAAGGTTTCATTTCCTTATTTTTCTCAGGACAGATATGTTTTTTTTCTGAATGTTTACTTCTTAGGCAAACACAACTGTTGTTGCCAGTGTTCAATGCTTGTGTTCAAGGCCTCCTGATTCTGCTCACATCCCCTTCCCTCAATGACTGACCTGCCTCAGTTCCTCGGTAGCTGAGATGATTTTTGTGCACCATCAGGCGTTCTTTCTTTTTTTTCTCTTAAAACTCAGCCTGAGTGTCTCCACCATGCCGGGGACAGTGACAATGTCTTGTAGGGATCAAGATGAAATATTTCATGAAGTTTCCATATGAAAGTAAGTTATAAAAGTGCTGGCTGGCCACATGCTTTGTTTTCATTTTAGAATTGTCTGAAGACACAGAAACAAAACTATCTGTCTACACCACTTTTCAAGTGCATAATTCAACAGCCTGTACTATTGTCAAGTTGTTTGTGGACAGGTTTCTGTTGTGGGGTGTTCACCAGAGCAGACTGCTTAGACATGAGTTTAAGCTAGTAGAAAGGCAACTACACTGGATGTTCAGAGTCCTAGTGTAGTCCCGAGCCTTTCTCTGGGTGAGCTTGTAAGCACAAAAAAACATGTCCTGGGTTGACACACTTTGGTGAACAAGAACAGTTAGCCAGAAGCAGAACTTCAGGAGCCAAAAAGCAAGGTTAGTACATTTAGATACTTTCCCAGAACTATGGATTCTGATGACTTAGGTTTTTGCTTTAGTTTTGTCAGATGGTACTGGTGACACACCGAGTTTTACAACCTGAATGATACTTCCATCACTGAGTCAGTTATACTAAGGTCTGAGGAACTATTATGGTCTGGGGGCCTGTTACTTTCCACCCTATTAATAAATGAGTCATACCATGGATTCATCCTACTCTAAAGAAAGAGGTGTAGTTGATTCTAAGGACCATTAATTTTATTGAATTGATTCATAATTGGCCATATAGTTTATGATAATAGCCCCTCTGTTAATCCAATTAGAATGAGAAGTAAAGATCCAGCCAGTGCTGATCTCAGAGTAGTTAGCCAGGGGGACCAAAGAAACAGAGACCTGTACCAATTATCTAATCCCCCACCTTGTTAGTTTATGGTCTATATTATATAAAGTATCAGAACAAATATATTTAGTCAAACCATTAATACATGGCCACAAAGTAGTTTCATATGCTCAGTAATATTGCTGTTGTCTGGATGAGTTAACCCACAAGGCAAGAGCAGCAGGTATCAGAAGAAAGGGAAGTGCCTAGGTTAAAGGTTTTGTATAGCAGACAAGTTTCAATCCCTTGAAAGTCCTCAAACATTAATTTCAGCCGCCCTCAGTAACAGCGAGTTTTGTAAGTCAATAGGCTAACAGTCTGGTTAGTTCCTACCCCTGTGTAGTACATGGGCTGTAGATCAAGCAGTCCTGCATGATTGTTGGCTAGGAATGATTAACTAAGTGGTGGATCTTGTCAAGAGTTGGAAATAATGATGAGAAACCCTCAGCTTCCTGGATGTTGGGAGGTGGAATTCTGGCCCCAAATGTGTTAAGTCTTTTGAGGGGATAGTTGGTTGGGGCTTTGGCAGGGGTAGATCTTTTAGGACCCAAATGTTTAGAAACCTGGGTGGTGTTGTAATATGAGTGGCGGGCTTCATCCCCAGCACCCTGGCCACCTGCTAGCTTATGCCTCGAAATAATTACACACAAATTGTATTCTTTTAAACACTGCTTGGCCCATTATATCTAGCCTCTTCTCGGCTAACTCTCGCACCTGGACTAGTCCATTTCTAATAATCTGTATAGCCCACGAGGTGGCTTACCAGGGAGATTCTAGCCTACATCCATCCTGTGTCGGAGCTTCATCGCATGTGCCTGGGAGAGGGGAGCATGGCATCTGCTCCAGAGAGCAGAGCTGTCGAGTCTGAGCTCACTTCCTCTTCCTCCCAGCATTCTGTTCTGTTTACTCCACCAACCTATGTTTTAACCTATGAGAGCCAAGCAGTTTCTTTATTATAATTAACCAATGACCTTCCTCCATCAGGGTGGGTAGTTTTAATCTATTCCTAGGATCGTTTCCTGGGATATTGTGGTGGTTTAAATAGGTATGGCCCCACAGGCTCTTGTGTTTGAATGCTTGGTCCAGAGGGAGTTTCACTATAAAGGGTGTGGCTTTGTTGGAGTAGGTGTGGCCTTGTTGGAGGGAAGTGTGTCACTGTGGAAGTGGATTTTCAGTCTCACATGCTCAAGCTATGCCTGGTGTGGGACACAGTCTCTCCTGCTGTTTTTGAATCAAGATGTAGGACTCTCAGCTCCTTCTCCAGCACCATGTCTGCCTGCATGCCACCATGTTCTACCATGATGAGGGACTTAACCTCTGAAACTGTAAGCCAGCCCCAATTAAGTGTTTTGCTTTATAAGATTTGCCTTGGTCATGCTGTCTCTTCACAGCAATAGAAACCCAAACTAAGAGAGGTGGAAAGTCTGATTCCCCAGGTTGTCCCTATTTCCCAAAGACCAGAATCTTTTTTAAAGGAGTTTTAAAGGAAACCTCAGTTTTACAATTCCAGTTTTTGCAATGAAAACTTCATGGCAACGAGGGGCCTCTGCTGCTGGGCGTGCATACAATTGTAAACTCTGTATTCCTAGTCCAACACGTAAACTCCCACATCTTTTTTCCCAATAAACCAGACATTTAAAGTGGGCATCAGTGAGCAAAGGTCAAAATGAATATGGGTTACTGGTCTGCAGTCATATTGGCTAATACCTTCCCTGTATCTGTCTTCCTCGGTTCCCAAGATCCAATCCTGCGGGTGGTATGGGTTGGACCATGACCCTGTATTTATACTAAACATAAGACTCAGGCTAACAGAATCACTATGTAGGGCCCTTTTAAAATAGGTTTCAGCACCCAGTTGGTTATCCATTGGTTACCAGATGGTGTCACTATGCGAAATAATGGGAAACTGGTGGTGGATTCTGAGGTCAGCTGGGTCTCTTGAATCCTCTGATGAAAGGAGGACTGGAGGGCCTCTAGTGGCTTGAGAGAGAAATAGTTTGAGACTTCTGCCAACTGATGCTCTCTGAGCCAGGGAAGCAAGGTCTTCCAAACATAATCTCACATAAATCTCTCACTCCCTATGTGGAGTGCAGCACACCTAAATAAACAAACAAACAAACAAATAAATAAATAAATAAAGTCTATTCACCCTTCACTGGACTCTAATGTGAGTTTGTGGTTTGTTTGTTTTTTAAATGCCTTGTTATTTTTTTTTACCCTTCTTAGAACTTTGAGGTTAATATGCACAATAAAGCTTTCAATCTATTTCTAGAGTTTTTACTATTGCATATTTTACAATTACTTTTAACAGTAAAAGCTGTAAAGAGTTCATAGAGGTTTTGGCTATGAAAGGTGGGACATTGTTGACACCAGTTGCTAGAGAGAGGCCAAGTCAGGCAACCGGTTCCTGGAGGAGCTTTTTAGCTACTGATTGAGCAGTTTCAGCCCATATCGGGGAACACTGAAACCCACTCATAAAGGGTAGCTATAAAAAGTAGCAAGTGCTTTTATCCTCCTCTGACAGGCTGGATCTCAGTGAAATCAGTTCCCTGGGTATTGGCCTCTCATTTGGTCCCTTTCTGAGTAAGGCTCTCTGTTTTGGATTTACTTGAGCTCAAAACTCGCATCTAGATGCTAATGTAAATCCATAATGTCATGACAGAAGGTTTGCAAACCAAACTACTCATTTAATTTTAAAAATTAATCTGCATGTATATATTCATGTATAGTTAATCACAAAATAAAACATTTTAATGAACATTTTCATATTGCATTTAAAAATTCATTGAATAAAATTACATATGTCAGACAAAAAAAAAGAAAAATCCTGAGCCAGTCTGTCTAGTCTAGGCATACCATAATTCTTGGGACAAACTGGTCCAGGTATGTTGTGCATTGTAACCTCCGTCTGTGTCTGTCCGTTTAAAAGCAAAGATCGATCGACTCACCTCTGCCAGGCACTGGCAGGCTGAAAAAATGCATCTTTTAGGTCTAAGACAGTGCACACCTGTTTCTCTGGAGGAATCAGACTAATAAGAATCAGAGGTCCTAGGTTTCTTCACAAACAGGGGAGGCATGTTTCAGGGTGTGGCAGGGCACCAAGGATGCCTGTGTCTCCAACCCAGGCAGCATGGAGGAACTTGATGTTAGGCCAGACTTGGGGAGTTGGTTTCTTCCCACAACCCTGGGGACTTTGATGTATCTTTTGATTGGGAGGCAGGACTTTCAGTGAGATTTTCTTCTGACAGAGGGTAACACATCAATGTTTTGCGGTTTCTGTGAGTCTGTTTCATCATTAGCAAAGATGACAGTGGATTGTCTCCCAACCAGTTCTCTGTAGTTAAAGCATCATTTTTAGCTGCCTCTAGCAACTAGTACCTGCTGATATCTTTATTTTTTTTAACTTTATAACCTTTGTTAATGTCTGGGGCCAACTGGGGTAAGAAAGGAAATGGTTTTCACAGCAGTCTTTAATACTTTTGAGAAGGACCTAGCAAAAAATTGTTTAAAGTCTCCTTGGTCAGTGTCTGGTAGAAGGGAAAATCCAATCTGTCCAGGCTACATTGTCCAGCAGTGATCCCCCTGCCCAGTCTCCATAAGCAGTTTTTCTACTTTTTGGAGAGAATGATGGGTTTTGAATTTTCCAATTATACTGACAATTGGTTGAAAATGTCATGAATCATGAAAGAGGAATGATGTACTTCCTCTTTTCCCTTTTCCTGGGGGTGCTTAGAGCAGGTGCAGAAGCTGAGGGGCTGCACACCTTGGGGAATTATTTTCTGCCCCCTATGTGCATTCTGCATAGAAGTCATGGAGCCCTGGATGAGAGTCTTGGCCCCTCCCAGCCTCAACATGGGGACCAATAGGGGCAGAGTGTGAGACAGAGTCATAGATAAAATAAGCTAGAACTCTGTGAAGGGGACAGGCAGAGGTTTGGGGGAGTTCTTTGGGCAAGAGTGAAAAGGATTTGGGCCTCCAACAAGAGGTATAGTTATTAATTCATGGGCGATCTCACAGCAGAGAAAGCCACTGGTTAATATAGAGAGGCAGAACTGATAGAAACACGTAAAAAGACACACACACACACACACACACACACACACACACACACAGAGACAACCAGGAACAGCTACCACACATTGATACACCTGAACAAACATTAGCAATCTAATGATATCTCAAATGGATCCAGGACACTGGATCAGCGCTGCCTCTAACCACTCCAAAAATAAGGCACCTCAATCAGACTTAGCTCTAGAGGTGACACACTAGGCAATTGGTGGCGGTGTCAGACTCCTACTCCTCCAAATTGTTAAGCAACAATTGATCAACTTGAGTCCAGGAGCCCTGTAATGTCTCAGTTTGCATACCCCTGGGACTCTTCTGTTCACCCACTCTTCCCAGCTCAGAGGGGACTCTGAGATCTCGGTGTCTTGAGTTCTAGTCTTTGGGATCTCAGTGGGACCTCCAGAAATGTTGTGGGGTATCCACTACAGAAGACTGCTTGGACATGAGTTTAAGCAATAAGGAGTCTTTATAAGCCAGCCAGCAACTAGAGTAGGTATTCAGGATCCCAGTGTTCAGCTTGTGTCAGCATGGTCCTGGCAAAAACCCAAGCCATGTGCACTTTCTCTCTCTCTCTCCCTCCCTCCCTCCCTCCCTCCCTCCCTCCCTCCCTCCCTCCCTCCCTCCCTCCCTCCCTCTCTCTCTCTCTCTCTCTCTCTCTCTCTCTCTCTCTCTCTCTCTCTCTCCATGCATGTGTGTTATAGAGATGCTCGTGTGGCTGTGTGCTAGTGTGTGTATGTACATGTGGAGGATAGAGGTTTAATGGTGGAGGTTTGTGGTGTGAGTGGCAGGAAGGATCTTAGCTCTACCATACTCTTACAGCTATATGACTACAACAAGCATGGTGTTCCAGCACCCACCTCCATGCTGAGAGCTGGATAGCATTAGGATCAGCTTGCTTTTGATATGGAGAGATGACTCCAGAAATCTACTTTTCTCTTTTTATGAACTCCCTTTGACAGAAATCAGAATCCTATACAAAACAAGCTATTAAGTCACTCCTGGGGGTGGACACTTATAACAACAGGACTTGTGGGTGCATAAACAGGAGGATAGTGAGTTCAAGGATGCCTGAGTCAACCTGGGCAATGCAGTGAGACCTTGTCTCAAAAGAACAACGGCAGCAGCACCAACAACAGGAACCCCAAAATCGATCATTGCAGACTATGAAGATCAGTGAACTAAAAGTTAGTAGTATAATTTGACAAAGATGACATTCTAGAAAATGGGATCATCACTGATGTAAAAACAAAATTATCAATATAAGTCATGAAACTCTGATTCAAACCAGGCCACTAAGCTTTAAGAAATCAATTTCATTGCAGCTGGAGAGATGGCTTGGCAGTTAAGAATTCTGGCTGCTGCTCTTGCAGAGGTCCTGAATTCAGTTCCTAGCACATGGATGATGGGTCACTGCCATCTCTATATAACTCCAGTTCCAGGGAATCTGGTGACCTCTCCTGGAATCCCCGGGCTCCAGGCACACATGAGGAGCACATCCATACATGCAGACAAGACGCTTGTACACATAAAATAAAAAGCCAGACATTTAAATGTTTACTTGTATTATTGAAATTAACTAAACTTTTATTCGTGTTTGAAGGAGAGTCTAGGCTGGCTTGAAACTGACCGTGTAGCCTAGAATAGCCTCAAACAATTACCTTGTCCCCAGCTACTGCTAATTTTTAAAAATATAAATAAAACTTAAGAATTAACTTGGCAGCTGTGATTTCTAATAGTTATTTCAATAACTTTCTTTTGTTTGTTTTACTTTTGACATTATAATATAATTACAATATTCCCCCTTCACTCTCCTCCCTCCAAATCCTCCTATACGTTTCTCTCCATTTTCCTTCAAATTCAGTCTCTTTTTTCATTAATTGCATTATATGCATATGTGTGTATGTACATACATGTATATTCTTAAATATAACCTGCTTGGTCTGTATAATATTATTTCTATGTATGTTTGCAGGGATGACCATTTGGTGTTGTATAATCAGTTGCTGTGCTCTTCCTTGGGGGAGACTATTTCTCTTGCTCCAGATTTCTTCAGTTGCCTATAGTATTTTGGGTAAGGCTGAGGCCTGTGAACTTTCTCCTGCCCATGCTTGCTGTTGTTCTTATTCAGATAGTGTTCAGGCTGTCATATTGCTGAGACCGTATGGGTGTAGCTTCTTTTTTTTTTTACTACTAACCTGCATTTCTTAATTATACGTTGCATTTTTAATTGAGCTGCATAAGCACACTACATTTAACAAGAGTAGAAACATACATTTAGTATAACAAAAATAACCTTAAATTTGTATCAATATACAAAATAAATTCAAAGTAGTGTAAAATATTTGAGACTAGTGGTTGTTGAAAAGTAGGTTCAACAATCCACCCTTTTATCCCATCATTTCTATACTATATTCCCCTCTTTTTCCCTTCAGGAAGATATCCCTGAATCTAGTTTCCTTTGTTTAGCTTTCTCCCTGACCATGACTGGTAAGAATTTGTAACCAACAATTTCTAACCAATTTTGGTTGTGAAAAACATCTTTAACCCAACAAATGACTAAAAACTACCCACCCCACCTCTTGGGAATGTGGGTCTTGTGTTCTCTAGACTGTTTCCTGTTGTTTGGGGGTACTGGAATCTTTGGAGGACCCTGAGAAAATTAGGATAATGGTCAAGTCCTGGCTAGAATAGTCTGTGATGCTGGACCATCTCAGCCAGAAGCCTTGAAGCTGTTGTGGATACAAAACTCTGAGGAAACTGTAACAGATGCACTCTGAGATGCTGGATCACCTGGGCCACACATTTTCATTGTTGTTTGTTTCCCTTGTTCTGAAAACACATAAACTTTCAAAGATAACATACACATCTGCATTAATGCAAGTATGAACTGTTAGCATAAATATTCAGAATGGAGAGATGAATCTGCACTCTGAGTTTTAGTCTGTTGTTTTTGCTGTTGTTACTTTATTTTCAAAGTTTGTTGCCTTTTATAATCCAAAGGAACAGAAACAAGAAACCGGTGATACGTAAAGAACAGTTAGCAAAGCTTAAAGAATTTTCTGCCCAAGAGTGTACACTAGAGATGCACAACCCTCAGCAGAGACATAAAGTGGCTCATGTGTGAGGGAACATGGCAGAATTGGGCCCTAGGAAAATTTGTTTCAGTAAGTTGATCATTCCGGTTTGGTGTGCTACAATTAACAACAACAATAACAACAATTTTTTTCTAGTTTGATAAAAATGGTGTATGACAATAGTGATGTATTTCAGTAGCATGTCCAAGGCTCCAGCACAATATAAAAATAAAGTTTGAGAGGCCAGATCAAGCTTGAGACAGCAAACTCGACAGGAGGAGGTCTGAGGGAGTAGGCCTGAGGGAATGGGCAGGAACCAGAGACCTTTAAGGGATCAGATTCAAGCCAGGGGCCTCCACAGGAGTGAGCCAGCCCAGACAAGGGACAGTTACAGAAGCAGATCTGAGCCAGGGACCTCGGCTAGAACAGGCGCGAGACAGCGAACTCCACAAGAGCAGGTACAAGGGAGCAAAAACTGAGGAAGTAGGCCAGAACCAGAGACCTCTGCGATCCTGGTACGGGTCTGGGACATTCTAAAGAGTAGACCACAACCAGAGACCTCTTCGGGTCTGGCCATGAGTCTGGGACAACCGAGGTCTGAGCCAGGGCCTCTACCAGAGCAGGACCAAGGCAGCAACCTCAGTAAAAAGAGCCCCAAGCAAGCAATCTCCTTGGTATCAGGTCTTAATGACCCCTGGTATGGCAGAAGGAACCTCACAAGCACTGAGCGACTCCCAGGAACAAGGAGAGATCAACTGGGTGACTGGAACCTTGGCCCTGACTGCACCAGAAGGAGCAACCATCTGAGCCTTGGATCTGCTGTCACCTGAAAGATTGATCACCAGAGTCACAGACAGACCCAACTACACCAATTAGAGGAAAAGATGGGTAGACAAGGTAAGAACACACACACCACCACAAAGAGCAACATGACACCAGTAAAAATTAGTGGCCCTACAACAGCAAGACTTGAACAACCAAATATAGATGAAGCAGAAGAAAATTACCTAAAAATAACTTTAGGAGAATGCTTGAGGCCCTTAAAGAGGAAATGAAAAAAACTCCCCCAAAGAAATGGAGGAAAAGACAAACAAGAAATTGGAAGACATCAACAAATCCCTTAAAAAAAAAAGCAAGAAAAAAAATCAATCAAACATGAAAAAAACTATTCAAGACTTGAAACCTGAAATAGGGAAAACAAAGAAAACACAAGCTGAGGGAATTATAGAAACAAAAAGCACAAGAAAATGATCAGAAACCACAAATGCAAGCATAAACAGCATACAAGAGATTGAAGAGAGAATCTCAAGCACTGAAGATACAATAGAGGAAACAGACTCATCAGTTAAAAAAAAAACATTAAATCTAGCAAAAGCTTGACACAAAATATCCAGAAAATATGGGACACCATGAAAAGACTAAACGTAAGAATAATAGGTGCAGAAGAAGGAGAAGTTTGACTCAAAAGCACAGAAAATATACTTAACAAACTCATAGAAGATAACTTTCCCAACCTAAAGAATGATATGCCTATGATGATAAAAGAAGCTTACAGAACACCAAATAGACCAGATCGAAAATAAGGTCCCCTTGCCACATAATAACAAAAGCAGTAAACATCCAGAGTAAAGAAAGAATATTAAGAGCTGTGAAGGAAAAAGGTCAAGTAACTTACAAAGGCAGACCTATCAGAATTACACCTGATTTCTCATTGGAAACAATGAAAGCCACAAGGTCCTGGTCAAGCGTTATGCAGACAATAAGAGACCACAGTTGCCAGCCCAGACTACCATACCCAGGAAAACTTTCAATCACTATAGAAAGACAAAACAAGATACTCCATGACAGAACCAGATTTAACCAATACCTAGACAGAAAACCCACCACTACAAAAAGTACTAGAAGGAAAACTACAGCCCAAAGAAATTGGCCACATCATCAAAAACACAGACAATAGATGATCTCACATCAGCAAATCCCAAAAAAGGGAAAACACACAAAAAAGTAACATCACCAACAATGAAAACTAAAATAATAGGAGATAGCAATTACTGATCATTAATATCCCTTAATATAAATGGACTCAACTCACCTATAAAGAGACAGAGGCTAACAGACTGTCTACAAAAACAAAACCCATCCTTCTGCTGCATACAAGAAACAGACCTCAGCCTTAAAGACATACATCTCCTCAGAGTAAAGGGTTGGGAAAATTTTCTTTAATCAAATGGACCTAAGAAACAAGCTGGTGTAGCTATCCTAATATCTAACAAAATAGACTTCAAACTAAAATCAGTCAAAGAGACAAAGAAGGACATTTCATATTAGTCACAGGAAAAACCCATCAAGAGGAAATCTCAATACTGAACATCTGTGCTCCAAACACAAGGGCACCCTCATATGTAAAAGAAACATTTCTAAAGCTTAAATCACACATTAAACCCCACACACTAATAGTAGGAGACTTCAACACTCCACTCTCACCATTGAATGGGTCTGTCAGACAAAAATTAATAGAGAAATAAGGGAACTAACAGTTCTTATGACTCAAATAGACTTAACAGACATTTATAAAACATTCTATACAAATATAAAAGAATATACCTTCTTCTCAACACCTCATGGAGCCCTCTCAAAAATTGACCACATACTATGTAACAAAACAAACCTCAAAAGATACAAAATAATTAGAATGACCCCATGTATCTAATCAGATCACCATGGCTTAAAATGAGAATTCAATAGCAAAACTAATTCCAGAAGATTGGATAAGGAAAATGTGGTACATTTGCACAATGGAATACTACAAGGCAGAAAAAAATGACATCTTGAAATTTGCAGGCAAATGGATGGATCTAGAAAACATCATATTGAGTGAGGTAACTCAAACCCAGAAAGACAAATATTATATGTACTCACTCATAAGTAGCTTTTAGACATAAAGGAAAGAAAACCAGCATACAATTCACAACCTCAGAGAACCTAGACAACAATGAGGACCCTAATAGAGTCATACATGGATCTATTCTACATGGGAAGTAGAAATAGACAAGATCTTCTGAGTAAATTAGGAGCATGGGGACCATGGGAGAGAATAGAAGAGATGGGGAGAGGAAGGGAAGAGGAGCAGAGAAAAATGTATAGCTCAATAAAATCAATTTTAAAAAGGAAAAAATAAAGTTTGAAGTATAGATACACTAGGAATCATATTGAAAGTAACTTGAACAAGTAAGCATTGTCCCTATCTACCTTCTAAAATCCAAGGGACAGTAGTCTGGGGGTGAAAACCAGTCTGAGTTTCCAGTGTTTGTATTTTAACTCTACATTTTCCCTGTTAAATTCCCTACTAAACACTTTGGTCAGATCGAGGTGTTAAATGACAATCTGTGTTCTAAAGAGGGCACATCTACAAAAAGAACTGTCTGTCACCAACTTTAATTTGCTCATATCAAAGTGAATGGGCCAAAAGACATATTTGATTTTGTTTTGTAATATGTTGACCACACAGAAAATCATGCTTGCAAATTCCATACTCTTTCCCATGTGTCTGGCTCTATTTCCTGTGGGTGGCTTCTATAGTTTTGGGGAGTAGACTCAGGGCTGATTTGCATAATCATAAAAGGGTGCTGTAGACAAAGAACAGCTTGAAACCCTTTCCACTGTATTTTCTCTGAAAAGAAGCAATCTAAAGTTGGCGGATCACCTAGCCCCTGAATGTTTCCAGGTATGTGTTGCTCTGGCCAGCTCATCTGATCCTGTAGCCCCACTCCCGCCCCAGGGCAATTTCTTAGACCCTGGCCATTCTGTCCAGGTGTTCTTCCTGGAGGAAGTAGGGAAGCCTGATGACTTCTTATCCTTACTCTGTGGAACTGTAAGCACCAGTAGGGATATCCAGTAAGAGGGGTGTCTAGAGCATTCTGGGACTGAATGGTGCAAGTGACTCCTGGGCATTTGGCTTTGGAGTGTGTCTCCGTTTATGTCTGGGCTGTAGTCTGGGCTCCTGACTAACACTAGAATGAGGCACCAAGATAGGGAAAATTTGCGCCTGGAAAACTCAGTGGTCATGTAGTAAATTGAAAGGAAAACCAAAAGTCTTGACAATGGGCTGCAAAACCCAAGTAAATTTGAGCCCCCTTTTACCAACCAATTCTAATTTTGAAGCCGTTATCTACTACTTACTTCCTTTTTGTTCACCTTTCTTCAGCCACGCTGCTTGTTTCTCAACCAGAGATATGTTCCTATCCTGACCTTGGGGTCTTTGAACTTGTTCCCTTTCCCCTGAGCCCTCTCACCTGAGTATTCCCATGGTTCATCTTAAAAATAAGACATTTTATTCATTCTTTGTGAATTTCACATCATGCATCCGGATCTGACTTATCTCTCTGCCCCTTGGCGTCTGCCCTTTGCCCTTGCAACCTCTCTCACAAAACAAAACCAAATTTAAAAGAAAAACTAAACCGAATAAGTAGCAAAAAGCAAAAAAGGAGAAAGAGAAGATTAATCACCATGTCATTGTGGAAACTGTGGTGTGGTCCAGTGAATCACAGTTTTCCCTTAGTCCATACAGCATTACTGAAAGTGTTCGCTGCTATGAGTCATTGGTCTGGCCTCTGGCTTCTGCTATACTATAGGTAATGGTCCCTCGGGGGGACTCCTTTCGGATAGCCTCCTGTGTTGTGGAGATCCTGCAACTTTGGCTCTGCAGGTTCACCCCTCCACATGCTCCAACAGATCAGAGATAAGATGGATCCTGGCGTGGGCCAACTCATAGGCCTAGTTCTGGGCCTGGGTGGAGCTGGTTGGTCAGCCTGCCAGCTTTCCCTCGCTGTCACTACCATGTGAGTTTGCTATCATTTCTTAGGCTAGCTCACGCAGTGCAGCCTGCAGCCAGGGGCGGGGCTCGTTCTCCTGCTCCCAGACACTGCTCACCCACACTCACACCACCAGGGTGGGTTCTCAGTTTTGCCCACTAGAGGAGCAGGGCCCACTCTCCAGATTGCTAGGTAGGGGGCATGCGAGAGCAGTGGGTGAGGTCATATCTCCTGTCAGGCCCTCAGGCGGTTCTCTTGTGCCCTTGCCATCAGGGTTAGCTGTAGTGTGCAGCCCAGGTGAGGGCGGGGCCTCCTCTACCCAGTGCTGTAGCTGGTGAGGGGCAGTACCAGCTCTCTCATTCTCAAGAATGTGTCAGGGCCAGCTCTCCCAGATGCCATAGGTAGTGAGGGTCAAGGAAGCAGGGAGGTCTTCTCTTCTTTACCCACTCCACCATATGGCAGATGAGGGTGGGACCAGGTTTCCCATGCAAGTTCGTGGGGCCAGATCACTTGCGCCCCCATCAATAGGCTCAGCTATACTATTTTGCCCAGTGGCAGTGTGACCCCTGAACAACAACATGGCCCCTGGTGGCAGCCCAGATCCTGATGTGGTCAGCAGGACCATCCAGTGAGATTTCAGCTGATAGAGCAGAAGGCTGACCCACCAGAATGAATGTGTTCTGATGGAGATAAACCAGTTCACAAGGCCCTGGGCCTACACCACCTTTTGTATATCAGCTGATTCTTACAGTAGATCTCTTGTGAATCCATAAGCACTCTCCCTTGACACAAGATTCAGCAGAGTATGGATTATTGGGCACGATTCTTCCCCATGTACTGGTATATTGATTGGGTCATTCTTCCCCAACTCTGTGGGACACTAGTGGGAAATTATTCACACAGGCAATAACCTTGGTTCCCACAGTCTAATCTCTGCTTCTTTCCCTGAGATCCCTTAGAAGCCACCTCCCCGCAACTCTCTTCCATTTGACAGGACATGCAGTCAGGAAAGGAGTCTTTCATACAGATTACATTAGGGACCTTCAAAGATAAAGGGACGTCGAAGCTTGTTTTGTGTGTATATAAATTGGAAACTTTACAGAATAGAACAGCCGGAGAAGAATAAAGAAACTGATCAGAAAAGTATGTAGTGGAGACTTCATTCTGCCCTCAAATCTAAGTCCCATGCCTGTTGTAAATCTTCTTCTGAGCTTTGAAGGGGACACCGAGGCTGGCACTCAGAAGTCCCCGATAAGATCCCAGGCATCTGCTCAGTCTTCCATGGTAACAAGAGTCGTGGATATCAACACAGACCCTGACTGCAGTAGGGTCATGGACCGAGACATAACCCTCGGCTCAGTTCAGTCCAGACAACTCCTGGACCCAGGGTGACAACACAGGTCACCCAGCTTTATATGGCCCAAGCTGTACCCTGACCCTCAAATACCAACATGACCTCAGGTATTGGCCCAGACTACAGCCTCTGCACGGCCCTTGGTGGCAACAGGAGCCACAGACATCAACACAGTCCCCTACAGCTATGTTAGGGCCTTGACCAAGATATTGGCCCTGGAAACAGCCCAAGCCCAGACAAACATTGCCTTGGACCCGGGAGGCAAGGGCCATTCAGGTCAGCCCGTTCGTCACTGCCCTTGACTCTTCAGATCCACCTTATCCTTTTCCTTGAACCATTCTGCCTTGCCCTTGTCCATTTCCCCACCCTGTACTTGCTCACCATACTGGTGTCTGAGCACACAGCACCAGAGGTGCAGGGTTGATTTCTGCCTACATAAGCTGAGAGGAGCTGTGGCTGTCCTCTTCACACACTCCTGGCCTCTGCTCAGTTTTCTGCATCTCGTCCTCTCTGCTGCTGAAGTTGCTTCTGATCTACTTATGACTCCACTGCTCTTCTTCCCTACTTTCCCTGTTCCTTCCGCACTCACCACTTAGTAACTTCCTCCCCATGGCTTGCAAAACTTGCTTTTTCTACACCCAAGTCCTGCCTGCTCAGGGGTGGCACCACCCACAGTGACCCGGGCACTTTGTGACAATCAATACTTAAGAAAATGCTCCACGCTTACCTATAAGTCAGTCTTATGGGGGCATTTTCTCTATTATGGTTCCCTCTTCCCAGGTGACTCTAGCTTCTGTTGACATGAAAATAGGCAGCAGAACTCCCTTTAGCTGTGGTTGTCAGACAGACTGGACAGACCTTGTGTGACGAGTTCCCTCTCGTTTTGTTTGTTTTGTATAAGTCCTTATTTCTCTGGCATATCTGAAGAACAACCTTGTTGAGCATTGTGTTCTCAGATAGCCAGGTCATTTAAACAAGGGCATTAAAGGTACATGTGTCAGTTACATTTTTTTATGCTGTGACAAAATACCATGACCAAGGCTACTTATAGAAGAATGAATTCATTTGAGCTTATGTTTCGAGAGGGATAAGAGTCCTTCATGTCAAGAGGCATTGCAGCAGGGGCAGGACGCTGAGGATTCTTGATCCATACGGAAGCAACAGAGAGCATACATTGGGAATGGTGTGCTGTTATGCAGCTTCAAAGCCTGTCCACAGTGACATATTTCCTTCAATGGGGCCACCCCTCACTAAGTCTCCCCAAGTAGCTCCTTCAGTTGAAGAGCCTGTGTAGGCTTAACCAGGCTAGCTAAGCAAAAACAATTATATTTCATTTATTATAAGGGGAAAACTCACAAAACAGGAAATGAGAAATCCAAGCACAGCAATGTCTCGTGAGAAAAGGAGTAGAGAGAGAGCACAGGGAGGTGCACACCTTTTACCCTGGGTCCCAGCGAGGCCACATCTTAACTAACACTCACCTTATAGATGGTTGGCTAACAAGATTCCCCATCATCTCCCCCTTTTGTATGAACAAGAGTGATCCAAACCCAATTCAAAACTATATACAATAGGAACAGATATCAAGTATAAAATTACAAACAACATAAGCAACATTAAGCAAAGTATACATGACAAATGTTTCAATAAAATTCTATTTCAAAGAGTCTAAATTTTGCATCCAGAAGAAGCTTGGCTAAATCATAAGAGGAAGGTAACTACAACTATCTAATCTTCAACCCCATCAAAGGCCTGAGAAAGGAGATAATATTACTTGAGCAGACATGAAGTGCAATCAAGCAGCTTCCAAAGTGAGCAATATATGACAGAGACAACTAGCTACCTGAGCAACCACCTAAAGTCTCATTTGTAACACTGAAAGAAACCAACATTGGCTAAGGTCTAGTGTAACTGACAGACTATTTTGAGGCAGGAAAAATTTTAGAACCATCTTACCCTGTCTTGGCATGATTTGACAGTCTTGGTAACAGAGAAGGTAGAGGAATTCCAGATTGTAGAGGGCCCATAGGTTGAATAACCTTGTTGATAGCTCCATGATATGTTGCGCCTTAACTAAGACCCACCTCTTAATGATGGTTGGCTAACAGGGTTCCCCATGAAGCCTGAGACTGTGGGGGTGTCTCATTCAAACCACCGAATCATTTTATAATCCATGCTACATAATGTAAGCTGACCATCATCTGAGTGAAGAGGTATGCATTTTCTACATCAATTGCTACATGCTAAATTTCCTTCCCTTGAGCAATGGCCTCTGGCAGAACAAATATCGTGTACTGTTAGTGCCAAAATCAACAGTAAGCTTGCAAATTCCTATTGTCTTGTTGCATGGGCAATATAGAACCAAGGTGTGGAGAAATAGTTTCATAGAGCACATTTTCTTCCTTTTATATTATCTGTCTTTCTGTCTGTCCGTCCATCCAACCATCCATCCATCCATCTATACATCCATCTATCTATCATTGCTTTTTCGATACGAGGTTTCTGTATCCTTTTAGCCCTAACTGTCTTCAAACTCTCTCTCTAGACAGGGCTGGCCTCAAATTCACCGAGATTCTTTTAGCTCTGCCTCCCAAGTTCTAGGATTAAAGGTGTGTGTCACCATTGCCTGGCACACATTATCTTCCTTAACTACAGCCATACTGGTGATATTTTATGCCCCAAGAAGCCAACATGAAATGGCTCTCTGTATTCGTCATCAGAAGAATTCATTACACTTCCTATCATGCTTAGAGACACAAGCAAGTGGGGAGCATATAAACAGCATAGTGATAGCAGCATTTCATTCCACACAGAGAACCGTAACAATGAAACTAATATGTTTCCTAAATCAGGGAAAGTCATGTATTTTCCAGCTATCTTGATGACAGGGGTAAGGGCATTATAGTCATCTGTGTTGTGGCATATAAAAGGTCCAAGAAATGCAATTTCCTCCCACTATCCCATTTATCTATGCAATCCAACTGGTCTGGGTAAAAGTCCAATGTATCTCCAAGCTCACCAGGTGATACAGAGGCCGCATCACCATGCAGATGCACAATGGGACACCTATTAAAACTCCATCCCCTGTAGGAGTGCATCAATCTCCTTCGAAGTACTGTTTGTTACAAAGTCATCAGATCCAGAAGAGGGCGCCCAATGATTATTTTACACTATTTTGAAGGTCATCTCATATATATACATATATTCTCATTAACCTTCTTTTTTCTCTCAGGAATTTTTTTCATTTATGATCCAGATTGTATCCTGGACTGACAGACCTGATTTTAAGTGATTTGATGAGATGCAATCAACAACAGAAGCACCATTACACAAAGAGTCCTTTAAATCTGACTCTTGATCACAACTTCAACATGGACTGTTCTTCCTCCTTCATTGTTATACTAATAGACCACTGGTAGGCTAAATAACTCAATACCCTCTCTCAGGGTGGCACAGGCATGTTTCCCAGTGACATCTCAATGGAGCCAACTAGATCCCCACCACCAGGGATATGAATAGAGAAAGTGTGCCACCACTACTAGAAGCCTTGTTTTCTAAATCAAAGATCCTTCATTTTGACTTTTGATGGCTTCTTGGAGATCTGCTCAAGGGCTGAGCTTTGTTTCTTTCCCTCCAGGCTGGTGTTAGGTTCTCCAGAGCAGGCGTCTTGTGAGAGGTTTTACAGACGCATGTTGCCCATATCTACCGGAGACAGGCAAGGAATTCAGTAGATAGGGACAATAGCAAACAGACCCCAAAGCCTGGGAAAGAAAAAGGTGAGGAGGCAGTTCCCCGGGAATTGAGGATTTGGAAAAATGGAATGCTATATGCATGTTCAGGACATGTGCACAGAAAACACACTAGAGGGACCCGAGGTTTCTACCCCTGTCAGGCAGTGAGCTATGTCTAAACATGAAGTGAGAGACTTGGCCAATAGATTTGAGTAAGCAGGACAAAACAATGTTCTGCTGAAGGGAGAGGGGACTCAGATGTCAAAGGAGATATATATTGCAAATAGAATGAAGAAAAAATGTCCTGTGCATTTACTTCCTGACGTGGAACAAAAGATGTCCTAGATTCAGGGAAGTATGTAAGTCACAGATATTGTAAGAGAGAAAGACATTACAATTGATTAAAGTGAAGACTAGTTTATAAGGTACATGCATCACATGAACTGCCCCACCTTTCCCCTGGCCACGTGAAAATCCACTCTAAACACTCAGGAAAGAGGAAAAGATAAACCTCTTTAATAGAACACTTCTGGTTCTTCCTAATGCCCAAAGAGAAACAAGCCTTCACCAGAATAAAAATTTCAGTTTAAAAGGAAGCCTTAGTCTCAGAGCATTTCATATATGTTGTCACCTTTAAAATCTCTTTCAGGTCACACTTCAAACACTTTAAACAGATACAGGAGACCTTTTGGACAAAATAGAGAGACTTGCACAGCGAAAATATTGTTGAGATTATGTTTTTAAAAAATTTTAATTGAGGGCTGGAGAGATGACTCAGAGGTTAAGAGCACTGGCTGCTCTTCCAGAGGTCCTGAGTTCAATTCCCAGCAACCACATGGTGGGTCACAACCATCTGTAATGAGATCTGGCGCCCTCCTCTGGCGTGCGGGCATACATAGAGGCAGAATGTTGTATACATAATAAATAAGTAAATCTTTAAAAAAAATTTTTAATTGATTCTTTGTGTATTTCACATCATGCATCCCGATACCATTAAATCTTCCTTCCCCTTTGTCTCTGTCCTCTGCCCTTGCAACCTCCCTGCCCTCTAATCTCCTCATGGAAGCTGCAGTGTGACAGTGAGTCACACAGTATACCCTTTAGTCCACACATCTTGACTTGTTCATTGCAATGAATCATTTGTCTGGTTTGAGGCCTCTGGTTTGTGCTCCACCATTGATGATGGGACCTCACTGGGACTCCTATTGGATATCCTGTCATTGTCCTGTGTTGTGGAGATCCTGCAGCTTTGGGATCTGCAGGTCTGACCCCTTTACACGCTCCAGCAGATCGTAGAGAGGGTAGATGATGGGGTGGACCAACTCTTGGCGAAGGCTGAGAAGGAAGAAGAGCACCTTTTCCTTGTCCACTCCACCACATGGCAGATGGGGAGTGGACAAGTGCTCAGCTATCATTTGTGACCTCAGGGCCAGCTCACCTGCACCTGGCTCCAGAAGGTCAGCTCTACTGTACTGCCCAGGTGACATACAGGGCAAACATTCCCAAATGCTGCACTTAGAGAGGGGCAGGGCCAGGTGTCTCAGTCTCAGGACCCCAGTGCCAGCACCCTCGCCTGTACAACGTAGTGAGAAACAAGGGGCAAGGGGGCATCTCTCCTTCTCTCCTGTGCTACATGACAGGGGAGTAGAACCCGCTCTCCCACACTCATGCCCTCGGGGCTGGCTCACCCATGTTTCCCCCTCCCCACCAACAGGTCTCTTTGATGGAGGAAGGTCATTGGCTAATAAAGGAACTGCCTTGGCCTTTTTTATTGGTTAGGACATAGGTAGGTAGAGTAAAAAGAACAGAATGCCAGGAGGAAGAGGAAGTGAGGTCAGACTCGACAGCTCTCCTCTCGGGAGCAGACGCCTCAGCAGAGACGCCATGCCCAGCTCCCGGGCAGACACACGCGATGAAGCTCCAACCTAGAATCTTCCCGGCAAGACCAGTGCTCACAGATTATTAGAGATGGGTTGTTCGGGATATCAAAATTAGCCAGTAAGGGCTGTAGCTAAAGGGCCAAGCAGTGATTAAAAGAATACAGTGTCCGTGTAATTATTTCGGGGCATAAGCTAGCTAAGCAGGCGGCTGGGGTGTTGGGGACGCAGCCCCGCCGCCGCGTCCCCATATTACTACAAATGGCGCCTAGACGTGTGGCTAACTGAGTCCACAGAAAGCCTGAGAAAGCTTGGAAAAGAATAAAGCATGTTTCTTGTGGCAATTTCTCGGGTCTACTCTGCTTGCCAGAGGCAAGCAAGCGCCTCATATAAGAGAGGCTTCCTGACTCAGCTTCAGCTGCAAAACCCTGCAGCTCATTAAGAGGTCCTGCCACGAAACACTTAAACAGTGTTGACGAAAAGCTGAACACATGCTTTTCGGTTTTCAGCCGTAGCAGGAAAAAAGGTGCGCCATTTAAAAATGCCAGCTTTCTGGGCCATCCTGCCAGGGCAAACTCTGACTGTTTGAGGCAGGAGGGCCGGCTACCGAGAGAGAACTTGAGTGTTGTCTGTTGTAGCTCGCTGGCTGGCAGGGACCTTGAAATGCCAGTTGTGGCTATAAACATGGCTACAGCCAGTAAGTACCTCAGCCATGAGGCTGGAAAGCTAAGGATCCAGCCGTCAAAGCCACGGCTTTAGTCCTACTGATATTGCTTGGTACATTAAAGACTCATGTGGTCAGAAAAACAGAGATACAGTAAAGAGAACGTCAAAGACAAAGAAAAATTTTTAATGATTTACAGTGTTAAAATATATGCAGACTAAAAGTTAAAATTCTTAAAGTAAACCTCTGTGACTTCAAGGTGTGGTAGCACACACCTTTAATCCCAGTGCCTAAAAGGCAGAGACAAACAGATCTCTGTGAGTTCAAGGTGTAGTAGCAAACACCTTTAATCCCAATGCCTGGGAGGCAGAGACAGGAGGATCTCTGAGAGTTCAAAGAGAGCCTGGTCTACAGGGTTATTCCAGGTCAAAGATATATGCTCAAAAAGCAAAAAGTTAACCTAGGAATGTCACAGCTTAGATTCTTAAGTGCCTAGTGATTTAAAGGTGCAAATCAAAAGTGCTCCTGGATAGTAAAAAATTGCAGATTCACAATAGGACAGATTCAGACCACTAAATGAGTCACACTGTTGGATGAATGTACATAGGCTTGGGAGAGAGAAGAAAAAGAATATAGAGAATAAAGTTAATGGTTAAAAAAAGGTAAAGTCTTTAAAGAGACAGAGTACAGATAGTTAAGAGATTAAAAGAAATAAAGAAAAATAAGCCACGTAAAAATGGAAAATTCACAGAGAGTCTGGATTATGTACATTGTGTTTTCTTTAAATTTTTTGACTGTGAATGAGCTAAGTACAGAGAGACATTTCATTACATGGGCTGCCAAGCTAAACCAGAATGGATATAAGGGTATTACGATTTCAGAATTTGGGTCTAAGTATATGATGCTTTGGAGAGGGTCTTCTTTTGTTTTCACAGAGGACCAGACCCTTTGGATTTCTTCTATCCTGATTTGGTATGATAGACCACGACCTCCCGAAAAGTTCCTGTGAACACCCTCAAAAAATTACTTTGCTCAACTGCCAACTGAGATGACCCTGGCACACAGGTTATACCATGAAAGACCTAATTAACGACGCCCCCATTCAGCAGGAAGCAGTTTGGAGAGAAAAAACTGCACCCATGTTCCCAAATATGGTTTATAAATGTTATTTTACATTTAAAGGGGGAAATGATATAGGTATGAATAATCTGCATTGGTGTGGATTTTAAGGTCAAATTTGTTATATGTGTAAGTGTTTCTGATTTTGATTAAAGTATTGTGATTGTGTAGTTAATTTAAATATGTACTGTATAATTAAGAAATATAGGTTGTTAATGGATAATCATCAGTAATAGTCAAGCTTGTAGTCATGTTAGTTAGATTTTCTAGATATATAGAGAGATATTTTAGATAGACATTCTTCGTGTCTTTCAAAGATTACAGAATAGGACATTTAATGTTTTAATAACTGAGGACTTTTCATGACAATGAGACACTCTGCTCCTGGCAGCACCAATCTACTTCAAGAGGAAGATGGGCATCAAAGAGGCACCTTATGGAGTTTGATAGCCATTTGGGCAAGAAACTGCTCTTGCCTGGACTATTGCATAAACTGGACACAGAGAACCCACAGAGAGAGGACTACTGAACTTGCCTAAGGTGAGATGATCTTTCGGAGTTCCTGATTCATGAAAGAGTCTGCGAGACATTCTGCAGGACACAACAGATAGTGACTGAACTGACTTTGAATTTTCCTGCTTTATGGAAAATGTCTGCTGGATACCATGACCCTGAAGGCTGAAGATGGATGCCCCAACGGTACAGAGGAACTTTGGGTGACTGTCCAGGCAGCGAGATGTCTCTGTCATTTCTAGAGTTTTAAAAGTTGCTTTTTTCTTGTTTGCTTAGGTAGTATTGTATCTTTCTGGAGTCTTTGATGGAGTTAAGAATAGTTAGTTATAGTTATAGTTTTCCTTAGTTATGATAAAGATTATTGTAACTTTTACTTGATAACTGTTTCGTTATATGTAATTTTGCTATGTTAAAGTTAAAGCCTTTTTTTTTTTTGTTTAAACCGAAAAAGGGGAAATGATACAGGAAGGTCATTGGCTAATAAAGGAACTGCCTTGGCTCTTTTTTATTGGTTAGGACATAGGTAGGTAGAGTAAACAGAACAGAATGCCGGGAGGAAGAAGAAGTGAGGTCAGACTCGACAGCCCTCCTCTCGGGAGCAGACGCCTCAGCAGAGACGCCATGCCCAGCTCCCGGGCAGACACACGCGATGAAGCTCCAACCTAGAATCTTCCCGGCAAGACCAGTGCTCACAGATTATTAGAGATGGGTTGATCGGGATATCAAAATTAGCCAGTAAGGGCTGTAGCTAAAGGGCCAAGCAGTGATTAAAAGAATACAGTGTCCGTGTAATTATTTCGGGGCATAAGCTAGCCGAGCAGGCGGCTGGGGAGTTGGGGACGCAGCCCCGCCTCCGCGTCCTTATTACTACATCTCTTAAGGACTTTGTAAGCACAGCTGCTGTTCTCTTCAAATACTAGTCCCCAGGGTCATCATGCACACCTAGTAGAAGTATGTCCTTCTGAGAAGAGAACCAGGACCTGATTGATGACAGACTAGGACTTACTGTTACCTGCTGCCACCACCTTAAAGTTGCCGTGCACAGGCATGCTATTTTGAAGGTTGTCCCTATTATTTTTGATCAAGAGACCAGAAATACAGTCTGGATCTTCAACAAATGGTGTTGGTCAAATTGGATGTCTGCATGTAGGGAAATCAAAATAGAAAACCAGTGGTCCACAGCAGTGGTAGATTGACTACTAGGTGCCTGCAGAAGTGAGGCACTTTGGGGGAACCCAGGGCCTACCTGGTGATGGGGGAGATGAAGGGCGGATCCAGCAAGGGAGGACTATCACAGAGGCTACTGCCACAGCGGATGCTGCCCCACTTGCCTGCCGTGGCTGCTTTGATATTTGATAACCAGGTCTCTCCCTGGATACTTGATTCCATTTTACAGGGATGTAAATATTGTAAAGATATTAATAATACTGGAATATTATTTTATGCTGGTCTACTTTACTGATGAGCAGGTTCTGGAGTTGCCTTTTGGCTCTAGACCTAAGCATGCTTAAAAAATGAACAAACATTCCACTCCATCAGGTGTTAGATGATCCACCTGATTTTATGACAGGGTAAGGAAGGCAAAGTCAAGAAACTGAGCTACAGGCGGGTGGTAGTTCATTTGTCTCAATAGCCTGCATGCAGCAAGCAAGTTAGGCCCTTTGTTTACTAGCTAACTGTCCAGCAAGGAGATCTGATCTCGGCACCAGGAGACCCATCACTGGGCTACCTGGCCAGCAAAGAGACCTAATCTCGGCACCAGAAGGTACATCAGTGGGCAAGAAGACTTGATCCTGTAAAAGAAGATCCATAGGGGAGCATTTGGAGGAAGAGATGGGCAGGTGGCAATGCAAGAATTCACCCAACAATCTGAAAAACAACATGAAACCACCAGAACTCAGCGACCTCACAACAGGAGGACATGAACACCTTAATCAAGAAGTAGTAAAAAATGACTTTATGAAAGTGATAGAGACCCTTAAACAGGAGGTGAAAAACTCCCTTAAAGAAATGGAAGAGAAGAATAACAGAAAGTTTGAAAAACTGAGTAAATATGTAAATGATATCCTAAAAAACGAGGAAAAACAATCAAATAGATAATGGAAACAGTTTAAGACTTAAAAACTGAAATGGAAGCAAGGAAGAAAACACAAACTGAGGGTCGCTGGACATGGAAAATCTAGGTAAACAAATAGAGACTACAGAAACAAGCATAACCAACCAAATACAAGAGATAGAAGAAGGAATGTCAGACACTGAAGATACCATAGAGAAAATAAACACACTGATCAAAGAAAACAGCAAAATCATCAAATTCTCATCACTAAACAATCATGAAATATGGGACACAATAAAAAGACCAAACCTAAGAATAATAGGGATTGAAAAAGGAGAAGAAGTACAGCTCAATGGTCCAGAAAATATATTTAATAAAATTATAGAAGAAAACTTTCCCAACCTAAAGAAAGATATTCCTTTGAAGGTTCCAGAAGCATACAGAACACCAAACAGACTGGATCAAAAAAAAAAATCCCCTCGCCATATAATAATCAAAACACAAAATACACAGATTAAAGAAGGAATATTAAGAGCTGCAAAGGAAAAAGGCCAAGTTACTTATAAAGGTAAACCTATCAGACTTACACCTGACTTCTCTATGGAAACCATGAAAGCCAGAAGGTCCTGGATAGAGGTACTGCAGATACTAAGAGACCATGGATGCAAGCCCAGACTCCTGTAACCAGCCAAGCTTTCATTCACTATAAATGGAGAAAACAAGACATTCCAGGATAAGAACAAATTTAAAAAATACGTAGCCACAAATCCAGCCTTACAGAAAGTAATAGAAGGAAAATCACAACCAAGGACTCCAACAATACCCACAATAACTCAGACATCTAGAGACGCTTCATCAGCACAACTCGACGAAGGGAGACACACAAATTCTACTACCAAAAAAATGGCTGGAGTTAACAACCACTGTTCATTATATCACTTAATTTCAATGGACTCAGCTCACCTATAAAAATGCACAGGCTAAGAGATTGGATACGAAAACAGGATCCAACATGCTGCTGTTTGCAAGAAACACACCTCAACCACAAAGACAGGCATCTACTCAGAGTAAAGGGTTGGGAAAAGGCTTATCAAGCAAATGGACCCAAGAAACAAGCAGGTGTGGCCATCCTAATTTCTAACAAAGTTGACTTCAAACTAAAATCAATCAGAAGAAATGGAGAGGGACATTTTATACTCATAACAGGAACAATTCATCAGGATGAAGTCTCAATCCTGAATATCTATGCCCCTAATATAAAAGCACCCACTGACGTAAAAGAAACATTACTAAAACTCAAGGCAGTCATCAAACCACACACACTAATAGTAGGAGACTTCAACACTCCTCTCTCACCAATGGAAGGTCAATCAGACAGAAACCTAACAGGGAAATGAGAGAATTAATAGAGGTAATGAATCAAATGGACTTAAGAGACATCTGTAGAACATTCCACCCAAATAGGAAAGAATATACCTTCTTCTCTGCAGCTCATGGAACCCTCTCGAAAATTGACCACATACTCTGTAACAAAGCAAACTTCCACAGTTACAAAAAAATATTAGTAACTACCTCTGTCTTATCGGATCACCATGGATTAAAGTTAGAATTCAACAACAAAGCCTACAAACTCATGGAAACTGAACAGTCAACTACTGAACCACACCTGGATCAAGGAAGAAAGAAACAAAGAAATTAAAGTCTTTCTTGAATTCAGTGAAAATAAGGAGTATAGGTATTAGGTATTCTTGGAAGTTCTGGTAGTATTCTGTATTGAAACCATCTGGTCCTGGGATTTTTTTGGAAGGGAGATTTTTTTGTTATTGAGAAAAGGAGAAAAAAATGTTTCCCCCTCCTCCCAGCCTCCCATTTCCCTCCCCCTCCTCCCACCCTTCTCCCCCTCCCCCCACTCCTCTCCCCCTCCCTCTCCAGTCCAAAGAGCAGTCAGGGTTCCCTGCCCTGTGGAAAGTCCAAGGTCCTCCCCCCCTCCGTCCATGTCTAGGAAGGTGAGCATCCAAACTGGCTAGGCTCCCACAAAGCCCAAACATGAAGTAGGATCAAAACCCAGTGCCACTGTCCTTGGCTATTCATCAGCCCTCATTGTTTGCCATGTTCAGAGAGTCCGGTTTTATCCCATGATTTTTCAGTCATAGACCAGCTGGCCTTGATGAGCTCCCAATAGATCAGCCCCACTGTCTCAGTGGGTGGGTTCACCCCTGGTGGTCCTGACTTCCTTGCTCATCTTCTCCCTCCTTTCGCTCCTCTTTGGGACCTTGGGAGCTCAATCCGGTGCTCCAGTGTGGGTCTTTGTCTCTATCTCCATTCATCACCAGATGAAGGTTCTATGGTGATGTGCAAGATATTCGTCAGTATTGCTATAGGATAGGGTCGTTTCAGGTTCCCTATCCTCATCTGCCCAAGGAACTAACTGGGGACATTGCCTTGGGCTCCTGGGAGCCACTCTAGGTTCAAGTCTCTTGCCAGCCCTAAGGTGGCTCCCTTAACTAAGAATTGTGCTTCCGTGCTCCCCTATCCCGCCTTCCTTTATCCCAATCATCCTGTTTCCCCAAGTTCCCCCCATCCTCCCCTTCTCACTTTTCTCTCCCCATCTCCCCTTACCCCCAACCCACCCCACCTCCAAGATCCCACATTTCTCCCCAGTAATTTTGTCTACTTCCCATAGGCAAGAGGATAACTATATGTTTTTCCTTGGGTTCACCTTCTTATTTAGCTTCTTTAGGTTCACCAATTGTAGACTCCGTGACCCTTATTTATGGCTAGAAACCAATTATGAGTGAGTACATCTCATGTTCATCTTTTTGGGTCTGGGTTACCTCACTCAGGATAGTGTTTTCTATTTCCATCCATTTGCATGCAAAATTCGAGAAGTCATTGTTTTTTACTGCAGCGTAGTACTCTACTGTGTATATATTCCACACTTTCTTCATCCATTCTTCCATTGAAGGACATCTAGGTTGTTTCCAGGATCTGGCTATTACAAATAATACTGCTATGAACATAGTTGAAAAAATGCTTTTGTCATATGATCGGGTATCTTTTGGGTATATTCCCAAGAGTGGTATGGCTGGGTCCAGGGGTAGGTTGATCCTGAAATTCCTGAGAAACCGAAACACTGATTTCCAAAGTGGTTGCACAAGATTGCATTCCCACCAGCAATGGATGAGGGTACCCCGTCCTCCACAGCCTCTCCAGCAAAGGCTATCATTGGTGTTTTTTATTTTAGCCATTCTGACAGGTATAAGATGATATCTCAAAGTTGTTTTGATTTGCATTTCCCTGATTGCTAAGGAGGTTGAGCATGACCTTAAGTGTCTTTTAGCCATTTGAACTTCTTCTGTTGAGAATTCTCTGTTCAGTTCAGTGCCTCATTTTTTAATTGGGTTAATTAGCATTTTAAAGTCTAGTTTCTTGAGTTCTCTATATATTTTGGAGATCAGATCTTTGTCTGTTGCGGGGTTGGTAAAGATCTTCTCCCAGTCAGTAGGTTGCCTTTTTGTCTTAGTGACACTGTCCTTTGCTTTACAGAAGCTTCTCAGTTTTAGTAGGTCCCATTTATTCAATGTTGCCCTTAATGTCTGTGATGCTGGGGTTATACCTAGGAAGCAATTTCCTGTGCCCATCTGTTGTAGAGGTTTGTCGATCTTGTTGATTTTCTCCAAGAACCAACTTTTTGTTTCATTGATTCTTTGGACTGTTTTCTGTGTTTCTATTTTGTTGATTTCCGCCCTCAGTTTGATTATTTCCAGTCTTCTCCTCCTCCTTCATGAGTCTGCTTCTTTTTTTCTAGAGCTTTCAGGTGTGTTGTTAAGTCCCCAATGTATGCTTTCTCCGTTTTCTTTAAGTGGGCACTTAGTGCTATGAACTTTCCTCTTAGCACTGCTTTCATCGTGTCCCATAGGTTCGAGTATGTTGTCTCTTTATTTTCATTAAATTCAAGGAAGACTTTAATTTCTTTCTTAATTTCTTCCTTGACCCCGTAGTTGGCTGTTCAGTTTCCATGAGTTTGTTTGTTTTCTGGGGGTAGCATTGTTGTCTTCTAACTTTAATCCGTGGTGATCTGATAAGACTCACGTGGGCACTGATTTTTTTTGTATCTGTGGAGGTTTCCTTTGTTTCTGAGTATGTGGTCAGTTTTCGAGAAGGTTCCATGAGCTGCAGAGAAGAAGGTATATTCTTTCCTTTATGGGTGGAGTGTTCTATAGATGTCTGTTAAGTCCATTTGCTTCATTACCTCCAACAATTCTCTTAATTCTCTATTAGGTTTCTGTCTGATTGAACTGTCCATTGGTGAGAGAGGTGTGTTGAAGTCTCCTACTACTAGTGTGTGTGGTTTCATGTCTGCCTTGAGTTCTAGTAATATTTCTTTTACATAAGTGGGTGCTTTTATATTAGGGGCATAGATATTCAGGGCTGAGACTTCATCCTGATGAATTGTTCCTGTTATGAGTATAAAGTGTCCATATCTATCTCTTCTGATTGATTTTAGTTTGAAGTCAGTTTTGTTAGAAATTAGTATGGCCACACCTGCTTGTTTCTTAGGACCATTTGCTTGAAACACCTTTTCCCAACCCTTTACTCTGAGTAGATGCCTGTCTTTGTGGTTGAGGTGTGTTTCTTGCAAACAGCAGCATGTTGGATCCTGTTTTCGTATCCAATCTCTTAGCCTGTGCATTTTTATAGGTGAGCTGAGTCCATTGAAATTAAGTGATATAATGAACAGTGGTTGTTTACTCCAGTTATTCTAATTGTTTTTGGTAGTAGAGTTGTGTGTCTCCCTTCTTTGAGTTGTGCTGGTGAAGGGTCGCTAGATGCCTGAGTTATTGTAGGCAGTGTTGGCAATGTTGGATTTCTTGGGTTGTGATTTTCCTTCTATTACTTTCTGTAGGGCTGGATTTGTGGCTACGTATTTTTTAAATTTGTTCTTATCCTGGAATGTCTTGTTTTCTCCATTTATAGTGAATGAAAGCTTGGCTGGTTACAGGAGTCTGGGCTTGCATCCATGGTCTCTTAGTATCTGCAGTACCTCTATCCAGGACCTTCTGGCTTTCATGGTTTCCATAGAGAAGTCAGGTGTAAGTCTGATAGGTTTACCTTTATAAGTAACTTGACCTTTTTCCTTTGCAGCTCTTAATATTCCTTCTTTAATCTGTGTATTTTGTGTTTTGATTATTATATGGCGAGGGGATTTTTTTTGATCCAGTCTGTTTGGTGTTCTGTATGATTCTTGAATATTCAAAGGAATATCTTTCTTTATGTTGGGAAAGTTTCCTTCCATAATTATGTTAAAAATATTTTCTGGGCCTTTGAGCTGTGACTCTTCTCCTTTTTCAATCCCTATTATTCTTAGGTTTAGTCTTTTTATTATGCTCCATATTTCCTGATTATTTTGTGATGAGAATTTGTTGGCTTTGCTGTTTTCTTTGATCAGTGCGTTTATTTTCTCTATAGTGTCTTCAGAATCTGAGATAATTTCTTCTATCTCTTTCTTCTGTTGATTATGCTTATTTTTTTTAATTTATTTATTTATTAAAGATTTCTGTCTCTTCCCTGCCACCTCCTCCCATTTCCCTCCCCCTCCCCCAATTAAGTCTCCCCCCAGCCCGAAAAGCAATCAGGGTTCCCTGTCCTGTGGGAAGTCCAAGGAACCCCCACCTCCATCCAGGTCTAGTAAGTTGAGCATCCAAACTGCCTAGGCTCCCACAAAGCCAGTGCGTGCAGTAGGATCAGAAACCCATTGCCATTGTTCTTGAGTTCTCAGTAGTCCTCATTGTCCGCTATGTTCAGAGAGTCCGGTTTTATCCCAGGCTTTTCCAGACCCAGGCAAGCTGGCCTTGGTGAGTTCCCAATAGAACATCCCCATTGTCTCAGTGTGTGGGTGCACCCCTCGCGGTCCTGAGTTCCATGCTCGTGCTCTCTCTCCTTCTGCTCCTGATTTGGACCTTGAGATTTCAGTCCTGTGCTCCAATTTGGGTCTCTGCCTCTGTCTCCTTTCATCGCTTGCTGAAGGTTAATATTCAGGAGGATGCCTATATGTTTTTCTTTGGGTTCTCCTTATTTAGCTTCTCTAGGATCACTAATTATAAGCTCAATGTCCTTGGTTTATGGCTAGAAACCAAATATGAGTGAGTACATCCCATGTTCCTCTTTTTGGGTCTGGCTTACCTCACTCAGGATAGTGTTTTCTATTTCCATCCATTTGTATGCAAAATTCAAGAAGTCCTTGTTTTTTATTGCTGAGTAGTACTCTAATATGTATAAATTCCATACTTTCTTCATCCATTCTTCCATTGAAGGGCATCTAGGTTGTTTCCAGGTTCTGGCTATCACAAACAATGCTGCTATGAACATTGTAGAGCATATACTTTTGTTGTATGATAAGGCCTCTCTTGGGTATATTCCCAAGAGTGGTATTGCTGGGTCCAGGGGTAAGTTGATCCCGAATTTCCTGAGAAACCGCCATACTGCCTTCCAAAGTGGTTGCAAAAGTTTGCATTCCCACCAGCAATGGATGAGTGTA
This sequence comes from Microtus pennsylvanicus, assembly GCF_037038515.1. Classification (NCBI taxonomy): domain Eukaryota; kingdom Metazoa; phylum Chordata; class Mammalia; order Rodentia; family Cricetidae; genus Microtus; species Microtus pennsylvanicus. The sequence continues at coordinate 54,800,590 of NC_134601.1, forward strand.
CCCCTTTCTCCACAACCTCTCGAACAAAGGCTATCATTGGTATTTTTGATTTTAGCAATTCTGACAGGTGTAAGATGGTATCTTAAAGTTGTCTTGATTTGCATTTCCCTGATCGCTAAGGAAGTTGAGCATGACCTTAAGTGTCTTTTGGCCATTTGAAGTTCTTCTGTTGAGAATTCTCTGTTCAGCTCAATGCCCCATTTTATAATTGGGTTGATTAGCCTTTTACGGTCTAGTTTCTTGAGTTCTTTATATATTTTGGAGATCAGACCTTTGTCAGTTGCGGGGTTGGTGAAGATCTTCTCCCAGTTGGTGGGTTGCCTTTGTGTCTTAGTGACAGTGTCCTTTGCTTTACAGAAGCTTCTCAGTCTCAGGAGGTCCCATTTATTCAATGAGGTCCTTAAGGTCTGTGCTGTTGGGGTTATACGTAAGAAGTGGTCTCCTGTGCCCATGTGTTGTAGAGTACTTCCCACTTTCTCTTCTATCAGGTTCACTGTGTTCAAACTGATATTGAGGTCTTTAATCCATTTGGACTTGAGTTTTGTGCATGGTGATAGATATGGATCTATTTTCATTCTTCTACAGGTTGACATCCAGTTTTGCCAGCACAATTTGTTGAAGATGCTCTCTTTTTTTCCATTGTATACTTTTAGCTCCTTTATCGAAAATCAGGTGTTCATAGGTTTATGAGTTAATGTCAGGGTCTTCTATTCGATTCCATTGGTCGACTTCTCTGTTTTTATGCCAATACCAAGCTGTTTTCAATACTGTAGCTCTGTAGTAGAGTTTGAAGTCAGGGATGGTAATGCCTCCAGACGATCCTTTGTTGTATAAGATTGTTTTGGCTGTCCTGGGTTTTTTGTTTTTCCATATAAAGTTGATTATTGTCTTCTCCAGATCTGTGAAGAATTTTGATGGGATTTTGATGGGGATTGCATTGAATCTATAGATTGCTTTTGGTAGAATTGCCATTTTTACTATGTTGATCCTTCCAATCCAGGAGCAAGGAAGATCTTTCCATTTTCTGGTGTCCTCTTCAATTTCTTTCTTCAAAGACTTAAAGTTCTTGTCAAATAGATCTTTCACATCCTTGGTCAGAGTTACCCCAAGATATTTTATGCTATTTGTGGCTATCGTGAAAGGTGAAGCTTCTCTGATTTCCCTCTCTGTTTCCTTATCCTTATTGTATAGGAAGGCCACTGATTTTTTGGAGTTGATCTTGTATCCTGCCACATTACTAAAGGTATTTATCAGCTGTAGGAATTCTTTGGTAGAGTTTTTGGGGTCGCTTATGTATACTATCATATCATCTGCAAATAATGAGAGCTTAACTTCTTCTTTTCCGATACGAATCCCCTTGATCCCTTTATGTTGTCTTATTGCTATTGCTAGAACTTCAAGCACTATATTGAAGAGGTATGGAGAGAGTGGACAGCCTTGTCGTGTTCCTGATTTTAGTGGGATGGCTTTGAGTTTTTCTCCATTTAATTTAATGTTAGCTGACGGCTTGCTGTAAATAGCTTTTATTATATTTAGGTATGACCCTTGTATCCCTAATCTCTCCAAGACTTTTATCATAAAGGGGTGTTGAATTTTGTCAAATGCTTTTTCAGCATCTAATGAAATGATCATATGGTTTTTTTCTTTCAGTTTATTTATATGGTGGATTACATTGATAGATTTGCGTATGTTGAACCAGCCCTGCATCTCTGGGATGAAGCCTACTTGATCATAATGGATAATTTTTCTAATGTGTTCTTGGATTCGGTTTGCCAGTATTTTATTGAGAATTTTTGCATCGATATTCATGAGTGAGATCGGCCTGTAATTTTCTTTCTTGGTTGGGTCTTTGTGTGGTTTTGGTATCAGGGTAACTGTAGCTTCATAAAAGGAATTTGGCAATGACTCTTCTGTTTCTATATTGTGAAATACATTAAGGAGTATAGGTATTAGCTCTTCTTGGAAGTTCTGGTAGAATTCTGCATTGAAACCATCTGGTCCTGGGCTTTTTTTGGAAGGTAGATTTTTGATAACGGTTTCTAGCTCTTCGCGACTAACAGGTCTATTTAGATCGTTCACCTGGTCTTGGTTTAGCTTTGGTATGTGGTACTTATCTAAAAAAATGTCCATTTCTTTTGCATTTTCTAGTTTAGTGGCATACAGGCTTTTGTAGTAAGATCTAATGAGTCTCTGAATTTCCTCTGTGTCTGTGGTTATGTCCCCCTTTTCATTTCTGATCTTATTTATTTGCGTGTTCTCTCTCTGTCGTTTAATTAGTTTGGATAGGGGTTTGTCGATCTTGTTGATTTTCTCCAAGAACCAACTTTTTGTTTCATTGATTCTTTGGACTGTTTTCTGCATTTCTATTTTGTTGATTTCCGCCCTCAGTTTGATTATTTCCAGTCTTCTACTCCTCCTGGGCGCATCTGCTTCTTTTTTTTTCTAAAGCTTTCAGGTGTGCTGTTAAGTCTCCGATGTATGCTTTCTCTGTTTTCTTTAAGTGGGCACTTAGTGCTATGAACTTTCCTCTTAGCACTGATTTCATAGTGTCCCATAGGTTTGAGTATGTTGTCCCTTTATTTTCATTAAATTCAAGGAAGACTTTAATTTCTTTCTTGATTTCTTCCTTGACCCAGGTGTGGTTCAGTAGTTGACTGTTCAGTTTCCATGAGTTTGTCGGCTTTCTGGAGGTAGGATTGCTGTTGAATTCTAACTTTAATCCGTGGTGATCTGATAAGACACAGGTGGACACTGATATTTTTTTGTATCTGTGGAGGTTTCCTTTGTTTCCGAGTATGTGGTCAATTTTCGAGAAGGTTCCATGGGCTGCAGAGAAGAAGGTATATTCTTTCCTATTTGGGTGGAATGTTCTATAGATGTCTGTTAAGTCCATTTGCTTCATTACCTCCAACAATTCTCTTAATTCTCTATTAGGTTTCTGTCTGATTGAACTGTCCATTGCTGAGAGAGGTGTATTGAAGTCTCCTACTACTAGTGTGTGTGGTTTGATGTCTGCCTTGAGTTTTAGTAATATTTCTTTTACATTCGTGGGTGCTTTTATATTAGGGGCGTAAATATTCAGGATTGAGACTTCATCCTGACAAATTGTTCCTGTTATGAGTATAAAGTGTCCATCTCGATCTCATCGGATTGATTTTAGTTTGAAGTCAGTTTTGTTAGAAATTAATATGGCCACACCTGCTTTTTTCTTAGGACCATTTGCTTGAAAGATCTTTTCCCAGCCCTTTACTCTGAGTAGATGCCTGTCTTTGTGGTTGAGATGTGTTTCTTGCAAACAGCAGAATGTTGGATCCTGTTTTCGTATCCAATCTCTTAGCCTGTGCCTTTTTATAGGTGAATTGAGACCATTAATATTAAGTGATATTAATGACCAGTGGATGTTTACGCCAGATATTATTGTTTTTAGAAGTAGAATTTGTGTGTCTCCCTTCTTTGAGTTGTGCTAGTGAAGGGTCGCTAGATGCCTGAGTTATTGTAAGCAGTGTTGGCAATGTTGGATTCCTTGGGTTGCGATTTTCCTTCTATTACTTTCTGTAGGGCTGGATTTGTTGCTACGTATTGTTTAAATTTGTTTTTATCCTGGAATGTCTTGATTTCTCCATTTATAGTGAACGAAAGCTTGGCTGGGTATAGTAGTCTGGGCTTGCATCCATGGTCTCTTAGCTTCTGCAGTACTTCTATCCAGGACCTTCTGGCTTTCATTGTTTCCATAGAGAAATCAGGTGTAAGTCTGATCGGTTTACCTTTATAAGTTACTTGGCCTTTTTCCTTTGCAGCTCTTAGTATTCTTTCTTTAACCTGTATATTTTGTGTTTTGATTATTATATGGCGAGGGGATGTTTTCCTTTGATCCAGTCTGTTTGGTGTTCTATATGCTTCTTGAATATTCAAAGGAATATCTTTCTTTATGTTGGGAAAGTTTTCTTCCATAATTTTGTTCAAAATATTTTGTGGGCTTTTGAGCTGTGACTCTTCTCCTTCTTCTATTCCTATTATTCTTAGATTTGGTCTTTTTATTGTGTCCCATATTTCCTGAATGTTTTGTGATGAGAATTTGTTGGCTTTGCAGTTTTCTTTGATCAGAGCGTTTATTTTCTCTATGTTGTCCTCAGAATCTGAGATTCTTTCTTCTATTTCTTGTATTCTATTGATTATGCTTGTTTCTGTAGGCTCTGCTTGTTGACCTAGATTTTCCATATCCAGCTGGTCCTCAGTTTGTGTTTTCTTCCTTGCTTCCATTTCAGTTTTCAATTCTTGAACTGTTTCCATTACCTGTTTGATCGTTCTTTCTTGGTTTCCCAGGGTATTATGTACGTATTTACTCATTTCTTCAAATTTTTGGTTATACTTCTCATCCATTTCTATAAGGGCATTTTTCACATGTTGTTTAAGGGACTCTACAGCTTTCATAAAGTCAATTTTTTCCACTTCTTCTGTGTTATGGTGTTGGAGACCTTCTGTTGTAAGATCGTTGGGTTCTGGTGTTTTCATGTTGTTTTTCAGATTATTGGGTGAATTCTTTCCTTGGCGCCTACCCATCTCCTCCTATCGATACTATCTAAGGGGTCTTTTAAAACTGGTTCAGGTTCCCCTGCTGGCCAGGGGCTCCTCTTACAAAATGTCCTTGCTCTGTTTCCTGGTTCCTGCCGGGGGCCAAGATCCCTCTCACCCCTCAGAAAGGTCTTCAGGAATAGGACACGACTCCTCCTTTGCCAGGGACCTCCCCAACCGAAGGCCTACCTCTTTGGTTTAATTGTAGTGGGGCGATCTGTTCTTGGTGTTGCGCGCGGTCCCTGCAGCCTGCTTCTGCTGCTGGGACGGTTCCCGCCGCCAGCAGCCTGTGTCCTCTGCTGCAGCTCTGGTCCCAGTGGGTCCCCGCCGGCTGCGCTGGGCGTCCTCCGGCCGCGTTCCGCCGCCCGGTGTTCCAGCCGCGTTGCGTTCCGCCGCCCGGTGTTCCGGCCGCGTTCCGCCGCCCGGTGTTCCGGCCGCGTTGCGTTCCGCCGCCCGGTGTTCCGGCCGCGTTGCGTTCCGCCGCCCGGTGTTCCGGCCGCGTTGCGTTCCGCCGCCCGGTGTTCCCGATTATGCTTGTTTCTGTAGACTCTGCTCATTGGCCTAGATTTTCCATATCCAGCTGGCCCTCAGTTTATATTTTCTTCCTTGATTCCATTTCAGTTTTCAATTCTTGAACTGTTTTCATTACCTGTTTGATTGTTTTTTTCTTGGTTTCCCAGGGTATCATTTATGTATTTACTCATTTCTTCAAACTTTTTGTTATACTTTTCATCCATTTCTATAAGGGCGTTTTTTACATGTTGTTTAAGGGACTCTATTGCTTTCATAAAGTCAATTTTTTCCACTTCTTCTGTGTTAGGGTGTTCAAGTCCTTCTGTTGTAAGATCATTGGTTTCTGGTGTTTTCATATTGTTTTTCAGATTGTTGGGTGAATTCTTGCCTTGGCGCCTGCCCATGTCCTCCTATCGATGCTATTTAATGGGTCTTTTAAAACAGGATCAGGTTTCCCTGCTAGCCATCGGCCCCACTTACAAAATGCCCTCGCTCCGTTTCCTGGCTCCCACAGCAGGCCAAGATCCCTCTCACCATTCAGAAGGGTCTTTAGGAACAGGTCCAGGCTCCCCGTTCAACAGGGACCTCACCAACAAAAGGCCTAACCCTCTGCAGGCCAGCCACCAAAACAGAGAAACTCCTGCTGCCCTCTGCCCCAAGCTCCCGACCCAGCGCCCAAACAGGCTAAACTGGGTGATCCCGTGTCCCTACGGAATGGAGGGAGAGTGAAGGAGGCCCCTGGGCGCAAGTTGGGATGGGCCAGGGAGAGAGAAGTCGCAGCAAAGGAGGAGCAGCCCCAGAAGAGGGGACCAGCCCTCTCAGACTAACCGGGGTTCAAGGGGGTGGGGGAATGCCCCCGCTCTGTTTTCTGTGTCCCGCTGCGGGCCAAGAACACTCTCCCTACTCAGGAGGGTCTTCAGGGACAGGACCAGGCTCCCCGTTTGCCAGTGGACCTCACCAATAAAAGGCCTACCACTCTGCAGGCCAGGCCCCAAAAAACCTACTTGATTTAATTGTAGTGGGGAGATCTGCTCTTAGTGTGGGGTTCACTGTTTCATGCTTGGACTATCCCGCATCTGCTGCGTGCATTTGTGCGCCGGTCTCCGCTACATGCATCTGCACGCCGGTCTCCGCTGCGTGCCGAGACTAATTGTTTTGAAGTCTGAAATGAGATGCAATGCACAGACAATTATAACATCTAACAGCAAACATAGGTGCATTTAAGTTATATGTATGAACATACACACACATAGTGAACAGGAATTGGGTGAAGTGAATGCTCTTGGTGGGCCCTACCAAAGGCATGCTACTGTGCAAAACACACATGAAACAGAGTCAGCACTGGGGAACCAAACAGAGAATACCACAGTCATCTGACCTGGCTCTCAGTTAAGATGGTGATGAAGTCACCTGACCTCAATTAAGATGGTGGAACGATCACCTGACCTCAGTCAAAATGGCAGCGGTCACATGTTGTATGGAAAAGTCACTCAGTTAAGATGGCTGTGAAGTCACCTGACCTCAGTTAAAATAACGGTAAGGTCACCTGACCACAGTCAAAATGGCAGCAGTCTCATGTTGTATGAAAAAGCCATGATTTTTGAGCTGCAGGGATTTTAAGTTTAATAATAACAGAGACCTAGAGGTGTGATCCGCCCTGTCGCTGAGCCATCATACCACAAGCCGTAGCAGAGAGCAAAAGGCTAGAATTTAAAATAGCCGCCTTGTGAATCCGATCAATCTTGCTGGCAGCAGAAGCAGTGGCAAGGAGAGTTTGAGGAAACGCCTTCCATTGGCCTGTACACTGACAGTAGTTAGAAAGCTCCCACAAACATGGAGCCCTAAGGACACGAGCAGCATGAGGGCAGAGCTGACCAAGTAGGGCATTAAGGCCTGGGGTTTAGGGGCCCCTAAAAGACGTCCATCCCGGGGGGAGGCTGGATTGACAGAATGGATGGCTTGCTACCCATAGCTGAAGCTATGTAAACAGCAACACCACAAGGCCTATACAAAGACATCTCTCCTCTATAGGCAGGGTGTGAATAGGTGGTGAACACTGCAAGGCCTGTAGCAGACCATCCTCTGCCTACAGGTGGAGTGCTAAAGCCTGGCTGGCTCAGAGGCCTCTCTGAGCAGCATTTTACAGTGGTGGAAGAAAGGGAAAAATCTGAGGGATCCCGGGCTTCCAGTCGCAGGAGGACTGGTCCCAGGTCATCAAAACACCATTTAGCTAAGGGAAGCAACCAGAGATGAATGTCAGCAAAGGGCTCAACTGTGGCCATAAAGACCGTGGTTGGGGGCTGTCCCCCTGTTCCTAGAAACACTAGAATATTTCTGGAAGCTAAATGATAATTCCTCACGTTTGGAGAAATGGTTAAGATGAACAGATGGGGAACTCACCAATTAATAGGTGGTGTGCATAAAAGTCACACTCAGGCAGGATGGAGAGCTGTTATAAAGAAACCTGGTTCTTGAGCCCAGGGTTCCATGCGTCCTCAGCTGGCCTGCCCATAAACCATTGCAATACCCATCTCTGAAAACACCTTCTTGATTGGCCTTGAAATAAATTTACTAATTTGCCTTGAGCAGATCTCTGAGTTCAAAGCCAGCCTGGTCTACAGAGTAAGTCCCAGTATAGGCAGAGCTACACAAAGAAGCCTTGCTTCAAAAAAAATAACAATACTAACATGCCTTGAGAGCATTAAAAACCATGTACTTAATCTACCACACCAATTCAATCCGTTTTTACATCCTAAGCACTACAGCATATTTCTGTGTGCTAGGCTGTGTCAGTAAAGTAAAACTTCCCGTGTAAAACTATCATGAAAGGTGTATTCCTCAGTTCTTTCCATGAAAAAAGCCTTTCTTAGAGAAAGATCAAACACAGGGAAAATTTATTTTAACCCTTAATGGAAAACTGACAGTGACCAAGGCTATTCTAGAATATTCCTCATAGTCTCATGTGCAACTTAGGGGAAAGAGCCTAGGCAACCCTCAACATCATCACATTCCTGAGTCGGGTGATACAGAACTCTCCCCTCCTACCCCTCCCCCACCACGTCTGACTAGCAATGATGTCACAGCAGGAAGTGATCATGTACCAGTCCAGCCTGGAGAGTTACACAGAACCCCAACCATCCTCACCATAACGACACTCATGTAAAGCAGGCAGGCACCAGCCCAGACTGGTGAGTAACTAAGGACCCATCCTCACACTGCCAGGCCTAGCTAGTGTTACAGATTGTGTTACACTGCCAGGCATAGCTGGTGTTCCACAGTGGGGAATTCACAGGATATTGCCAGCCAGAGCCATTCTCTTACTCCCTGGCCCACTGGGATCTATCAGACTGCACATCCTCTCAGCCTTGTGAGAGCTCAAGATCTTATCCTGGGGTGTCCTTCTAGAACTCCTCGGCCTAGCTTGGCTTGGTTTGAACAGTCTGCATGCCAACCCAGCCTAGGGTAGAATCAAGACCTCATCTTGCTGAACCATCCTGACAACCTCAGGCCAAGTTTGGGTCAAGCAGTTCATTGACCAATCAGGCCTAATTAGTGACCCAGACCCCTGCCCTCGTGTAACAGTTCAGACTAGGGAGTAAACACATGATTCCAGGAAGACAGTGTACAGGGCCACTTTACCGGGTATCCAACATCCTCACCTGCCTATAACAAACACTCAGAGAGCTGGAGCAACATCCCCACCTGGTGATTGACATAAGAATCCGCTCTAGTACTTTCCTCAGACTCCCAGGCCTAGCTCAGGTCAAGCAGATCAACGAAAGTAGAGTGACCCTCACCTGTGAACTTTTTCCCTGCCATCCACAGTCTTTGGCCCAGCTGGTGCCAAGGAGTCTGGATACCTGACCAGATTGGTAAGTGATCAAGGCCCCACCTGCTTTCCCATTCAGTCCTCACACTGGTGGACATAGTTCGGGTCATACTGTAGTCACAATCCCAGCCTTGCTGAATGCCATGAACCTTGCTGATCTCCTGGCCATCACCATACTCCTAGCCACAGCAGGGGCCATGAAGTCTGGCTAGCAGGTGAGTAGATCAAGACCTTGTCCTCTACACCATTCTCCACACTACCATGCCTAGCTGGTGTCGCATAGCTGGCATCACAAAACCTGCACACCAGATTAGCCTGATGAGTTAATATGAATCTTACCTGCCTGAGCCACCTCACAGTTCCTGAATAAGCTGGGACCAATCAGAATATTCCCCATCCCGGCTTTCCTACTAGTATTCCTGGATCTAGCGTGTATTTCACAACCTGTACCCTAAGCCAGCCAGGTATGGGATCAAGACCTCCCACCTTATATCATCTTTATACTCCCAGGCCTATTTTTGCTGAAGCTGCTCACTGGCCAGCCTGTCCTAGTGCATGACCCAGACCCCTGCAATTCTAGGGTATCCACCACAGCCCCAGGTCCCTCTTGGGTTGAATAGCCAGCCTGGCCTCCAGCACAGTCCTCACGTTCCCAGACATAGTTCCACTCATGCCACTGGCTGTTCACCCAAGACCCTTACGTGTCACAGCTGTGTTGATACTCCTTTGCCTATTCCCAAATCATAGACCCATGCCCTGTTGCACCTGTTCAGACTAGGTGGTGGTGTCACAAGTACAGGCAGATTTCAGCCCAGCCCAACCAGGTGTATGACCCTGACCCTGATCTTTCCCACCATTGCTACATTTCCAGGACTATCTTGGCTTTAAAAAAAAAGTCTACAAAAATCTCGGCCCGTGAGGTACCTAGACTTCATCCTACTGAGCCATCCCCACAGTTCAGGTTCAACCTAGGATCAAGTTGCCTCCTCCCCAGCTTACTTTGGTAAGTGGCCAAGACCTTGGATACCCCATACTCTAATGATTCCATGAGCTGTTTGGGACATGCAATATTGCCACCAGAGGAGACATGAGTGTCCTAGTGATCAAGACCTTCTCTCATGTACCCTCCTCATGATCACAGGCTACCTTGGTTCATACAACCTGACCAAGATACCAGCCCAGTGAGTGGCCAAGGTTCTTCTTCGAGCAGCTTCCTCAGACCCACAGGTCAAGCAGATCACTGACCAGCTCCTCCTGGTGAGTATCCCAGCCACTGTCCTCAATGTCAACCCAGAGTCCAAGGTCAGCAGGGTCTAAGCATCTCAAGGAGCAGCACAAACTGTAGAAAGATCAAGCTTCTGCACCTGCCCTTCACATTCATACTACCAGGCCTAGCAGTGGTCACAAAGCCTGGTGAGTTCCTACAAACCTCACTGGCTAACGCCATCCTCACAAACCTGACCTAGCAGGACTCAGTCAGATTGTCTGTCATACTGGTCCAGTAGGACTTGAGATCCTGACCTCTCAGTGTGGCACTAATACTCTGTGATAGCTTGAGTAGCAATGGCTTCACTCTAGCCCAGCCTGGGGAAGGATCCAGACCCCTGATACTTCCAAGAACATAGACCTCTGTACTTCAAGGAACATCACCACATCCCCAGGCCTAGAATGGCTGCAGCAGCCTGGGCGCCTGTCCTTGTGAGGGAGAAAGACCCTGCCCTCATGCCTCATCCTCACACTCCTTGGCCTAATTCAGGGAAAGGAGCACACGGGCCTGCCAAACCTGGTTAGTGACCCAGAATGTTGTCCTCCTGCCTCACCCTAGACTAAAAAGTGATCTTAGAATCCCAGGCATACTTTGTACCAGACAAGACTGGTGAGTGACACAGAACCCTGCTATTGTACAACAGTCCCACACTACCAGGGCTATCACAAGCCACATAGCCTGCACCCAAGCCAATTTCTGTGTCCCTGAACTCTGCCATCCTATGTCATCCCCATAGTCACAAAGCTGTATTGGACCAAGTCACCTAACCACTGGTGTGCCCTGGGTTCACCAATATGACCAATACCAGACCATTTCATTGGCCTAACGATCCAACAACAAACAGCGTGGGCAGCAGTCGATCTCTCTCAGGAATTCCGGGCCTTTTGTACCACCCAGTCCTCACACGCCCAGGCCTAGCTGCGCAACTTGTTTATGAGCACAGACTAACAAGAGCCCAGTATCCTGTCTTTGTCATTCTCACAGGCCTGGCTTTGGTTCTTACAGCTTGACCAACAGCAGAGTCTGGTAAGTCACCAAGAAATCCCCTTCAGTGCCTTAGTCACACTCCCACAGCTAGTTAGATTCAAGGAGATCCCAGGGCAACACTGTCTACTGAGTAACTAAGACCCAGCTCTTATTGGGCCAACTCCACAGTCCCCAACACATCTGGGGTCAATCAGCCAGGACACTAAGTCAGACTGTTGAATTATCAAGACATTGTAATACCACATCATTCTCACATCTGAGGCCTAATTTGGACTTAGCCCAGTCTGGTGAGGGATACAGAAACCCATCTAAATTCACCAATAACATGTGTCCATTCCTAGATAGAATCAAACAGTCTGGGCACTACCCCTGACTGGTAAGACCCTAAGACCCTGACTGCCTAAGACACTGTTTTCTAGCTCGGGCCAATAAGACTCTGTACCATTCCAGCCTGGTGAGACCTGGAGATCCAATCCTGCTGCTGGCGTATGAATCCTCGCAGCCCCAGCTTCCATCATACAGCCTGCCCCAAACCAGCATCTTGAGTGACCAAGGCCCAGCTGGGTGAGGGGAACAACTCCGCAACCCTAACGGGTAAGTGATAAGGACCCTGCCCTTGCACATTGTACACCATAGCTGGGGTGGCTGACTTGGCCTGCTGACTCACCCATAACCCTGCCTATCTGCAACATTAACACAATCCGAGGCCTATCTTGAGCTACATCCTTTTGTGCTAATCACACAATCCCAGTGAGAAGTCGGACCAAACTTTGTTCATTAGTTTACCCTGGTATGTGATCAAGACTAAGCTCTCTCCAACGACACAAACCACCCAGTACTGATTGGGATCAAGTAGGCTGTGGAGAAACAGCCCTGTATTAGTAATCAAAAAGATCCACTGCCGCACCATCCCCATATGCTCTTCCCAGTTCTAGCCAGGCAGATTTCCCATCAGCCCCATCTAGCGAGTACTTTTCACTTCAATACACTCACAGGACAAGATATGCACTCCATGTGTTAAGCCCTGTGCTCAGCCCGTTTAAGAATGTACGTAACTTTGCCTCTCGCAATTGGAAATACAACTCTTGGGATGCTTGAAGGCTTCCAAGCTGAAGATAGAGGTGGCTACAGAGGTCAAAGTGATGTGGCCAGGCTGTCTCTCTTCTCTCATCTCTTCCCTGCACTGTGACTTCTTTCCTCTGAAAGAAATGTTTTGTACAAAGCCCCCACACTTAGAAACTGCCTCCCTCGTGGCATAGCTTTCTCTAGACCACCAGGTCTTACCAGAAGCATGGGGTGGCCACTCTCCCTTCAGCGCCACACTGCTGAGCTCTCTGCCACTCCCGGCATCCCTTCTGTACCCCTGCAGCCACCATGATAGGAGAAATCTGTGCCGCTGCGGAATTCATCTCCAACTTCCTCAGCATCAAGGGCCTCAGGAGCGAACAACAGCTGCAGACCTTCAGCCAGAGCCTGCAGGAGCTGCTGGCACAACACTACAAACACCACTGGTTTCCAGAGGAGCCCCGCAAGGGATCCGGCTACAGGTGTATTCGCATCAACCATAAGATGGATCCTCTCATCGATCAGGCAGCCCAGCGGATTGGACTGAGCAGCCAAGAGTTGTTCAGGTTTTTCCCACGTGAACTCACACTCTGGGTTGACCCCTACGAAGTGTCCTACCGCATTGGAGAGGATGGCTCCATCTGTGTGCTATATAAATCCTTGCCGGAAGGAGATGGCTTTCAGAGCACCACTGAACAGCAAATGCTATACACCAGAATGGGTTACAGGCAGGAAAGTCTCTGGCGAAGACCAATCCCACTTCAAACCTACAATATGATGACTGTATGGGGTCAAGGTATAGTCGGTACAGTCTATGGATGGGTCACCTTCTAATGGACAGATAAATAGGATTTTTGTTTAGGGTGGGATTCTCTTGGGATGGATTTTGGAATTTAAGCTCTGAAGACCTAGCACAAGATCGAATATACAGGGGTAATATTTTTAAGTGACTTTGCTGTAGTTTGCACAGTACCATTTGATGGGTTTCTAGCCTGTGAGTCAAGGATAAAATCACTTTATTTGCAAGGCAGTAAAGTCAAATGTTGGTCCAAGTTTTACCCAGACTTTATAACTATCACATCAGTTCCTTTAAGAAAAAATGTTTAATTTAATCTTATAGTTATGTGTTTGACTGATTTGCTGAATGTATGTCTGTGTGCCGCCTGTGTAGTGTGCTGTAAGGAGTAGGAATGTGGAGGTGGATTCCCTGAGGGTGCTGGGAACCAAACCTGGGCCCTCTGTTAGAACAGACACATCTCTCTATCCATCCCCTAAATCTATATCTCAACAAACCGTCTTTCACAATCGATTTTTTGAGGGGTTTTGCACTACTACACTTGAATGTTAGCAATAACTTTTTTGGCCATTTAGTAAGAAAGCTCAATCATGTGAGCATGAAATTAGAGGAAACTTTACATCCAGTGCTTCCCCTAGCTCTTCAATAAATGTACATGAAGAAAAGCTAGGTCATATGATGGAAAAGGAAAGGGCCTGGTTTTGTTTGGCTTTTTGGCTTTAAAAGTAGCAAGTGAGCAGAATGTTTCTTCGTAACAGACTTTTAAAGAGCTCTTTAAGAGACACTGTCTTTTGCGGGTTTCTAAGACTGAGTAAATGTCCCAGTTTTAGAAAGCAGAGGTCTAGTTTGTAACGTCCCTTTCCCTTAGTGCGGTAAAAGATGAACTTTGCTCAGCCACCATTTATTTGGTAAATTTGGAACTTGTGTACTTTTGGATAGATCATGTCTATTGCCAGTGGCAACATGGAAAGGTTTCTATATTTTGGATGAGAAATGATTTTCCACGTAATTAGCTTTTACATCCTAAGGTAAATCTTTTTTTTTTTCTTTTTTTTTTATTGAGAAAAGGAAAAAAAAGAAAAACAGTTTCAGCCTCCTCCCAGCTTCCCATTTCTTTCCCCCTCCTCCCACCCTTCTTCCCCTCCCCCCACTCCTCTCCTCCTCCCTCTCCAGTCCAAAGAGCAGTCAGGGTTCCCTGCCCTGTGGAAAGTCCAAGGACCGCCCACCTCCTTCCAGGTCTACTAAGGTGAGCATCCAAACTGCCTAGGCTCCCACAAAGCCAGTACGTGCAGTAGGTCAAAACCCAGTGCCACTGTCCTTGGCTTCTCAGCAGCCCTCATTGTTCGCCATGTTCAGAGAGTCCGGTTTTATCCCATGCTTTTTCAGTCACAGTCCAGCTGGCCTTGGTGAGCTCCCGATCTAAGGTAAATCTTTAACAATGTGCTGTCATGATGCCTGCCCAGAATAATGTACTTGACAGGCCTACCTGGTAACATACTGGCTGCCTGCCAGCCCAGTAGGAAGTTTTCAAGGCTCTCACCTGTCAGAGCCATACACATACTCCCTGGACACAGCATTCCAGTCCGAGAAGAGCTCAGCTGTGTATCCTGGATCTTCTACTAATATCCCCAGGCCTAGCTTGGCTCCTACCAGCCATACTAAAACTCAGCCTGGTGAGGCATCAAGTGGTGGGCTTCTGCTAACGTCTCGAACTTTCCGGATCTTGTTTGGGGCAAACAACAAACCGTGAAACCCAGGCCCCTGCCATCTTGCACCAGCTCAGGATCCCAGGCAGACAGTACACCAGGCTACCCGAGTGAGTACCCAAATTCCCTACCTGCCTTTACTCTCTCATCTTCCCAGTCTGATGAACAGTCCAGCCTATGAGTTGTCATGAAGCACCCTCCAGTGCTTTCCTCAGATGGTAAGGCCTAGTTTGGATGAAGTAGCTTGTGGGCCTGCCTAGTCCAGTGCATGGCACAGAACCCTGGTCCATGTTACCAGCCTTACAATTGTGTGCCAACTTGGGATGAAACAACCTGGGCAGCAGCTCAGAACGGTGAGTGATAAAGACCATGCCTTCCCACACCACCCTAACACTGCTTAGGTTTAGCTGGTGCCACACAGCCTGCCTAACAGACCAGCGCCGTGAGTTCCTAAGAATCTCTCCTATGCAAACCATCCTCACACTCCCTGGCCTAATTGTAGCCAATCAGATTGTGTACCATCCTAACCTAGTGACAACACAGTAGATTATTCTGGCAGTATCAGAATAATGCACCAAGGCCTTGCTTGGGTCCCCTAACCTGTATTCTGAACCTGTGCTCTGAGGGCATCTTCACACTTCCAGGTCTATCATGAGTGAAGCCGCCTGTGTTTTAATCCATCCTGATCAAAATTCAGGACTCTCCCTGTCTACACAAAATTGAAACTCCAAGACTCCGTTTGGAACAAGCAGATTGCTCCTTGGTTTAATCCGATAGTGAATCCCCTCCTATCTCTATTATCAGCTCAGAGTTGTGGCTTATGGAAAATTACCAGGCACATGATGCAGCCGCTCATCCTTGTGAGAGCCCCACAACCACGCCCTTCGTTACCACAATCTCCCTATCTCAAGTTCATAAAGACCGTGTAGAAGACAGATCTTAGAGGGACAGCCTTTTGCCAGGCCTGGCTGGAGTAAAGTTTACTGCTGGTCAGGGACCGTGAGGGTCCCTTCTCCCATCCTCATGCTTATGGCATATCTGTGGTTCAGCTGACTGTCCATGAGCCCAGCCTGTAAGCGCCCAATGTCGCCACCTGTCTTCAGCTTCCTCACACTCGTGGGCAAAGATTGGGTCACACAGCATG
Source organism: Microtus pennsylvanicus (assembly GCF_037038515.1). Taxonomy (NCBI): domain Eukaryota; kingdom Metazoa; phylum Chordata; class Mammalia; order Rodentia; family Cricetidae; genus Microtus; species Microtus pennsylvanicus. Next base: position 54,816,469 of record NC_134601.1, read on the forward strand.
GGTATTAGGGCACAATACAGAGTGTCCAGTGTCCCCACCTGCCATCTTATACTCACACTCGCAGGTCTAGCTTGGACCATATAATCTGAACAATATCCTAGCCCTGTGAGTGATCCAGACTTAGAGTAAAGTAACCTCCTCAGACCTCCAGGTCTAGTCCAGGTCAAGAATAAAGCCAATGAACACAGCCTGGTGCATAATTTAGAGCCTGCAGTCCTGTGTCATTTCTGAAGTTCCAGGACCAGCTAAGGTCAAGCAGCCTGGGCACTAGCCAGGTTGTTGATATTGAAGCTGTTTCCTCTCAAATCATCCTTACATCTCAGGCCTACCAACCCAGTTTTACGAGTGATGTAAAACCCTGCCCATTCACCAGAATACCACAATACCATTCCCAGATTTATCAAAGAGCACAGGTACCAGTCAAGTCTGGTGAGTGACATAGACCTTGCCCTCTACACCATCCTCACATTGCGACCTTAGCTGGCATCGCACACCAGTCCAGCATGGTGAGTCCCCAATACCTCACTATGTAAGTCTTTCTTCTCTTGCTACCTGGGCAGCTAAGATCATTTTGACTGCACCAAGCCAGCCTGGAAAGAGGTCAAAAATCAAATCCTATTCTCCTGGTGTCTTCTAATACTTCCAGGACTTGCTTGGGTTCTACAGCCTCCATTTCAGCCCTGCCTGGTGAGTAACCCATAGCCTCACACTCCTGCCTTATTCCCCACAGCCCCAGGCCTCTGTTTAAGTATCAATACCCACTCCCTTGCCCCATTCTTATGCCTGCCTAGGCATAGTTCCACTCAGGAAGCTCTCAGAGCTGTCAAAACTGCTTTGTGAACCAGATTCCTGCCCTTCCTGTACCTGCTCATACTAGGGACAGATACCACGATCACAGGCAGACTGTGTACCGGTGCAACCAGGTAAATGACCACACAACCTGTCCTTCCCTACCATAAATACACTTCCAGGTATAGCTATGGGGGGGAAAAAAACAGCCCATCGTGTAAATGCACCACATTTTCCTTATTCATTCCCGGCATCATGACATTTGCAGGAAAATGATGGAACTGGAAAAAAAAAAAACATTCAGAGTAAGGTAACCCAGACCCAGAAAGACAAATATGGTATGTACTCTTAAGTGGATAGTGGCTGTAAAACAGAGGAGAAACTTGTTAAAACCCACAGATCCAGAGAGACTAGGTACCAATGGAGGCTCAAGGAGAGAGCCTCTGGGATCTCCCTGAGAAGAGGAAATAGGAGACACTTTGTGAGTGAACTGAGGGCTGGGGATAGGGACATGAGTGAGCAGGTTAAAGGAGAGATGGAAGGAGAGAATACTGAAATAGACCATTGGAAGGGGCCATTTTGGAGGAGAAACGTGGTGCAAGGGAACCTCCTAAGAATCTACAAAGATGACCCCCCAGCTAAGACTCCTGGCCATAGAAGATCTGTAGCCTGAACTGGCCATTTCCTGTGACCAGGCAAGACTTCAAGTGGAGGGGCTGGGACACCAGCCCAGGCATATAACTCTCGACCTATATATAGTCAGTCTCTCCGGCCTATGGGATGTGCTGGGTAAGGGTGGCCTAGAGATTGAGGGAGTGACCAGCCAATGACTGATCCAGCTTAAGACCCATGCCACAAGAATGAGTCCACCCCCAATAGTGCGTGGAGCCCCAGGATCCACAGGCTGGATGGCCCAGAGACCTAGAATAGAACCAAGCAAAACTAAAGAAAAAAAATGTCAATATAACGATGCCCAATGATATTCTGCTATACTCATAGATTGGTGCCTAGCTCAATTGTCCTCATAGAGGCTCTATCCAGCAACTGATGGAAACTGAGACAGAGACCCATAGCCAAACCTTAGGCTGAGCTCAGGGAATCCTGCTGAAAAGAGGGAGGAAGGATTGTAGGAGTCAGAGGGATCAAGGACATCTAAAGAAAACCCATAGAATCAACTAAACTGTGCTAATAGGGGCTCTGAGAGACTGAACCAACAACCAAGGAGCCTGCACGGGACTGACCTAGGCACTCTGCATATATGTGACAGTTGTGTACCTTGATCCTCTTATGGGATTCCTAACAGTAGGAGTGAGGACTGTCTCTGTCTCTTTTACTGGCTTTTGGGACCCTATTCTTCATACTGGGTCACCTTGCCCACCCTTAATACATGGGAAGGTGTTTAAAATTACTGAAACTTGGTATGCCATGTCTTATTGATATCCATAGAAGGCCTGCGCTTTTCTGAACAGAAGCAGGGGAGTAGACTGGGTGGGTGCAGAGGGAGAGTGGGGAGGGACTGGGAGAGAAGGAGGGAGGGGAAACTGCAGTCAGGATGAAAAAATAATTAATTAATTTAAAAAACAAGCCCAGATACTCAACCTATGAGTGACCCAGACCCTTACCCTTTATTATATCTGCATCCACAGAGTTATATGGGGTTAAGCTGCCTGCTTACCAGTTTACTCTGGCAAGTGATCCACATTAGGCCTTCCTCCATTTTATATATCTCAAAATCCAAGGCTACTTGGGTGATGTAGATTACCCCTACCAGCTCTGCATGTGAGTTCCTAATAGCTACCCACCCTCCCTCTTCCTGATATAAACGGGCTCATCAAACTGTTTCCTATCTTAGCCGGTATAGAGTTCAAGGTCCTGCATGTTCCCTATTAATACTTTGAGGCCTAACCTGGGTTGCATAGCCTGAACTTCTGTCCAACTTGTGGAGAGACCTGGATCCTTACACTTCCAGGACGTCATGACATCTTCAGGACATGTGTCTCTTGGTAAGGAATTAAGGCTGCCACCCTGCACCATCCCCATACCCCCAGCCACTCAGGTGGTTCTCAGAGCAGGCAAACCTCCACTGTGAGGCAGACCCCTGCCTTCCTGCAACTACTCAGTCTAGCTGTGGTCTTATGATCATGGGCAGTCTGTACCAGCCCAAAGAGATGAGTGACCCTGGATTCCACACTTCCCCAGCATAGAAACAATTCCAGGGCTTGTTGAGGTCAGGCAGCATAGACACCAGAGGAAAGAAGTGAATGGCCTAAGTACCGCCGCAGTCTAGACTCTCTCTTCCACATCTTCCTCATGCTGATAGGCCTAGATTGCTGCACACAGCTTGAGTGAAACCCCAGCCCTGTGGGTGATGAAGGCTCACAGTCCAGATTCCCAGAACTAGCTTGGTCAAGCGGATCCCTGAACAGTGAAGCCTGGGAAATGACCCAGACTGCTATGTCCCTAAAAACATCCCCATAGTCTCAGGCATTGGTCAAGCCACCCAGATACCAGCTCATCCTGGTAAGTAACGAAGACCCTGCTCTTACACAGTCTTCCCACTCCCATACCTAGTTTAAGCCAAGATGCTTGCCCTCCAGACTAGGCCATAAGCCCACCCGTCTGCACCATTAGCACACTTCCTGGCCTAGCTCCATCTATGCCTTTCTCTGCCATTCCTATACACCCAGGAAGAGCTTTCTACTCCCCAACTTAACTTGGTAAGCAGTCTGTCCCTGGGCCTTTCCATCAGCCTAACAGTCCTGAGACCTGTTAGGTGCAAGCAGCCTACTTACCAGTGAGTCCCAGTCAGTGATCAAGACTTCCTTCTCCTTGACAGTCCTCACTCCAGAGATTTACTCTGACTAGGGAGCTTATCCATCACAAGCAGAGCAGTTACCCAAAATCTTCTCCTGCCTCAACCATCCTCACAGTCAGAAGCCACTATCTGTTCGCACAGAGCGAGCACCAGGCCACTTTGCTGGATGTTTAGGGCTCCCCTCCAGAGCCTTCCTAACACTCCCAGGCCTAGTTCAGATGAAACCAATTGCTGACCGGCACAGCCTGGTGAGTGATACAGAACCCTGCCCTCCTGTACCAGCTGGGGTCAAGCAGCCTAGGCACAAACCCAGACTGGTGAGTGATCAAGATCCTGTCCTTCTACATCATGCTCATTCTACAAGGCCTAACAGTAACAAACGCCCAAAACAGTAGCAAGCTTACCCAAAATGCCAGGCTCCTGAGACATCAAGACCCCACCCCCGCCCCTAGGGCATACTAATAAGTCCTGGAAGTGTAAGGATCCAGGTCTCTCCACAAGTTGGACAGAAGTTCAGGCTATGCAACCCAGGTTAGGCCTCAAAGTATTAATAGGGAACATGCAGGACCTTGAACTCTATACCGGCTAAGATAGGAAACAGTTTGATGAGCCCGTTTATATCAGGAAGAGGGAGGGTGGGTAGCTATTAGGAACTCACATGCAGAGCTGGTAGGGGTAATCTACATCACCCAAGTAGCCTTGGACTTTGAGATATATAAAATGGGGGAAGGCCTAATGTGGATCACTTGCCAGAGTAAACTGGTAAGCAGGCAGCTTAACCCCATATAACTTTGTGGATGCGGATATAATAAAGGGTAAGGGTCTGGGTCACTCATAGGCTGAGTATCTGGGCTTGTTTTTTAAATTAATTAATTATTTTTTCATCCTGACTGCAGTTTCCCCTCCCTCCTTCTCTCCCAGTCCCTCCCCCACTCTCCCTCTGCACCCACCCAGTCTACTCCTCTGCTTCTGTTCAGAAAAGCGCAGCATTCCAGGCCTGCCTGTGAGTGACCCAGACCTTCCTCCCTTTCCAGCCAGGCATTCTTAATGCAAGCTAGGGTCGAGTTGCCTGCTCCTGGGCATAGCTTGGTCAATGATCTAGACTTTCCTTGCCTGCATATCTACGCGTCCCCACACTCCCAGGAATAGCTGTGGTCCAGCTTCTTGCCCGTTAGTGCAACCTAGTGAGGGCTTCTAAGTTCCAATACATTTCACTTCCCCACACTCCCAGGCTAAGACTGGGTCACAAAGCCTGAGTACAAGATCTCCCTAGGGTCAGGATCTACGGTGGACGAGGAGGTATAAGAAGATGTAAGAGCAAGCAGGAGATGTCAGATGACGTCAAGGAACCAGTGTCTTCTGGGTACAATGTGGCTGATGCACATAGGGACTGACAGAGTCTCTGACAGCAGGAACAAGACCTGTGAAAGTTCAAACCAGACCAAATCAGAGTTTAGGAGCACAGAGTCCCACCAAGAAGTTATTTAGAATTGATACCTGCTGGGAAAGAGAAAACCCATTTTCTCTAAAGAGAAAACCCATTTTTTTTTCAAATGGAGTGACTCTGAGTTTATCAACCATGATCCATGGCAAAGTCCCATGCCCAGGAATAGTTAGCCAACACAAAATATACTCCATCGTTTTCTGTACTTTTTTTTGAATTGTTGTTTTGGCTTTGTAGGAGGTTTTCATATTTTTATGTGATTGTTTTGAGAGACAGGCAGATCATAAAGTTGAGTGTGTAGGGAGATGAAGAAGTGCTGGAAAGAGTTTGGAGAGGTAAAGAAAATGATCAAAATGTGTTGTATGAAATTTTAAAAATCCGTATAAATAAACCGATCTGCCTAGAGGTCACCCAGATATTTACCATCAGGAGGCATCTCCATATTCTCAGGCAGAGCTGGAGCGGAGCCATTTGCTCACCAGGTTACCCTGATTACTATTCAAGACCACCCTTTCCCACCCCCATCCAGCCCACTTCTCAGAGTCTCAGGCCTAGTTGAGGCCTAGTTGATCTCTGAAAAGCACAACAGAGTGATTAATTTAGATGCCACTATCTCTCAAAAACCTTCAGAGTACCACACTTGGCCACACTTAGCCTGTCTCGTACAGCTCGCACAAGAGCCAGCAAGCATGGTAAGTTACCATGATCCTTTCATGCCTAAGCCATCCTCACACTTCCTGGCCTAGCTGGAGTCCATTAGATTATGCACCCTTCCAGCTTGGGGAGAGTCCAAACTTTTCTACTCCTCTGAATTACTAACGCTCTCTAGCTAGCAGACTCTAGACTTCAGCCCAGCCTAGTGTGTTACCAGAAGCCTCGCACTCCCAGGACATTCTCACCATCAAAACCTTCATGAAACCATGTGGGTATGAGCCCATCCCAGTGAGGTGTCAACAACTCAATCCCCTACACCATCTTTGGACTTCTAGGCTTACTTTTAGTCAAGACACTTCCTGACCAGCCATGCCTGTTTTGTGACCCGACCTTCCACATCACTGAAGATTAGCAGCTAATCTCCCAATCCCGCACAGACTAGTGAGTGACCCAGAGAAACATCTGTACCCACCATTTTCACACTCACTGGCTAATCTGCAATCATGTAGACTTTTGTCACCCTGTGCCATCCCTACAATCTTAAGAATAGCTGAGCTCTAATGGTTTTCATACCAGTCTTGTTCAGTGATGAAGACTCAACCCTCTTCCATGGCCTAAGTATCCTAGGACTAGGATGGGTAAAACAGTCCAGCTCATCCTGCTCAGTGGTCAAGACTCTCTTCTCCTTCATCCTAACATGCCCAGGCCTACCTGTGGTCAAGGAGCATGTCTATAAACCAAACATAAGTGCCCAACCTGCCTTCACATTCCTAATACTCATAGGCCAATATGGGGGGTCACACAGCCTTAGTACCAGGACAGCCCAGTGAGTGTTCAGCATACCCACATGCCTTTTCCATCCTCACAACCACAGGCCTTCCTGGAATCACACAGGCTGAGTCTATACATACAACCCAGCCAGTTGGACCATCTAGCCTTGCACCCAGCATCCTCTTGGGTCTCCCAGGCCTAGTTGAGTCAGGCAGATGCCGGACCGATGCAGCTTGGTTAGGGAATAAGACCCCAACCCTCCTGTGCTATTCCCACAGTCCCAGTCCAGCTGGGTCAAATAGGTTCCCTAGGAGACAAGACTGGTAAGTTAGCCAGTCTCTGCCATCCCGTTCCATCCATATGCTGCCAGAACTAGCTAATGTCTCACAGTGCCCAACATCTTCACCTGTTAGAGCCATCCCACACTCCCTGGCCTAACTGGCATCAATCAGACTGTGAGTCATGCCAACCCTGTGAGATCTCAATATCCTAACCTGTAGGTGTGGTACTAATATTCCCAGACCTTGCTTGGACCTCACAGCCTGCTTTCCAACAAACCCTGGTGAGAGTCTAGTCCCCTTGTACTTCAGGGATACCCTCACAGTCCAGGCCTAGCATGGGTGAGGCGGTCCGACCACCAGCTTATTCCAGGGAGAATAAAACTACTTCCTCCTTCAATGCCCTCATACCCCCAGGTTTAGTGAGGGCCAAAGAATTGGTTGAACATGCAAGCTTGGTTAGTGATCCAAAACTCTGCGTCCCAGCACCAGCTCAGCGAAGAGACTGAGTTATCTCTTAATTTCATCAGCCCAGTCTTTTGAGTGGCCCAGAATCCTTACCATTACTATACTCCCAGGACTAGTTCTGTTGCAGGCTACACATAAGCCTTTCAGATTGGCTTTTTTCAATCTGTGCTATCCCCATAGACCCAGCCTGCTTCCCAAAATCAAGCCCTTCTCAACCATCCTAAACATCCCAGGATTTGTTGGAATCAAGCAGCCTGGGTACCAACCCAGCTATGACAGTTTGAAGACTCCCCCCTTCCACACCACCGTCATAGTCCCAAGCCTAGCTGTAGTTTGGCACCTTTCCCATCAACCCAGTGAAGTGAGTAACCAAGATCACTGCCTGCTTTCAACTTTCCCACATTCAAAGGTCAAGGAATGTCTTCAGTATGTTATTTTTATGTATCCTCGGACTGTTAATATACTTTTAAGAGAACATATAAGCAGCTTTTACAATATAAGCTATATGCATAGTTTTGCCTTAAAGTACATACTATTTCATATCCCTACCCAGAATCACATACTTGACAAGTATAGTTGGTGTCTGTCACATAGCCTACACACTACTCCAATGTGGTGACTATCCAAGTTACTCACCTGCCCAAGGCATCATCACACTCCCTGGTGGTATCAGTTTGTATACCATTCCATCCTGGTGACAACCCAAGATCTTATTCTGACCGTGCCATACTAATACTCCGAGGCCTATCTTTGGTCATGGAGCCTGCAACGAAGGCAAGCCTGGTGAGTAGACTGGACCCTTGCACTCATAGCCCATCCACACAATGCCAGGCCTAGTTTTCACTGAAGCAGCATAGGTGCAATCCCAAACTAGAGAAGTATACAGAACCTGCCCTCCTATTAAATCTTCACATTTGAGACCCAGTTTGGGATAAGCAGTTAACCAACCAGCCAAGCCTCTTTGGAGACCCAGACAAGCGCTATTCCACAGCAGTTCATTCAGACTGGCTAGTCTCACAATGCCAGGCAAGCTGGCGAGTGACCCCAAAACCTCATCCCTTTCCACCATTCCGGGAGTCCATGGCTTATCTCAGGTCACAATGACCCAATACAAGCTGGGCCTAGGAGTGAATCAGATTTTTGCCCTCCTGTGTTATTCCCATAGTACCATGAAGGGGACACCAGAAGAGTTCATCCACATCTTGCTCCAGGACTACATTATCGTCTCCACACGATTCTTCATGGATAATTTGTCTTGGGTGGTAGACAGATGCTTGTTCTTTAACACCTTCTGGGTTTTCCTAAATTGGATTCTGCTGTTGTTGAACCAATCCTGAACTCAGAGTGAAAAGGGGAACAGATTAACATATTAAGTCACTGCTGCGATGATGGAGAAATACATCTTCTCCTGGGCGTGCACCCCACAATCAGCTCAAAACTGCTCACATACCTTCCGTGACTGCATATATTAATCTGAATTAATACATACATGATACATGGTTTTCACCCTACCACAACCTTCCTGTGGCATGCCCTCAATCAAGGATCCAGCTGGGGTCAAGTAGCCCGGGTGCCTGTTCAGGTGATGAGTGATTGACTTGCCTCAGCCCCCCTCCCCCGCATCCTCACACTGCCAGGACTAGCTGGTATCAAAGAGCAGACACACTTGCTCATCCGAGTGAGTTCCTAAGAGTCTCAACTTCTGAAGGCCTGGCCTACCTGGGGTCAGGCAGACTATGCCCCACCCCAGCCCGCTGAAAGCATAAGATACTAGCCTATTGTGTTGCGCTGCTTCTCACAGCCTTAGCTGTGGCCGAGAACCTTGACCATCAGGATAGATGACAGAGAGCCAAATATCCTCATCTGCCTTTGTCAACCTCCCAGGATTAGTCTGAAACAGATAGCCTCTGCACAACAGCCTAGGCTGGGGAGAGATCAAGTCTCCCCCTCCTGGGTCGTCTTAAGACTCTGAAGCTATCCTGGAGAGGAACCAAAAACCCAGCACTCCCATGGCATCACCATAGTCCCAGGCCCAGTTGGAGTCAGGCTGCTTGCTCACCAGCACAGACTGATCAAGGGCCTCCCTCACACAACCCTCGCACTCCCACACCTACCTTAGCTCACGCTTCTTGTCCAAACTCACATCCAAGAGAGTCGCCATGGGCCCTGCTTATCCAGAATGTAACCACACTCCCAGGTCGAGCAACATGAGAACAGGTTCAGACACTGTCCTCCCAAACTGTCTCAATGCCTGCAGGGCTAACTGCTGTCCAAAAGGCTGCACACAAACCCAGTGTAGCAAATTCCTGAGAACTTTGCCTGAAACCCTCCTAACCTCTGGCCTAGCAGGAATGATGTAGATCTTGAACCATTCCACCTTGGTAAGAGCTAGAGTCCTATCTCGGAGTTGCATAGGAATGAATTCAGATGGAGCCTGAGACACACAGTCCCCCTCCAGCCCAGCCTGGTGAGTGAGTGATGGAGATCCTTGCACTCCCAGGACAACCTCACAGTCCCAGGTCCCTCTTGGGTGATGGATCAAGATCTTACCTTCCAGCACCATTTTTACAGTCCCAGCCAAGCCTCCTTGGTGACCAAGAGTCCTTTTCTTCTGCACCTTCTCAGACCAGCAGCTGATCTCACGATCACAGGCAGTATGCGCAGCACAACCAAGAGAGTGACCTGGAATTCCACCCTTTTCTGTCACTACCACACGACTACAGGCTACACACGAGCTCAGCCTATGAGTGACCCAGACCTTGCACTGCTGTGCCACCCCCATGGTCCCAGGTCAGGTTGCAGTCAAATTGCCTCTTTATGAGCTTACAACAGTAAGCATTCAAAATTTTGTCCTTAACTACCATCCGAACAATCCCAGGACTGGATTTTGACTAGCAGGAGAGAAAAGAGAGCCCCCTAGTGCACTGATGATATTACATCTCTCATATAACATCCTCACCATCATGGCTTACCTTGCCTCCTATAACCTCAACAACGGCCCAGCCCAATATGTGATCAAAACTCCCCTCCCCCAAAGCAGACTTTAAGTCAACCGCCTGGCTGAGCAGCACAGCCTGGTGAGCGACCGGGACAGCTGTCCAACACCGTTTTCACACTTTCGAAGCTAGCTGCTGTCCCAGAGTCTTGTGAGTTCCCAGGGACCTCACGTGCTACGTCACACTTCAGGGCCTAGATGGGGTCAATAGAGTTGCACACCATCCCAGCCTATTAGAGCTCAATATCCTAACCCGTCAGTGTGATACTAATAACCCCAGGACAACTTTGGGTCACACAGTCTTCAGTGTAGCTCAGGTTGGTAAGTGACCCGGACTTGTGTATTTCTTAGGCACCCCTTTGTTACCAGGCCTAGAATAGTTGAAGCAGCCTTAACATAAGATCGTTTGAGTAAAGGATCAAGCGCTTGACCTCAGGCATCTTCAGTATACACCTAGGCTGGGTCCAGGTCAGGCACTTTGCAAATCTGCCAAGCCTGATAAATGACCCAGACTGCTTTCCCGCGATCCCAAACTCAAACTAGAACATGATCTCACAATCCCAAGCATACTGCAAGCCTGATGAATGACCAAGAATCCCAGCCCTCTATGCCATTGCTACATGAACAGAGAGAGGTCACAAACCCTGCACACAAACTCAGTCCATTTGTTATCCAGATCTTTGCATTTCCTGTCACCCCAAGGATCACAGAGCTAGCAGCGTTCAGGTTCCCTTTACCCCATCATACACTGCTGAGTGATCAATATTGGGCCTTCCTCACCATCTTAACGATCCCAGGATTAGGTTGGGTCAGACAGTATGAACAACAACCCAGAAAGCTGACTGACAGACTCTCCCTCCTGTACCTTCCTCAGATTCCTGGGTCTACACTGGGATAAGCAAGATCACTAAACAGTCGGGCCTGGTGATGGATTCAGACCCCTGCCCTCCTTCATCGTCCCTCCAATTCCACACACAGCTGAGATGGAGGAGCCTGGGTGCCCACCCCAAATGGTGAGTGATCAAGATCCTGCCCTCCCACAGCAGTCTCACACTGCCAGGACCAGCTGATGCCCAAGAGAACACCCACCTGCTCAGTGTGCTGAGTTCCCGAGATCCCCAACCGCCCCTGCCCTAGCTGGGCTCAGTCGGACTGTGCTCCATCCCGGCCTGGTGAGGACTAGAGATTCCATCCTGATGGAGTCCTGCCAACACCCCAGGTCCAGCTTGGGTTGCACTGCATGTATTCCTCCTCACACTGGTGAATGACCTGGATCTTTGCTCTCCGTGATTATCCTCAGAGTCTCTGCCTAGCGTTGGTGAAGCAGGCCGCACACCAGCCCAGCATGGTGAGTTCCCAAGAACCTGTCAGCCCTGGCCATCCTCATTCTCCCTGGCTTAGCTGGGTCAGTCTGAAGCTCCCCATCCCAGGCTGGTGAGAACTCAATATCCTATCCTGCTATTATTACGTTAATACTCCCATGTCTGATTGGCTTGCACACCCTGGGTGCCAGCCTATCTTCCTCTGTCACTGTTGTAATAAGACACCCCCCAGGCCCAGCTTGGGATACACAGCCTCAGTACCAACCCATCCTTGTGAGGAGTCACACCACAGCCTTCTACACAATTCTGACAATAGCAAGTCTAGTTCCAGTCAAGCACCTCAGCAAACATCCAAGTCCGGCTAACGAACCAGAAGCCCTCCCTTCCACACAGTGACCAGACCTTCCAGCCTAGCTCTGTTCACAATGGCTGCCACGCTGGTTTTATCTAGATCTGCTTTTCAGGAAAGAGCTCACAGATCTGGTAAGTCTGCTTAGTGACCCCTGCCACCATGCCTTAGCTCACACGACGCAGTGATCCAACAGTCCCTCTCAGATCAGTCCATCCTTGTGAGTGAATGAGAACTTCTGATCACATTGTCATATTCCCCAGACCTACCTGCTGGCACACAGCCTCCTCACCAGCCCAGGATGGTGAGTTCCCGAGAACCTTCCACTCCACAGTCATCCCCACACTCCTTGGCTTAGTCAGGGTTGTAATACTGCACAATATTTGAATCTAGTGAGAGTCCACGACTTTATCCAGCCGTTGTTGTACTAATACTCCCATGCCCAACTTGGGTAGCACAGCCAGCACTATGGCTCAGCTCAGGGAGTGACTGGGTTCCTTCCGCTCCCAGGTCATCCTCATACTCCCAGACTTAGCTAGAGTCAATCTGCCTGGGTCACTGCTGAGGGGTCAAATCGAGCTCTGCCCCACCATCATAAGTAGCCTGGGTACCAGTTGAACCTGATCAGCGTCAAGACGCCCCCTCCAGGTTTTCATCACCACTTCAGACTCAGTTGGAATCAAACAGATCGCACCACCCTGTAAGTAACGTAGTCCTTTGCTACCTAGCCTGTGCCACCACATAGTCCCAGTCGCAAACGACCTGGACATCAGGCCAGATTGGTGAGTAATCAAAATTATGCCCTCCCATACCATCTTTATACTGACAGGCCAGAACCATTCTCATGACCCCTGACCTTGCTTGGGTCAGTCAGACTGCACACACCCCAGCTTAACGAGTGACCCAGAACACTGTCCACCTGTGCCCTTTCTACTCTGGGGGGCAAATTGCCTTCTCAGCAGCTTACCTCATTGAGTGATGAAGACTTCTCCCTCCCACATGTTCCTAACACTTCTGAGACTATTTCAGGCCAGGCTGCCCAGGCATAAGCCCAGCTTAGTCGGTGATCAGCCAAGTCTCTTTTCTCCCTTGGAATTCCCATCCCCACAGACCTTACTTACTGTGTACAAGCAACTGGCCTGTCAGCTTAGCCTAGTGAGTACCCAAAATCACCACCTGCATTCAGCTTTCTCATACTCACGAAGATTGAATCGTACAACTGGAGCACCCAGCCGGACTAATAAGTGTTCAACTCCCCTAGCTGCCTTGGCTCTCATCACACTCTTGGGCTTAGCTTAGGTCATACAGTCTGAGCTGGTAAGTCATCAAGACCCTGAACCAGGAGGACCTGCCTCAGACTCCTAGGCCTAATTCAGGTCAAGCAGATCATGCCCAGCACAACCAGGCAAGTAAAGAAGACTTGTGACCTCTTTGCCATCTCCATAGACCCACACCCAGCTGGGCCAAAGCAACTTGGCCATCAGCCCCAAATTTTGAGTGATCATGACCCTGCCGTGCCAGACCATCCTCACACTGCCATGCAAAGCTGATGCCACATACCCTGTCCCCAACCCAGTGTGCTGTGTTCCCAAGAATCTTGCCTGTGAGAGTCATACATATATTTCCTGACTTAGTTCAGGTCAATCAGACTGCGCAGAGAACCCGATCCTATCTGGAAACTGGCATCGACAGCTTGAGTCGGGGGAGGGCAAGGGTTAGGGTTACGCAGCAGACTGGGTTGAAATGTAGGCTATGTGACATGAGGTAGGCCTAACAGCCTGGTGAGAGATCCAGAGCTCCTGATCCCAGCTGTTACCACACTCCCAGGCTTAGCTTGTGTTCAAAGCCTGTGAGCAATTCCTGCTGAGGTCATCCAGACCCAGCACCTCTCGAGAAGCCTGTACACCGCCTCAGATTTATAAACAATCAAAACCGTCTCATGCTAGCTTCATACTAAAAGGCCTTTGGCCTGCCCTGCTGCACCACTGTTCTGGATCTGACTGAAGTTAAGCTGCTGCTCACTAGCCAATTCCGGTGAGTGAACCAGACCATCACTAACCAGTCTAATAAGCCCAGGATATGAGTTAACCAGCCTGTGCACCAGCCCAGCCTACTCAATGATCAAGACTCTCTCTTCTGCACCATCCTTATACTCCTAGGTACAACTCTAGTCCATGAGCTTGCCTCGCATCCCAGCCGAGGAAGTGCTCCAGAACTTCCCCTGCCTTCACCTTCTCTAGGCTCACAAGCCAAGATTAGTCCAAATGCCCTGAGCACAGGGCAAAACTAGCGAGCGTCCAATACCTCCCACCTGCCTGTGTCTCTTCCCACTCATGGCTGTAACTTGGGTCGCACAGCCTAAGCAACAGCTCAGCGTTCTGTGTTATCCAGACTCCCCCCAGCATCTTCTCCAGACTTGCAGGCCTAATTCGGATCAAGCAGACGGCCAAGCAGCGCAGCCTGATGAGTGAACACCCTGCCCCTCCATGTCGATCTTGATCTTACACCGGCAGGTGTGACTGGTGTCCAGCAACCCGCACTGCAGCCACAAACAGTGAGTTTCCGAGAACCCCACCTGCCCATGCCATCTTGCCACTGCCTGGTCTAGCTGGAGATGACTAGACCTTGTACCCTCCCAGCCTGGTGATGTCACACCCAAGCAGATTGCCGGACCCCTTGTACTCCCGGTGTACAACAACAGTCCCAGGCCTGGCTTAGATGAAGAAGCCTGGCCTAAATAGCAGCCCATCCTGGTGAGCTATTAGGACCCTGCTCTCCAGAGACAACTGCACTTTCTCAGGCCTACTGTGGGTCAGGCATCTTGTTGACCAGCCAAGCCTGGTTAGCATCTCAGAACCCTGCCCTCACAGACCAGCTCAAAATAGCAGTTGGTCTCACAATCCCAAGGACACCATGGACTTTCCTAGCATGGTGAATGACTCAAAATCCTTCTTCACCAATACTGTAGCTCTGGTCACAAAGTCCACCTGTGTCTTAATGGCACTTCCTATTGCTGTGATAAAATGCCATGACCAAAAGCAACTTGGGAAATGAAAAGTTTATTTCATCGTGAACTTCCACAGCACTGTCCATTGAAGAAAGTCAGGGCAGGAACCTGGAGGGAGGAGCTGTAGGAGCGCTGCTCACTGGTTATTTCTCCTTGTGGCTTGTTCAGCTTGCTTTCGTACCCCGCCCAGAACCAGGAACCCAAAAGAAGCACCAGCAAAAGTCAGTTAATCAAGAAAACACATGACAGGCTTATCCATAGGCCAATATGGTGGGAGCATTTTTTCAACTGAGATTCTTTCTTGTCAAATGAGTTAGTTTTGTGTTGACATATGAGTAGTCAGTACAGCCCATAAGCCCCAACTGTGAGTAGTTGGCCCTTTGACTGACAGAGCATTAGCTGGATTAGTTGACACAGAGGATTAGTTATTCTGACTAACAGAGCATTAGCTGGATTAGTTGACAGAGGATTAGTTGTTCTGACTGACAGAGGATTAGCTGGGGTCAAGCTCCCTTATTCACTATTCAAACCTGGTGAGTGCCAAGCTCCCACTTTCCCATACAGCTCTCCCCAGCACCACAACAGTGATCAAGAAAATCCCTTTCCTAAGACTACACAAAGCCCCAAGTGTAGCTGTGGTTGAGAAGCATGACCATCAGCCAAGTTCTGTGATTGCCCAGCATCTCTACCTTCTGTCATCTGCCCTGTAGCCACTCGCAAAGATCTAGACACACATCCCGAGTGACAGCTCTCCCTGCCCAGTGCTCAACATGCCTGCTCCAGATCCTCCTTACAGCCCCAGGCTTAGCTGGGACCATGCACCCTGCCCACCATCTCAGCCTTGAGAGTGAACCGGGACCCCACCCATCAAAACCATCACCACACCTAGAGGCCAACCTGGTGTCAAGAAGCATGGATAGCAACCCGGACTGGTAACTGAACAAGACACCGACTTCCTGAACCATCTTGACAATGTCAGACCTAGATGGTGTGGCGGTGTGCACAGCAGGCCAGTGGGGTAAATTTCCAGGAAACATAACTTTTTTGAACTGTCCCCTACCCCAATCTCTGGCCTAGCTGAGGTCAATCAGATTGTGTGCCTTACCTGCTTAGGGAGACCTCAACATCCTGCGGGAGTCATACTAATTCTTTCGGATCAAGCTTGGGTGGCTTGTATTCTGGCCTAGCCTAGTGAGAGCCCTGGACACATGCACTCAACAGACATCCCCATGTTCCCAGGCCCCTCTTGGTGAGAAATTAAGACCCCTCCCTCCTGCACCATCTTCACGTTCCCAGACCTTGCACCCGTCCAACAGCTCCTAAACTACCCAAGACTCCTTTGTGACCCAGGCTGCTGCTCTCCTACACCTCCCCAGAATGGGAGCGAGGTTACAGTCACAGGCTGTGGTCAAGCAGCTTGTCCATAAGCCAAACACAGTAATTGCCTGAGAGCCCTGTCTGCTTTCACTTGCCTTCCCTAAGGTCCAACGCCAACATCCAGTCACAAAGCCTGAGTACCAGGCCTTCGGGTTCAGTGATCAAGGCTCTGTTCCAATTTCTTCCTCACAGCCCCAGGCCTAGTTCTAATGAAACAGTTCGCTGAGCAGCATATCCTGATAAGTGACTCAGACTCCTGCCCCCTCCATTGCCCAAGGCCTAGCTCTGGTCCAGAGACCTGAGTGATGACCCAGTCTGGTATGTGATCAAGAGCCTGGCCTCCACACCACCCCCATGCTTCTTCTTCTGGGTGTTGTCATCCTTACACTTTTTTATCTAGCTGGGATCCATCGGAGTGCTCACCCTCCCAGCCTGGTGAGGCCTTGCCCTCAGGTGCCATTCCCCATCTCCTAGGCCTGCTCCTGGTCAAGCAGCTTGCCTTTCCCCTGAGTTTGGTTAAAAACCCAGCCTTCTGCATTCACTCTCTACTGGACTAGAAAGTGATCTCACAGCCATAGGCACACTGTGAAGCAGTCCACCCTGGTGAGTGACCCAGAACCCGGCCCTCCTACACTGTTACCACACTGCTAGGCCTGTTTCAGGTCCCAAAGACTTCACACAAGGCCAACTCTTTCTGCCTAGACCTTTGCTCTCCCGTGTTATTCTCTCACTCAGAGTTAGCTAGGATCAAGTTGCCTACTGACCAGCCTAACCTGAAGAGTGACGAAACTGGGAACTATGCCACTATGTTAACAATCTCATGCCTTGCTGGGATCACACAGCCTGGGTACCACCATTGCCTACTGATGCTCCTTTCTGCAACATCCTCACCATCCCAGGCCTACCTGCAGTCATTCAGCTTGAAGATCTACAGTGACTGGTGAATGTCAAATATCCCTATCTGTCTTCACTTTCCCCAAGTGCACAGGACAATGTTGCTTCATATAACGGAGCACCAGGCCAGCCTAGTGAGAACAACATATCCCCCTGCCCCTACCTCCACCTTCAGTTGCTCTCACACTTACAAACCTGCCTTGTCTCCTATAGCCTGAGCAACTGCTAAGCCTACGGAACAGTCAAGTATCCCTATTGGCCACCTTCCCCAGACTCCCAGGACTACTTCAGGTGAATAGGATCACTGATTGAGTCTGCCTGCTGAGTGGCCCTGATGTCTGCCATCCACATCTTCCCAGGCCTAGCTGTACCCAGCAGCATGGAGACTAGATCAGGGAGGTAAGCTACTCAGACATTAGCATTACATACCATCTTTATACTCCCAGAGCTTGCGAGGATCATGAAGTTTCCCACCAAGCCAGTCTCAAAAATGACCTAGAATCTCACAATCTGAGGTCCAGGTAATGTCAAGCAGTTGGAACACTACCCCAACTAGTGTGAGGCCCGAAACCTTGCTGGCCTGAGGTACTGCTTATTTAGATCGTCCTAGCCAGACTCACACTTCATTGCCTAGCTAAGTTGAATCAAATTAAGCACATCCCAGCCTACTAAGAACTCAAGATGCTACCCTGCTGGTGTGGTTCTAAGCCTAGAGTGCACAGCCTGAACTGTAGTGTGGCTGGGTGGGTGACCCAGACCCTGGCACCTCTGAGAGTCCTATAGCCCTAAGCACAGAATGGTTGAAGCAACAGGAACGCGTGTCTGTTATGGTGACGAAACAAGAACGTCCTCTCCTGCACTGTCCTTACACTCCCAGGAATAGGCCAGGTAACACTGCCTCAGCACAAACCAGCTCCATGAGTGCCCCCAGACTCCAGCCAGCTTAGTTACTTTCTTATTACTGTGATAAAAACACTTTTTTAAAGGGGGGAGAGAGAGCATAAGTCGGTTAGGTATGGTGGTGGTGAGGATATAGAAGGAGTTGAGAGAGGAGGAAAACACAATCAAAATAGATTTTATGAATAATAATAATAACAACAACAACAACCAAGGAAACTTATACAAGAAAACAATTTGTGGTTCATGATTCCAGGGTGTTAATCTGGAATTAATTGTGGCAGAGAGTATGGCAACAGGCAGGCAGGCAGGCAGGCATGACGGTGCAGTAGGGGCCTAGAGTTTAATTCTTAATGTAAAAGCAGGAAGCAGGAAGAGAGCTAACTGTAATCTTCTTGGGCTTTTTCAAACCAGGTCCTCACCCAGTCACATCAATGTTCAAACATGACCTCACCTCGTAGTCCTTCCCAAACATGTCCACCAACTAGAGACCGAGTATTCTAAGGGGGGGGTCATTCTCATTCAAACCACAACACCTCCTCTTAAGCGCTGACATCACATTCCCAGGACAGGCTGCTGGCAGACAGTAAGACTACCACCTGCTTGAGCTGCAGTCTAGCTGGGATCAATGACACCATGTACCATCACTGGCTGGTAAAATCTCCGAGGCCTATCCTGCTGCTGTCAGAATGCTTCCAGGCCCAACCTGTGCCGGGCAGCCTGCAATCAAGCCTGCCTCGTGAGTGACCCTGACCCCATCCTCTTGTATTATCCTTTCATTACCAGGTCCAGCAGGAGTCAATCCTCCTGGATACCAGTCCAGACCTACATGGGATCCAGGCCCTGCACTACCAAACTGCCCTCATATGCCCAGGCCTGGCTGGTATCAGTTTTCAAAGCAATCCACCTTGCCAGTCCTCAGTAATGTGCCCCATTGTAGCCTGCTGAGATGTCAAATTCCTGAAGGTATCATACGAATATTTTCAAGCCTTGCATGAGAAGCATGAACTGCCCTCTCAGCCATCCTGGAGAACCACCCGCATCTGTGTGCTGCTCTGTCCTCCCTCAAGCCCAGACCCAGGATCAAGACCCCATTCTCCTGCATGGCAGCTCCCAGACGTGCCAAGACTCTTGGGTAACCCACATCCCTGCTCCCTGCACCTCCTCAGATTGGAAAAGAGGTCACAATTGTCAACCAAGCAGTCCAGGTGAGAGACCACCATCCTTGCCCCTCCCCAAAATAACCACACTCCCAGGCCTAGCTGGCCTGAAAATGCCTGCTCACAAGCTCAACCTGGGAATGATCTCCACACTATGCCCTCCATAGAATTTCAAGTCGACCTGGGATTCAAGCTTCCTTCTCACCAGCCTAGTGTGGTGAGTAATCAAGGCCCTACTCTCCCCTAGCATCCTCATGATCCCAGTCAAATGGACTGCTCACCATCTGGGTCCAAATAGTGATCAAGACTTTCCCCTCCAATGGCAAGCCTCGCACCTTAAGCGTAGCTCCATCAAAACAACTTGCCCATCAGCCAAGCTCGGCCATTGCCCAAGAGCCTCACCTACCTTCATCCTCACAGTTCCCAGGTGAGCTGGACTTGAGCGATAAGTTCCATGCTCCCTAGCTGACCCTGGTAAAAGGATCAAGACCCAAACCCAGCATCCTAACCAATCCCAGAACTAGTTGAGGTCAAGTGAACTGGGTCACCAGCTCTGCCTGCCAGACAAGAATCTCCCTTCCCTGATGATTCCCTGACTCTCAGGCATAGCTGTGGTAAAGCAGCCTTCCCATCATTAAAGTACAGCAATCACCCAAGAAGTTAAGAAGCCCACTTGCCCTCACCTCTGCAAGGTTCCCATGACAATATCGGGTCACATAGCGTAAGTATCTGGCCTCCCATTTCAGTGATCAAGGCTCCAAGTCCAGAATCTTCCTCATACTTCCATGCCTAGTTCATTTGAAACAGATTGCAGAAAAACCCAGCCTGGTGAGTCTCCCAGACACCTACCTTCTGGCACCACCTCTACTGTGGGGTCAAACAGCCTGGGCACCAATTCATACTGATGAGTGTTCAAGATCCTGGCCGGGATCCTGGTCCCTAATGCCACCCTAATTCTAGACCTCGCTGTTGGCTTGCCTTCTGAGTTCCAAAAAATCTAGCTTTCTATACCCAGAGTCAATCAGAATGGTCACCATCCCAGCCTTGTAAGACTTCAAGATCCTATCCTGTTGTTGTCAGAATTATCCCAGACCTTGCTTGGGTGACATAGTCATACTCAACAAGCCTGTACATGAGTATGACCCTTGCCCTCTTATGCTATCCCTATATTCTCAGGCCTGCCTGGGGTTAATCAGCATTATGGGTAACCAAGACCCTGCTTTACACACCATTCTTACACTCCTAAGCCCAGACTGGACCGTACTGCTGACCCTGAGCCTTGCCTATCTCTAACATAATCACACTCTCATATCCAAGGATGGGCAAGACGAATTTGTACCAGACAAGACTACAAATGGATCAAGACCCTGTACACCTCAAAACTCGTTACACTGGCAGTCTTAGCAGCTGTCACACGGTTTGCATGACAGCCTAGCGTGGTGAGTTCTCAAGAACCCGTGTACCTAAGTCATCCTCAAAGTCCCTGACCTCCCTATGGTCAATCACAATAAGCCTCATCTGAGCATGGTGAGAACCCCAAATCCTGCAGCATCATATTAATACTTTAGAGTTTCATTTGGGATGCACAGCTTGCAGTCAAACTCAAGCTACTAAACGACATGGATACTTTTACTACTAGGACATTCTCACAGTCCCAGGCCCCTCACTCTGCCCTCCTTTACCATATTTCTCAGTTCCAGAATGCTTTCAGACCAGCCAAGATTCCTTTAGGACCAAGGCCTTTATCCTGGGCACCTATTCAGAAAGTGGTGACATCACGATACAGTCTATGTACCAGCCCAAACAGGTGAATGACCATGAGCTCCACCCTTTCACAACTTCTACACACTTATGCCTAGCTGGAGACAAAATGTCCACACCATAGCTAAGTCTGTGGGTAAGCCTTCCCTCCTGTGTCATCCCTACAGTTGCCAGCAGAGCTAGGATCGAGCTAATTACCAATCTACCCCAGTGAGTGATCATGACCTTACTCTCTCCCAGCCTCTTAACAGTGGCAGAAAATGTTGGGGACAGGTGGCATGGACACCAGTGCTGCCTAGCTAGTGATCAAGATTCCCTTTCTCACCAGGTGGTAGTGGCGCACACCTTTAATCCCAGCACTCGGAAGGTAGAGGCCAGCCTGGTCTACAAGAGCTAGATCCAGGACAGGAACCAAAAGCTACGGAGAAACCCTGTCTCGAAAAATCAAAAAAAAAAAAAAAAGATCTCCTTTCTCGACAGTCTTCACACACTCAGGCATAGCTGTGGTCAAGCAGCTTGCCCATGAGTCAAGCATAGTGATTTCCCATGATCCTACTTGCCTTCACTTTCTCCATTGTCCAAATCAATATCAGGACACAGAGCCTGAGTACCAGGCCTTCTTGATACTTAAGCCAAGCTAGAGACAAAATGTCTGCACACAGGATGAAGACTTCCGCTCCAGTGCCTTCTTCACATATCCAGGCTGAGATCCAGGGAAGCAGTCTGCTAAACAGCACAGCCTGGTGAGTCTCCCAGACACCTGCCCTCTGCTGCCATCTCTAATACCACTGAACTCAGACACCAGTCCAAACTGGTGGGTTTCTAGGTCCCTGGTCTCACACACCATCCTCATACTTCCAGGCGAAGCCTTCTGAGTACCCAAGAACTTCACCTCCAGTATCCAGACTGACACGCTCTACCCTATCTGGGGTCAATGAGCCTGCACCCCCCCCCCCAGCCTGGTGAGAGCTTCAAATCCTACCCAGAGGTTGCGGTATTAATACTTCTGGGCCCAGTGTGGGGAGCACAGCCTGCACTCCAGCCCAGGCTAGTGAATGGCCTGGTTCCATACACTTCAAACCCATCCCAATAGTGCTAGTTATAGAGTGGATAAAGTGACCCAGTCACCACCCTACCCTGTTAGGGAACAAGAATCCACCCTCAGGAAACATCTTCTCATTCCTAGGCTAATCGAGGTATCACTTTTCCCACAAGCCAGTCTCATGAGTGATCCAGAATCTTGCCACTCCGCAGGGATCCCATATTCCCAGGCTAAGTTGCTCAAGCATCCAGGGCACTATCCCTACCGGGTGAGATTCCAAGAACCTCCCCAGTATTGAACGGCGTCACTGCTTTGTCTGGAATCTCGATTACAAGCTAAACAGCACTGGTGACTGCTTAACCCCACATTTTTTTGGCATTGCTAGGTCAGTTAGTATCACTCAGCTTGTCCACAGCTTAAGTGGGGGTTGAAGGGATGGCACAGGAGGGCAAAGGGGGGCGCGGTTACTCAAAGCTACATCTCCTATGCCTGCTTCTTGACCCCTACCAGGCCTGTCTGGTGAGAGCTCAGAAGTCCTCCCCTGCTTCTGTCTTAATACTCACAGGCCTAGCTTGGGTCTTGCCATCTGCATTCAAGCTAGCCTTGTACCTGACCTAAACGTCCGATCTCCTGTACCGTCCTCACACCCCCAAGCCCAGCTCAGATCTTTTAAGTGACCAACACCCTGCTTTCACACTCCAGTCTCGGACTTCAAGCCTAGCTTGGATAGCCCAGCTTGAACTTGAGCACAGTCCCAGTTTTATTTACCCCAAGCCTTGCCCATCTATGTCATTCCCATCCTCCCACACCCAGCTGGGGTCAAGGTGCATCTGTACACAAACCAAACTGTTGAGTGATCAAGCCCCTGTGCTCTGAAAGCACACACTGCCAGGCCCCAAACATTTTCACACAGTGGCTTGGTGGATTCCCAAGAGTCTCTCTATCCAGGGCCATTCTCCTAGGGACCAGCCTAGGTGGATTTAATATTAACATGCACCGCTGGGCAGTTGTGGTGCAAGCCTTTAATGCCAGCACTCAGGAGGCAGAGGCATTCATATCTCTTGTGAGTTCAAGGCCAGCCTGGTCTACAAGAGCTAGTTCCAGGACAGCCAGGGCTACACAGAGAAACCCTGTCTCGAAAAACCATGTATGTGTGTATGTATGTATGTATGTTATTAATGTGCACTATCCCAGACCACATCCTGAAGATGTCATACTAGGAATTTAGGACTAGCTTGAGATCAAAATCCTGCTATTCAGTCAACCCAGTGAGTGACCCTGACCCTTTCAGAGCTAGGACCTTCTTGGTGAGGGATCAAGACCCTGCCTTTCTGCACCATTCTAACGGTTCCAGGCATCGTCCCACTGTGCCAGCTTCCGGATCAGTGAAGCCTCCTTTGGAACCCAGACCCCATGCCCTCCTGAACCTACTCTGATAATCATGGATTGGTGGGTACCAGCCCAACTAGATGAGTGGCCCCTAACCTCACCACTCCCAGGCCTAGTAGGGGTCAAGAAGCCTATATTGGAACTGAGCCTGTGAGTAATGCTTTTCTTTGCCCTCTGTGCCATCCCTTCAACTCCTACTCAGCTGGGGTCAAGCTGAGGAATCATAACTGACTCGCCTCCAGTATCCTAACAATGCCAGAAAAATTTAGGGTTATGCAGCCCAGTCTCCATCACTATCTAGCTTGTGACCAAGATTCCTCCTTCCTTGAAAGTCCTCACGTGTCCGACAGGCAGAAACATGGTCAAGCAACGTGCCTGCACATTGATGGCCCAGAAGACGACCTGCCTTCAATTTCCACAGCCTGAGTACTAAGCCTCCCTGTTCTGTGACCAAGACTCCTCCTCCTGTGCCTTCCTCACACAACCAGGCCTAGTTCAGGTGAAGCACATCGCTGACCAGCACTACCTGGTGATTCTCCCAGACTGGTGCTCTTTGGTACCATCTTTACTGCCTACTGAGCAGCTGGGTGGGGGCAAGCAGACCTTTGCCTCCCATATCACCTTACACTTCCAGGCCTAACTGTTGTCACTAAGCCTGCTGAGCCCCCAAGTGCCTTCTCTGCTAGAGCCAGGCTCACATCTGCTGCCCTATGTTGAGTCAATCAGACTGCACATCACCCCAGCATGTCAACAGGTCAAGATCCTATCCGGCTGGTGTGGTGCCAACATTCTCTCGTGCCGCTTTGTGTGCACAGCCTACATTCTTCCCCGGCCTAGTGGATGCTCTGGACCCAAGCACTTCCAGGATAGCCATGTAGTCACAGGCAAACCATGACTGAGGCAGCCTGACCACCTGCCTGACGGGTGATGGAGCAAGACCACACCCTCATGCCCCGTCTTTACCCTCCCAGTACCGGCACTGAATGACAGAGCTTTCACACAACACAGTCTCGTGATACCCCTCCACACTGATCCTAACCATACTGCCAAATCAAGCAGTTGTCAAGCAACCTGAGCCTTGCCCTTCACTAGTGAGATCCCAGAATCCTTGCCTGCCTGAACCAGTGCTCAGACTGAATTTCATCCCAGCCTGGGAAGAGCTCAAAATCACATCCTGCTCTCTCAGAATACTTCCAGGCTTAGATTATGGCAAGTTCCCCATTCTCTAGCCAGCCTAGTGAGAGACCCAGACTCTGTTCTCCTGGGCTGGTCCTACTCGGCCAGCCCAGCTGAGCTCATGCAGCTTGCTCCCCATCCCAGCCTTGTGACTGACTCTCTCTGTGTCTCTGCACAATTTCCACACTTCCCAGCCCAGCTGGGGATATGGGCATTGAACCCAAGAGGTGAGTACCTGAGACCCTGCATTCCCAATCAATCATTTTACTGATGTCACACAGTAAAGCAGCCCAGCTTGGTGATGTCATAAAAATCTCTCCTACCTGAGCAATCCTCCCATGTTGCAAATTAGGTTGGTATGATAAATAACCAGGCCAGCTCAAGAATAACAATTATATTTTAATGGTTATAAGGGGACTATCCTAACTGGATTATTCAGTATTAATTAATCAACACCATTCCACATACTCAAAGAAGCAACAGGTGTTATACTAATATTTTCAGGCCTAGCTTAAGAAACACAGCCATAAGTCCAGTCCAGCCTGCTGAGCCAGCCGACCCTTGAACTATTAGGACATCCCCACCGTCTCAAAGACTGCTTTGTGGCCCAGACCCCTGCCTTCCTTCATCAGCTCAGAACAGAGTAAGGTCACAACCACAGGCTAAATGTACCAGCTCAACCAGGTGAGTGACCCTCAAACCACACCTTTCCTCATGCTTCCCATACAGCCCAGCTGGGACAATCAAGCCAGCACACTACCTGAGCCTACGAGTTCAGCTGCTCTTTGTCCACCTGTCCCATCCGCACAGATGTGGTGCAGGCGGGGCCAAGCTATTTGCTCCACAGCCTACCCTAGTGAGTAATCAGCCCCTGACTCTGCTTCAACATCTGGAGATTCAAACTAGTTGGGGTACAGAAGTCTCTTCACCAGCTTTGCCTAACCAGGAATTAAGGCAAGTCATTCCCCCAAGGATTGGCATTTTTCAAGTCAAGCATAGTGATTTCTCAAGTGCCTAATCTACCTTCAATTTCTGCAAGGTCCCATTCGATATTTGCTGATACTGCCTGAGTACCAGGCCTCCATCCTTCCTTCTGCTCCCTGGCCTAGTTCAGGTGATGAAGACTGCTGACAAGCACAGTCTGGTGAGTGTCCCATATGCCCACCCTCTGATGCCATCTGGACTTCCCACTGCCCAGTTGCTCCCAGCAGCCCACACACTAGCTGCACACCATCCAAAGACTCACACATTTTGGCCTAGCAGGGATCAACTAGATCATTTATGATCCCACCCTGGTGAGAGCTCACGATGCTACCCTGCAGGTGTGGTACAAATCCTCCCATGCCTAGCAGGGGGCAGGGGTCACAACCAGGGCACTTCCATAGTCCCAGGAATATAACTGTGGAATCAGCCTGATTCCTCCCTCATGCAAAAGCCTCGCATTTCTAGGATAAATACCAGTAACACAACTTTCCCACGACTCACTTTCATGAGCGCTCCAGAATCAGGACCCCCAGTTCTGATGGCATCTGGGTCTGATAACAGTGTGTGGCCATTGGCACTCTCCCAAAGACAGCTTAGATCATAGGTCATGTAGCTTGACTACCAGCCCAGCATTGGAACTGACCCAGAACCTTAGCCATCAGTACCATTACCACACTCCCCGGCCCAGCTAGGGTCATGCTGTCAAACTATTACACTGACTGGGTAGGTTCCTGGCCTAGAGATGAGCTCCATCCATTTGGAATATGCAGCATCATTCCAGCCTGGTGAGATCCTAAAAATCCTGCAGGTGTCATTCGGATGTCTTCAGGTCTGGCTGGGGCAACCTTCCAGGACATCCCCACAGTGCTGGGCCCTTCTTGTTAAGGGATGGAGATATGCCTTCTTACATAGTCCTTACAGTTGCCACTCCAGCCGCTCCCAGGCAACCAAGACTCCTTTGTCACCCAGACTCCTGCTCTCCTGCACCTGCCAGAAGGGGAGTGAGCCACAAGACAAACAAGGCACAGTGAATCGGATGCTCATCAGAAGAGCCCGGTGAGTCTCCCAGACCCTTGTTCCTAGTGCCAGGATATTCAGGAGCCTGGTCTCCCATGCCATCCTCATACTTCCAAGCCTGGCTGGGGTCGAGCAGACTGGGTACCACCTCAGCCAAGTGAGAGCTAGAGATCCTAGCTAGGGGTTCATGGAGTGCATTCTATCTCAGTCTTTTGAGAATTCTGGACCTGCGCACTTCCATAACCCATGAACCCAGGCAAGGTATGTATGGAGCAGCCTGACTGCCAGCATCTGCTGTGGAGGGAGAAAGACCACGCCTTTACACATCCAAAAACCTGGCCCTCTAAACTGATCCTATACTTCCAAGCCCAGCATTGCGAGTTTGGCCATCGGCCTCACACTCCCTTACCTAGGTGGGACCATGATGCATTTGTGCCAGACTAGGCTGTTCAGGGATCAAGACCCTGAACTTCCAAATCAACTTTACACTGACCGATCTAGTTGGTGTTGCCATGAACCTTACCTGCCTGAGCCATGCTCGCAGTCCCTGATCTGTCTGGGTTTCCATCCGAATGTGCACCGTCCCCGTCTCGTGAGAACTCAAAATCCTAGAGGTGTCATTTCCATCATTTCGGGCCTAGCTTGGAAAGCAGAGCCTGCCCACCAGCCCAGCCTGGTGAGTGGTTGGATCCTTGCACTACTAGAAATTCCCCCTTGGTCCCAGGCCCCTCTTGGTGATGATCAAGATGCACCCTCCTGTATCACCTTCAAAGTTGCAGGCACAGTTCCCACCCCAGCAGTTCCCAGACCAGCCAAGGCTCCTTTTAGAACCAGACCCCTGCCCTTCTTCACCTGCTCAGAACAGGAGTGAGGTCTCCAACCCATCCCCACCCGTTACCACACTCTCAGGCCTAGCTGTGCTCCAGAACCCTGAACATAATCTGAGCTTGTGAGTGATTTAGAGCACTTGTGCCATTTACACAGATCCTGCTCAAGCTTGGCTCAAGCGGCCTCATCAGTAGCACTGTCTTAAACAGTGATAACTCCCCAACATGGTGCATCCTGCCCATAGACTAAGCATAGCAATTGCCCAGGAACCCCATCTGCCTCTACCTTTCCCAAAGTAGTGTGTCAATGTTGGGTCACACAGCCTGAGTACTAGGCTGCTGTGTTCAGTGATCCAGAGCCTTCTTCACTATCCTGTCCCAGTTCTAGTGGGCGTCACAGCCTGGGGAGTCTGGTGTTTGGCTGGGATCAGGCAGTCTGGAGACCATCTCAAACTGGTGAGAGGCCTAGATTCCATCCTGCTGGTGTGGTACTAATAGTTTCAGCCCCAGCTTGGGGTGTGAAGCCTGCACTCTGACCTAGCCTGGTAAGTGTCCTGAACTCATGCGGCTCCGGGACGTCTCCATAGTACAAAATGCAGACTGGCTAAATCTGGACTGATCCTGCATCATTCATGAAACTGGTTGGGCTAGGTCTAGGCATGGCACTAATACCATAGTGCCCTAGCTATGAGGGCACAGCCTGCTCTCTAGCCTAGCCATGTGAGTGACCAGGACCTGTGCCCTTCCAGGACAGTCTCACAGTCTCCGACATAAAAGGGCTGAAGCCGCCTGACCATCTACCTACTCTGGTACATGCTCATGGGCTGTCCCAACAACACCAACGCCATAGTGTTTAGGCAAGAGGCTTGGTCCCCAGTGCTGCATAGCCAGTAAGCGAGATTCTGGAAATCCTCACACTTGTCTCAGGCATGTCTGTGGACAGCAGCTGGCCCATCTGCCAAGTACAGTGACTGCCCAAGAGCCCCACCTGCCTTCACTTCCTGCTAGGTCCCCTGCCAAATTTGAGTCACACAGCCCAAGCAGCAGGCCTTCCTGTTCAGTGGTCAGCATCGTCCTCACACCCTAAGACCTACTTCGGGTGAAACACATTGCTAACCAGCCCAGCATGACGAGTCTTCCAGACACCTGCCTGTCTGTGGTTGAGCAGTCCAGACTGCTGAGTGTTTCAGAACCTGGCCTCCCTCACTGTCCTTCTAATTCCAGACCTAACCGGTGTCACAAATTCTGCTGAGCTCCCAGTAACGTCCCCTGCTGTAGCCACACCGCCATTCTGTGGCATAGCTGGAGTCGATCACCCCTCCCCGGTGACAGCTCGCGATCTGGTGCAGCCTGGTCCTCAACCCTGCACTCAGCCATCTTTATACTGCCAGACCTAGCTGCTGTTACACAGTTTGCACCGGAGCCCAGGTTCAAGAAACTTGCCTACCTCCCCTGGTGTATCTTGATGGGGAATCAAGATACCACCTTCCTGTCCCAGCTCAACCAGATGCATAACCACAAACAGCACCTTTCCCTGTCGTTACCCCACTCTCAGGCCTTCTCAGGCACAAAAGACAAGCGCAGAAGCTGAGCCCTCCTTCACTCTCCCCATAGTTCCTATGTGACATGGCTCACAGCCACTTGTGATCTCTGCCCTCTTGTGGCCGGGAAACGAGGGAGCAGTCTCTGACCACACTCATGTGCTAGCTTTCCTCATGTCCCCTGGTCCATATGAGATCAGGCAGCCTGGGCACTAACCCTAACTGGGAAGTGATAAAGACACTGTTCCCACATACCTATCCTCACACTCCCAAGCCTAGCTTGGGTCACTTACTTGCCCATCATCCAATATTGCAATTGATGAACTCTGCCCATCTCTACCATTACTGTACCCCTAAGCCCAGCTGAGGTCAAGATGAATCGTTTCCACCCAAGACTTAGGAATACTCAAGACTTTGTGCTCCCAAATCCTCCTTTGTAGATAGGCCTAGCTAGCTTCACACAGTCTGGAGAGCAATCCAGCTTGGTAAATTCATAAGAAAATCGCCTGCCTGAGCCATCTACCGTAGTCTCTTTCCCAATCTGCCTGGTTAGAGCTCATAATCCTGCATGTGTCCTGCAAATACTTTGAAGTCAAGCTTGAGATCCATAGCCTTCACTCCAGCCCAGCATGGTCAGTGACCTTGACCATGGCCCTGCTAGGACATGCCCACAATCCCTGGCCCATCTAGGTAAGGGATCAAAAGCCTGCTTTCCTGAACCATCCTTACAATCGCGAGTATAGGTCTCTCTCCAGCAGGCCCAATTTGGGTTACCCAGCCTGAACTCTAGCCCAGCCAGGTGAGTGATCAAGACCTGGGTACTTCCAGGTCATCTCTACTACCCCAGCAATAGAAGGCCTGGAGCGGCCTGACAGCAAGCCTACCTTGCAAAGGGAGATGGCCCCGGCTGTCATGGACTACCTTCACATCCTTAGGCCAACTTTGGTTCCACAGCTGTCCCGCTAGCCAACCTCATGAGTAACCAAGACCCTTGCCCTACTGCACTGATAAGACACTTCTGGGTCCAGTTGCTGTCATCCAACCTTGGCACCAGGCCTCACTGGTGAAATCCCAAGAAATTCACCTCCCTGAGGTCACGCCCTGCCTAGTTGGAGTCAGTCTGTCTGCATCCCATTCCGGCTCTGTGAGAACTCAGCAACCTTTCCGCTGCTGTCAGAATACTGTGGACCTAGCTCAGGTCATGCTAGATGCACTGAAGACCACTGTGAGGGAATCAAAACTCTACCCTCTGATGCCATCAGTATCCCCAGGCCCCGCAGAGAGGTCAGAAGCCCCGGGACATCTGAGGTCAATGGCTAAGACATTGCTCTTACTTCCTCTTAACACTCCTAAGCATAGCTTCAGTCATTCAGCATGCCTATCACCTCGTCATTAACCCCAAACCTTGCCCATCTCTATCTTGATACACTCTCACACCCAGCTTCCGCGTTGAGATACATTTTTAACCAGACCAGACTGGAGAGTCTTCTAGACCCTGCACTCCCAAAACATCTTTCCACGCTAGGCTAAGTAGGTATAACAAAACTGGTACAAGAGCACAGGTCAGTGAGCTACCGAATCGTGCACGGCAGAGCCATCCTCCTGGTCCATCGCGTCCCTGGGTTCAAGCACAATGTGCACCATCCCTGCCTAGGGAGAGCTCAAAATCCTGCAGCTGTCATATCAATACTTGCAACCTAGCCTGGCATCCACAGCCTTCACTCCAGCCCAGCCTGATGATAACCTGGACCCTCGCACTGCTAGGGCATGCTCACAGTCCCAGGCCCCCTTGGTGAGAGACCAAGACCCCACCCACCCACGCCATCCTGACTGTTCCAGGCATAGTCCAATCCCAGGAGTTCCCAAACCAGCCAAGACTCGTTTGTGACCCAGATCCCTGCTCCCGTGAACCTCCTCAGAATGGGAGTGAGGTAGCAACTACTTGCTCAGAGGGCACTTAACACAGCCAGGGGGACAATCCTGAGTCCCACCCTTCCCAACAATTACCACATCCACAGGCCTGCTGGGGGTTAAAAAGCTGCTTCCCAAGCTGTTGCCCCCCTTTGCCATTCTCACAGTTCCCCGTCAAGCCAGAGTCAGGCTGCATACTTGCCATCCTACCCGGAGAAATCAAGAACCAAAACTCTCCCAGAATCCCCAAAATCCCAGAACTAGGTGGAGTTAAGAAGCTGTTCCCCAGAACTGCCGTGCCAGTAAACAAGGCTGTCATTTCCTTTACAATCCTTCCCAAGGCATGGCTGTGGTCAAGCAGCTTCCCCATCAGCCACTAAAGCTACTGCCCCATGTAGACCAAGTATCAAAATTCCCACTCTGGTGTAATCCTACCACACCCAGGCCTAGTTCTGGTGAAGCCCAACACCAGTATAGCCTTGTAAGTCACCCATTCCCTTTGGTGCCATCTTCTACTGCCATGTTCTAGTTGGGATCAAGCAGCCCAGATACCAACCTACTCTGGCGAGTCTTCAGGATCACAATCTCCCATACCAAACTTGAATCCAGGCCTAGGAGTTGTGACAAAGCCTGCTGAGTTCCCAAGAAACTTGCCTGCCATAGCCAGACTCATAGTCCCTGGCCTACCTGAGGCCAGTCAGGTTGCTCATCATCCTAGCCTGCTGAAAGCTAAAGATAGCATATCGCTGCTGTGGAACTAATACACCAAGGACCATCTTGGGGTTCAAAACCTGCACTCTAGCCCAACATGGCAACTGACCCTGACACATGCACTTCCCGGACATCACTCTGGTCTCAGGGATATAATGGCTGAATCAGCCTGCCCACCAGACTACTCTGGGGAAGGATTAAAAAAAATCTGCCCTGATATACCAAACTCACATTTTTGGCCTAGCCTTACAGTTTTCCCACAAGGCATCCCCTCCACATGGGTACCACAGTTCCCCAATCCCGCTGCTGTCAATAAACTTGGGCACTCGGCCTCACTGGTGAGATCCCAAGAACCCCATCTTTCAGAGGGTGTGCCTTGTCTAGCTGTGGTCACAAACCTTGTGTACTATATCAGCCTTTTGACTGACAATGAACCTCCACTGCTGACACAACCCCATGCCCAGCTGACGTCAAGCTGCGTGGATACAGGGCCAGACTGGTTAGTCTTCAAGATCCTGTGCTCCCAAATCCTTTTTACGTTGTTAGGCCTAGCTGGTGCCACACAGTTTGCATGGCAGCCCAGCTTGGTGAGTTCCCAAGAACCTCAAATCCGAAACCAACCTACTCTCTGGTCTAGCTGGGTTTGACAAAAACATGCCCCATCTCAGTCTGGTGAGAGCTCAAAA
The DNA here is from genome assembly GCF_037038515.1 of Microtus pennsylvanicus. NCBI lineage: Eukaryota > Metazoa > Chordata > Mammalia > Rodentia > Cricetidae > Microtus > Microtus pennsylvanicus. The sequence continues at coordinate 54,848,734 of NC_134601.1, forward strand.
GCTTGTAGTACTGCCAACACTCTTAGGCTTAGCTTGGGTCATGCAACCTGCACACACGCCAGCCCCCTGAGTGACACAGGACACAGTCCTCTGTGCTGTCCCTGCATTCTCAGGCCCAGGTGAGTTCAAGCTACCCAGGCACCTGGAAGCCAGACTTATAAACCATTAGGACCCTGTTCCCACATACCCTCCTCACAATCCCAAGCCTGGCTTGGCCCACTCAACTTGACCACCATCGTTGCCTTGACCTTGTCCATCTATTCCATTCCCACAGTCCGATCCTGGAAGGGGTCAGGATGAACTTGTACCACACCTGGCTGGGGAGGGACCAAGACCCTGCATTCCTAAATCATCTCTGCACTGACAGGCCCAGCCAGTGTCACTCTGCTCAGATGGTGGTGCAGCTTGGTGAGTTTTCAGGAGCTTCCTTGTCTGCTTGAATCATCATGCTATTCCCTGGTGTGTTTGGGTTCAACAGGAACGTGCCAACCCCGCCCAGTAAGAGCTCAAAATCCTGCACGTAATCATACTAATATTTTCTGCCATAGCTTGAAAGGCACTGCCTACACTCCAGGCTAGCCCAATGAGTGGCCGGGACTCTTCCACTGCTAGAACATTCCCACAGTCCCTGGCTCCTCTTGGTGAGGGATCAGGACCCCGCCCTTCTGTACCATTCTCACAGTCCCAAACATAGTCCAGCTGCTCTAGCAGTTCCCAAACCAGTCAAGACTCCTCTGTGTTCAGACCCCTACTCTCCTGCACATGCTCAGAATGGGAAATAACAACTATAGGCTGCCTATACACCAGCAGCACCACAGGTACTAGCTAGGGTCAAAAAGCACAGTCTGTGAATGATCATGACCTTTGCACTCCTGAGCCATTCTCAGGGCTCCTGACCCAACCAGGGTCAAGTTCCATGCTTACTGCCAAACTCTGATGAGTGATCAAGACCCGACTCTCCCCAAGCATCCTAACGACCCCAAAACTGATAAGGGTTGAGATACCTGGTCATAACCACTGCCTAGCCAGTGATCAAGACTTCCCAGACAATCACACTCACAGACATAGCTGTGGTCAAAATGATGCTCCCAAGGAAAGCATGGTGATTGTGCAAAAGTCCCTCGTATCGTCATCGCCCCCAAGATCCTACACTAATATTGGGTCACAGCCCTGAGTACCTGGCCTCCCTGTTAAGAGATCAAGATTCACACCCCAGTGCCTTCCTCACATGCCGAGAACTAATTCTGGTGAAGCAGATTGGTGACCGACACAGCTTGCTGAGTTCCTAAGAACTACGCCTGCCTGCGCTATTGCCCAAGTCCTGATCTACCTAGGTGTGAGCAGAATATACACCATCCCAGCCTTGTGAGAGGTCAAAGTCCCACGGGTATCATAATACTTTCAGGCCTAGCTTGAGAAATTCAACTCGTACATCAGCCCACCCTGGTGAGTGACCCAGACCTGTGCACTGCTAAAGACATCCCTACAGTTCCAGGACCTTCTTGAACTGTCCTTGCAGTCCCAGGCAAGTTCCTGGAGCAGCGAAGCCTCCCCTTGTGACACAGATCCCTGCCCTCTTGCACCAACTTAGAATTGAAGTGAGGTCACAAACATAGCCTCACTGTACCACTCCAACCAGGGGAATGACCCCAAACACCACCCTTCCCAAATTACCAGATTCCAAGGGCAAACTCTAGTTTTTAAAAAGCCTGAAGACAAGCCGAGCCTGCCAATGAGTAAAGAGCTTCTGTGGCCTGTCGCGGTCGCCATGGGAGAGGAGCAGCCATGGCCCTGCACTATGGCCGTGGGCCTCAACCAGTTCCACAAGGTGATGAAGAACGTAAGCCAGCCGAGACACAGCCGGCGGCACAGGCGCCTCACAAAGCACACCAAGTTCGTGCAGGACATGATCCGAGAGGTGTGCAGCTTCTCGCCCTATGAGCAGCGCGCCATGGAGCTGCTCAAGGTGTCCAAGGACAAGCGCACGATCAAGTTCACCAAGAAGCAGGTGGACACCACGCACACATGCACCAAGAGGAAGCGGGAGGAGCTGAGCAACGTGCTGGCCGCCATGAAGAAGGCGGAGGCCAAGAAGAACTGATCCCCTCCCCCGTTCTTGCTGTGGCGGAAAAAAAAAGCTTCTGTGTTCAGAGCTCAAGTCTCCTGCTCCAACACCATCTTCACACCGTCATCCTGGTTCTGGTAAAGCAGATAGCTGACCAACACAGCCTGATGATGCATTCCCCCCATACCCTGCACTCTGGTGCCTGCTGAAGTTGGGAAGTACTAAACACCTGCCAGGACCTTGATATCCCACAGCATCCTTAGACTTCCAGGCCTAACTGCAGTCACAAAGTCATTTGTGTTCCCCAGAGCATCACCTGCCATTGTCAACTCCCATCCCCTGGCCTAGCTGGAGTCAACTCTATTATTGAATGTCATCCCACCCTGATGCGAGTCCACGATTGCGTGCTGCTGGTGAGGTACTAATATGCCCAGGCCTAGCTTGAAGGCACAGACAGCCTGCACTCTATGGCAGCCCAGTGAATGACCTGGACCCATGTACTTCCAGGGCATCCCCATAGTTCCAGGCATAGAACGGCTGAAGAAGCTAGACCATCCGACTGTCCCGGTGAGGAAGCAAACCTAGCCTTTGTTGGGTCCCTAGAAGACAGGCCTTCACACCCCCACTTGATCTGTTTTACACTCTTGCAGTTGGTTAAAAACAGGATTTAGAGAGTGCAGGGCTGATCATAGCTCCTAAGAAGGTCCAAATGCAAGCCCCATATTCCTACCTTGGGTACCAATTGGCCACGGATGGAATTAAACCAAAAAAATTAACTATTGACACCTCTCATCTTAAAACCTGACCCCTAACCTATTATTGTATCCCACATGCCTAGGCATGGCTGATTTTAAGTGACAGAGATACTCATAAACAAGACTGTCCTCACACACTCTTTGTATTCCAGAAGGCCTAGCAGGCATCACACAGTTTGCACAGCAGCCTAACTTGGTGAGTTCCAAGAACTAGGCCTGCCTGAGACATCCTGCTACTCCCTGGCCTAGCTGGGGATGATCAGAATGTGCCCCATCACAGCCTGGTGAGAGCACAACATTGCCCAGGTGTCCTACTAACATTGTTAGGCCTAGTTTGAGATGCCCAGGATGCATTTCCGCCCAGCCTGGTGAGTGACCTGGACCTGTGCACTGATAGAACACCCCAGCCATCTCAGGCACCCCTTTGGTGATGGATTAAGACTCCAACTTCAGCAGCGGGGTTTGGTAGTACACGCCTTTAATTCCAGCACTTGGAAGGCAGTGGTAGGCAGATCTCTGTGAGTTCGAGGTCTACAGAGGAAGTTCCAGGACAGTTCCAAAGCTACACAGAGAAACCCTGTCTCGAAAAACTAAAACCAAATCCAAAAAAAAAAAAAAGACTCCAACCTCCTGTATCATCTTCAAAGTCCCTGACACAGCCTTACTCCGGCAGTTTCCAACCAGAAAAGATTCCTTAGTGACTGGGTACCCTGCCCTACTGTAGCTGTGCACAATGGGAGACCTCAGTCACAAACTGACTATGCACTACTCCAACCCTGTGAGTAACCCTGAAACGATCCTTCACCATCACTACCACATTCCCAGGCCTACCTGGGATGAAAAGAAAAATGCCTACATGGAGGCTGAGCCTGTGTGTCCTTCCAACTTTTGTCCTCCTGTGCCACTCCCACAGTTTGAGTTAGGGTCAAGCTGCCCACCCTGATCAAGACCTAATTCTACCCAGTCACACTAACAATCACAGCAGCTAGCCCACCAGCCAAATTTGAGCCAAGTCCCCAAAGCCTCACCTGCCTTAACCCCCATCAAGTTCCCACACCAATATTTGGCTCACATAGCCTGGGTATCAGGCCCCTTTTCAAGAGTTAAAACTACTGCCTCAGCACCTTCCTTACTGGAAGTCTAGTTTAGGTGAACCAGATCACCGACCAGCACAGCAGGTTGAGACCTTCAAAACTGCTGACCTCAGGTGCCATCTCTACTGCCCAATGCCTTGCTGGGATCAAAAAGGTCAGACATTAGCCAAAACTGGTAAATGTTCAGGATCATGGCTTCCCCCCAAATCTCTGAGACCTAACTGTCAAAAGGCTGCTGAGCACCTGCTGTAGCCAGAAAACCAAAACCTGACCTAGATGGAGCCAAACATATCATGCACTATCCCAGTCTATTGCAAGGCCAAACCCTCCTGTAATAAACCAAAGCCTAGCTTGAGATACACAGCCTGCACTAGAACCCAGCCTGGTGAATGACTCAGACTCATGCAATTCCAGGATATCCCCACACGTACTCTCAAAGAATGACTGAAGTACACTGGCCACCAACCTACCCTTGTGAGGGTCCTGCCCTCATGAACTATCTCCATACTCCCAGACCTAGTCTGGGTACCACAGCTTGCTCAAGCCAGTCAGGTGTGTGAGCCAGAATCCAACTCCATTGAACTGATACCATACTCCTAGACCCAGCTGATGTCAGTTAACCTGGGCACTACCACTGCTGACTGCTGAGATCTGAAGAACCTAGCCTGCCTGACCTCTGTCTTGACTAGCTAGTCATCAGACTCTGCAACCCAGCCTGGTTAGGACTCAAAACTCCTAACCCAATGCTGTCAGTATACTTACTCCCAAGGCTTAGCTTGAGTCACTCAGCTTATACCTGCTGTAGAATAATCCTTTTGCTCACTGTGAAGATATGTTGCTCTCATTATTAATAAAAAACTGACTAGCTTACAGCTTGGCAGGAAGAGATTGGGTGGAAGAGAGAGACTAGGAGGACACTGGGAAGAAGGGCAGAGTCTGAGGAGTCCTGAATGAGATGCAAAGGAAGCAGGAGATATACATGTCATACTGAGATAAGGTATTGAGCCACATTGGAGAACATATATTTAAAAATATGGAATAATTTAAATTGTAAGAGCTACCTAGTAGCAAGCCCAAGCTACCAGTCAAGTATTTACAATTATTATTAAGTCCCTGTGGTCATTTGGGAGCTGGTTGGTGATCACCACAAAAAAAAAAACAACTCTGCCTACATGTACTCAAGGCAGCTGTGTAAGTGAACCAGACCCTTGCCCTCTTGTGCTATCCTCACATTGCCAGGCTGACCTGGACTCAAGCAGTTTGGATGCAAGCCCAGACTAGTAAATGATCAAGTTCCTGCCTTTATACACATCCTCACAGTCCCCAGCCTAGTTTAGCACACAGAGCTTACCTGCTCTCTTAGCCTTGTGAGTAAGTGCAAACCTTGCCCACACCCACACCCATCTAGGTTCAAGATACATGGGTATCAGACCAGACTGGTAAAGTCCCTGTACTCTTGTCTCAGAGTTTCTACTGATGCAATGAAACATGACCAAGAAGCAGGCTGTGGAGGAAAGGGTTTATTTGGCTTACACTTCATCATTTTTGTTCATCAAAGGAAGTAAGGACAGGAACTCAAACAAGACAAGAACCTGGAGGCAGGAGTTGATGCAGAGGCCACAGAGGGGTGTTGGTTACTGGCTTTCTTCTTATGGCTTGTTTATCCTGCTTTCTTATAGAATCCAGGACCATCAACCCAAGGATGGCACCACCCACAAGGGGTTGAGCCCACCCCCATCAATCACAAATTAAGAAAATGCCTTCCAAGCCTGCCTACAACCTATGACCTGACTTTATGCGGAGGCATTTCCTTCACTGAGGTTTCCTTCTCTCAGATGGTTTTACCTTTTGTCAAGTTGACATAAAACTAGCCAGCACAACTCTCAAAACACTTTTAGACTGACTGGCATAGATGGCTTCACAGAGTTTGCACAGCAGCCCAACTTGGTGAGTTACCAAGAACCTTGCCTGCCTAAGTCATCTTCCAAGCCTCTAGAATACCTGAGTTCAGTCAGAATGTGTCCCAACCCCTCCTCATAAGAGTTTAAATTCCCTCACTGTTCTAATACTTCCAAGACTACACATACAGTCTGCACTCAAGCCCATCCTGGAGAGGGGCTGGGATCCTTCAACTACTGGGACATCACCACGTTCTCAGGCCACTCTTAGAGAAAGGTCAAGACCCCACCCTCCTGCACTATCCTAACAGCTCCAGGCACAGTCCCAGTCCAGCAGGTCCCAGACCAGCCAAGACTCCTTTGTAAACCAGTGATGGAAGAAGGTCATTGGCTAATAAAGGAACTGCCTTGGCCCATTTTATTGGTTAGAACATAGGTAGGTGGAGTAAACAGAATGCTGGGAGGAAGAGGAAGTGAGCTCAGACTCCACAGCTCTCCTCTCGGGAGCAGATGCCTCAGGAGAGACACCATGCTCCCCGCTCCCAGGAAGATGCATGCAATGAAGCTCCAACCCAGGATGGACTTAGGCTAGAATCTTCCCGGTAAGTGCACCTAGCTGTGCTACATAGAATATTAGAAATGGGCTAGTCCAGGTGCGAGAGTTAGCCTAGAAGAGGCTAGATAGAAATGGGCCAAGCAGTGATTAAATGAATTCAGTTTGTGTGTTGTTATTTCGGGCATAAGCTAGCCAGGCAGCCGGGGTGCTGGGGACGCAGCCCCGCCGCCTTTATTACTACAAATGGTGCCCAACGTGGGGCTCGAACCCACGACCCTGAGATTAAGAGTCTCATGCTCTACCGACTGAGCTAGCCGGGCAGGCGGCTGGGGTGTTGGGAACGCAGCCCCTCCACTCCTATTACTACAAACCAGCTCTTTTTTTTCACCTGCTCACAATGGGAATGAAGTTACAAGCACAGGCTGGTTGTGTACCAGCTCAACCAAGTGAGTGACCCCCAAACCCTAACCTTTCCCATCATAACCACACTCTCAGGCCTAACTGGGGTCAAAAATTCTGCACAGAAGCTAAGCCTGTGAGTGAGGTGAAGTGGCTTGGTTACTAACCCTGCCCTAGCCAGTTCTCAAGATTCTCCTTTCCCTGGCAATACTCAAAGTCCCAGGCATAGCTGTGTCAGCTTTCCTGACAGCCAAACACATTGATTGCCCATGATGCCACCTGCCTTCACCTTCCCACAGTCCCATGGTAATATCGGATCACACAGCCTGAGTACCAGGCCTCCCTGTTCAGTGACCAAGACTTCTGCTCTAGCGCCGTCCTCACACCCCGTTTGAGGCGTAGTTTGTGTGAAGAATATCTCTGACTAACACAGGGTGGTCAGTCTCCCAGAACCTTGCCCTATGGTACCACCCTCTACTGCTAATCATGCAGGCTGGGCAACAACCCAGGATACTGAGTGTTCGGCACCATGGTCACCCACACCATCCCCATGCTCATGGGCCTAGCTGTTATCACAAAGCCTGCTGAGTTCCTAATAACTTGTCTTCATAGCCAGACTCATGCCCCTAGTTCTGCTCATGTCATACCGTCTGTGCACCAGTCTAGTCTGGTGAGTGACCTCAACCCCTGACTCTTGGGTCAACTTTATCTTCCAAGGCCTCGCTAGGGTCAGTCAGCCTGTACACAAACCCTGTCTTGTGAGTGACCCAGATCACTACCCTCCTATACCACCACTCCCCACAGTTCCAGGTCTAGGTGGGGGGGGGTCAAGTATCTTGGGGCAGCACAACCTAGTGAGCAAGACCCCCACCCTCGCATACCATCTTCACGCTTTCAGAACTAACTTGAGTAATTCATTTTGCCCACCAGGCCAGTCTTGTAAGGGTCTCAGAACCCTGTCAACCCACACCACCACCACATACTCCCAGGCCTAGCTCGAGGTGACAGAGCCTGCATAGAGAATAGGGCATGAACATCAGACATACATAATTGCATGGCTTATCCATACAACTTCTATTAAAAGAGCCCATTTTGTGCAGTGAATATCTTTTAAACATATGAAAAAATAAAATGCAAGAGGAAGAGCTGCACCACGCAAGCAGGATGCAGTCAGGGTGGGAGATTCGTCACTTTGGTGTATTCTGAAGTACTGTACTATGTGCTCAAACTGGGTGTCTCCAGGTTGCAGGAACTACTAGTAAAGAAAATGCATTTAATATTCTAGAAACTATTAACATTGGACTTCAGCCATGTGGGAATATTCAGGGCCTACTGGGGTAAGGTTGCTGGGTTCCACTGAAAACCTATTGTCCTGGCTATTACTGTGTTTTTACACTGGTGTCTAAGGCACCTTGTGTAGATGGAGGCTGCTCATTCGTTTCTTGGACGCCCAGACTAAAGTAATCACACAAAAACTGCATTATTACAACACTGCTTGGCCTATTAGCTCACACTTCTTACTGGCTAAATTATATATAAATTTATATATATAAATGGTTAAATTAACCCATTTATATTAATCTGTGTATTGCCCCATGGTGTGGTCTACTGGTGTTGCTGGGATAATGGAATGAGTTGGAGGACAGAAGGTTGAAGGAGAGGATCTATGTGATCCATTGGGCATGGGGTCAGAAAGGACAGGGAGACCACAGCAGGTTTCCTGCTACAGAAGTGGAGATGAGACCCGGGAGGCGGTGGATCTGGAGGAGCAGGAGCAGAAGTTGAGTTTAGCCTATCTGCTTCCTTGGCAGGAGAGGCCTCTGGCTTAGGTTTTTCTACCCCCCAAAAAAATAAATTTTTATAGCATTATACTTTTTCTTGCAGTGTTAGAATTCAAACACAAGTTCCTTCAGTCATGCTAGGTGTGTGTTCTCTACCAGTGAGCTGTTTCCAAGAGCAGAGTGATGTCTTTGAAATTGACAGGATACAAGCTCCTCTATTATGTATGTTTCTTTAACATGAGTCTAAAGGGTTCCTTCTATAGTTCGGGATTTGTGGGAGTTGGGAGTGCAGCTCAGTGGTAGAGAGTTTGCTGAGCATATGCTAGTTACTGGATTCTAACCCAATACCAAGAAAACATATATAAACATACACATATACATATATATGCATGATTCAATAATTCAATTTTTAGTATAAACTTAGATTTCTCAAAGTGATCATGGGGACAGCAGGACTCAGCAGCAAGTATGCTTTCAAATCAAGCTCCCCGCCTTGATGTCAGATCAAGGGGCCAAGAAACTGTTCAGTTGAGGACCTAAGTTGTGACTCAAATGTGCCATAAAAGGCAGCATTCTGTCACAAGCTGCAGTTTGCCACACCTCTCCACCCCACCCCCACCCCCACCCCCCGCCAAAGAGAGCCCCACCCACAGCCGTTAGCCAATGGGCATCATAGAGATGGAGCATTCTTAAGTCGAATTGTCTAGCACGGCACTACCCGGAGAATTCAAAAAAAGACTGCAAGCCACGTTCGGAGGTGTGAAGCCTCTTCAGATTCCAAGGTCTTGCACCTTCAAACCTTCTGCCGAACTCCAGCCATGGCATGTAAGAAATACTATTTCGATCAAGACTGTTACCATGTAGACTATTATGAGGAAGAAGTAACTGAACTCCAGGAAGTGAAGGCTGCCGCAGCAAGTTCTAGCCACACTGAAAGCATCGTGGAGCTAGGCCACCTAAATGCTGTGATGGACCATAACTACAACCGTGAAGATAAGGATGGCACCCATGGGAAGTCCTGTGAGCCTACACAAGAAGGTCAAGACCCGGTTTTTAAGAAGCCAAGCAAATGTTCCCGAAAGCAGTACAAGTTCACTCCTGAACAAATAATTGAATTAGACAGAGTTTTCCAAGAAACTCAGTACCCCGATGCAGCCAAAAGGTATGTATGTGGCTTAACAGCCATTCTATCTTCCGGGGTTTTAGGCTCCGTTCCTGGCCTCTCCGTTTTTTAACTGTATCCAAACGGCTAAACCTAAAGTCACAGACAAGTTCTGTACCACTGAGCTACCAGCTTTTAAAACCCCTATTCCCCTGGGACAGAACTTGAGCGGCCAAGCTGTCCTTAACTATACTTTAGCCGAGCCAAGTTTTAAACTGTTGATCCCTTGCCCCGGCCTCCGCGGCGGCTCTCAGTTATACCCGTCTTTCATTTGTACCGGCTAGTCGTTTTTTTCTCTACTGATCCCGACAGGGCAGAACCTTTGATAACGGTTGTGGTGGGGATGGGCAAGATTCCTTGTGGGGACCAAAGTCAAAGTTTTCGTGTGGTTTTGTGGTAAACCAAGTTTATAAAGTAGCTATCGATCACTTGTTTTGTTTGTTTTAACTTTAGAATAGTCCCAAAACACAAAACAGTAACACTCCTGGTCTAAACAATGTTTTTAATTCAGTATCATGAAGTATTTTTAAGTTGTTCTGGGAATTCAGAAAACGGCCTTGTGTTGCCAAACTGAAATCCTGTGCCCTTTTAATAACTGCCATTTCTGGTCCCCTGGTCCCCAACTACCACTAATGTAAATTTTTATCCTCTGGATCTTATTTATTTGGGCACTTCGCATATGGAAAGACTTAAAGAGATGTCTGACCCATAACCTGACCTTTTTCTGACTACTATGTTTCACTTAGTCTAATGTCCTCGAGGCTTATGTTTGTGCTCATACATATAGCAGAATTTCTACTTTCTCAAGGCTAAATAATATTCCAAAGGCACCTTTTCATAGATGTTGTGTGTTTTCTTTTATTGCCCTCGGCAGAAGAAGATCCGGTTATGGTGCTATGCATAATTAGATAGAATAATTAAATTATTTATTTTATGTACCTGCACATAATTGGGTAGTGTGAATGGCAATTGGAGAAAGAATTGAGAGAGCCAGGGTCTCTCTCACAATGTGTGTCGTAGGGATCAAACTCGGGTAGTTAGATTTGGCAGTAATTGATCCATCTCACTAGCCTGAAAAAAAAATCCCTCTTTAACCTCGGGTTTTCAATCATTTGGAGTATATACTCAGAATCAGAATTGTTGGGTTCAATAATTCTATGTCCATCGTTTAAAAGAACCACCTGACTTCCTACATGGTCATAAAATTTGATACTGCATCTCAGAGAGTATGGTGTCTCCAATGTTTCCAGGGTCTCACTAAAGCTTGGTATTTTCTGTATGTTGTCAACAGTCACCCTTCTGTCTGGGAGGCAACAGCACTGGCCTTATTTGCATTTTCTTAAACTTATGAGTGACGTTGAGCAACTTTTCTTGTGCTTAAGGCTATCAAGCCTATCTTCCTTGGTCAAACATCTCTGTAACTCTTCAGTTACTGAGTGGGAAGGACACAGGTATTGCTTGCTCATTTGAAAATAATTTGTCTGATTAAATTATTGCCTTTTTATTTTGATTATTTTATACACAGAAGACTTTAGGTTTGCTAATAATTTCCAATTATATGTGTTTTAAATGTATTGCCTGTATCAGGATCCTGCATTTGTATGTGATATTTCATCAAAATCATATCTAAGAGAACGAAACACTTTCGCACATCTGCATTGCTGCAGCACACCTGTAAAAAGCCTGTGCCTCTAGCTGAGGCTGGTAGTACAGCCCTCTAGTCACTCAGATGCATGGAAGCCTGCAGGAGGGTGCGAGTTCCAGGTCAGCCTGACTTGAGAAAACATCTCAATTCTGGCTATGGACTTTAATGAGACACAGTCTCAGAATATACAAAGGACTGAGGATACAGCCCCTACCTAGCATGTCTAAGACCCTGTGTTCAATCCTCAGTACCATCAAAAATGTGTGTTATATATTGTAGACTTAGATTTAGACATTATTATTTATTAATGAGAGCACTAACCATTTCTTTCCGGTTGTAGAGATATTAAATTTTAAATTTTGTAAAAAAGTAAACCCATCTCTGAACTATACTCTTTCTAAGAATTGCCAAATGCATACTTGGGGATGTAAATGGATATAGCAAACTTTAAAAACATGTGCAGAACCAACTGGAGAGATGGCTCAGTAGTTAAGAGCACTGGCTGCTCTTCCAAAGAACCCGAGTTCAATCCCCAGCAGCCACAGTGTGGCTCACAAATAACTTTAACTCCAGTTTGAGGGGCTCTGATAGCCTTTTCTGGCCTCCATGAGCACCAGGCTTGCAAGTGGTGCAGGGACATCCATGCAGACACACATGTAAGATAAAAATTTTAAAGTTTAAAGCATAGACAGATATACAGAATATGCTTAATTTTACCCCTAATGCCAAATATTAAAGCTTGATTTTTTCTCTCCACAGGAAAGAGCTTGCAGAGCTCATCAATGTGGACGAATTCAATGTGATGGTCAGTCCATTTAGCATAGAAATATAACCAGGCACTCCATCTCAAACCTGTTTCAAAACATGAAAAGTCTTGTCCTAAACATTGTGAAGTTGCTATTTCTTCTTACCTGTTTTAAACTGGAAAATGAGCTTTGAACTAAGGGGTATTTGGGGATGGAAACTGGGAAAGATCTATGTGGAGGGGAAACTCCACTGAGTGTTTCTTTCCCACTACTGAAAAACAAAACAAAACATAATTTCCTAAGTGGAAAGGAAAGCAAAACAATCTGATTCCCCCATTCTCTATACAAAAGTAATTGTGTATATGTTTATATGTAGCTTATAAGGAGATATATATATATATATACATATAACAATAATACCACATGGGTATGTACTAAAATTAATATTCAACTCCTTATGCTAGCATTGTCCTTCAGAGGGTACTTCTTTGTAGTCATGCTAGAACTCCAAGTGACCTTGTAAATGTTCAAATGGATACAGGGAGAGACAGGGTAGCCAGAGGGCACAGGTCTACTAAGTAATGAAAAAAACAAGCATATGTACTTAGCTAAAGGAAGGAATTAATAAATATGCTGTGGGTGGCAGAGCTGGAAAACTGGGGCTATCCATGCCCTTTGGAGCCAAGAATATTGTGAGTCCCTGATGTTGAACATTTAGCTAAAGGATTTGTGTTTACAGTGATGTATTTTTGTTTTGTTTACATGTGACTGTTCATTTGCTATGACCCAGTTCTTCCTTTTGGAATAAGAATGTTTAAGTAGGTAACTTGTTGTTGTTGTTGTTGTTGTTGTTGTTTTTATTTCACAGGAGCTCACAGTTGAGATGCTTGGACTTTAAAGCACTGGAAATTTTAAAACTGGTACTTTTAAAGCTGTGCTGTATTTTGCATCATGATATTAACCTGAGACTTTGGGGATGAGCAATGTGATGTGTTCATGTGTCAAGTTGACAAGGAGTGGATTGTGACATTTGATCTGAAAAGAGAGTCTCAGTGAGGTGTTATGTAGATTGAGTTAGCCCGTGGGATGTCTGTAAGGGTTGTCTTGATTGTTAGTTACTGTCAAAAAGACCCAGCCCATTGGGGGCAGCACCATTCCCCAGTTTGTGACACTGGAATGTATAAGAGTAGAGAAAGTTAGCTAAAATGTCACAAGCACGCTAGGGTTCATGTATTTATTCTTTTTGTGCTCTTAACCGTGCAGTGATGCTTTGGGCAGTGAAGTTTCTCTTTACTTCCCCTAAATGATGGGCTGCAGCCTGAGACTGTAAGTCAAAGAAACCCTTCTTCCATAAGTTGCTTTTTTGTCAGGGTGTTTTATCCCAGCCACAGAAATGAAGCTAGAATACATGTTTGTTGTTGGATATGGTGGTGATAGGGTGGAAAGCAGGCACTCACAAGATATAGGCACATCCTTGACCTTGGGCAATACTTGCAGCGCTGCAAAGGATAGAAGTCATTCTAAACTAGATTCCTGTAAAGAAGAGAATTTCAGTCATGTGTGAAGCTGCATGATGTGTTTTCCCATCAGTACGCCAGTGACTGACTTGCTAAACCAATACTTTTGTTGCTCTGATTTCAGGTTTGGTTCAGCAGTCAGAGAACCAAACTTAAGAAAAGTCAGAAGGCTATCATGCGCAAAAGCACCATTCCCATGAAAGAGAACTGCCGTTCCCTGAAGATTCTGAAGGAAACCCAGAGTGTTGTTGTTCTTCAGGAGCCTCGTTTGGATGAAAGTTTCTATTACAAGCCACACACTGGCCACCCAAATTGGAATTGACATCATTATCTCTTTATAAATATGAGCAATAAATAGCAGAATTCTCTGAGCAATTGATTCAATTGTCCTTTTTTCTTCCTCACAGAAAATAGTAAAAAAAAAAAAAAATGTATTCAATTTAATGCAGAAAGTAGACTAGAAGAGGAGCTCCAACCTGATGTCAATATAGTGGCCACACTCTCCCAAGCAGAACGAAGAGGGATTGTCTTAGTCACTGTTCTATTTCTGTGAAAAGACACCATTACCAAGGCAGCTCTTATCAAAGAAAATATTTAGCTGGGGGCTTGCTTACACTTTTAGAAATTTAGTCCATTATCACCATAGTGGGGAGCGTGGAGGCACACAGTCAGGCGCTGGAGCAGTAGCTGAGAGCTACATCCTGCTCCCTAGGCAGAGTGGGAAAGACTGGCCCTGGCATGGGCTTTGGAAACCCCAATTCCCCCCTTCTGACCCCATGACACACTCCTTCCAACAAAGCCACACCTCCCAATCCTTCTAATTCTTCTCAAATAATACCCCTCACTAAGCATTAAAATATATGTGCCTAGGTTCCTATTCTTATTCAGACCACCACAGGGATGGTGCCCCTACAACCTTTGAGTCAGTATGTACCCCCTCTTCACTCCTCAGTGGCATTGTAGAAGCCCGGCACCATCACACCTGGGACACGGATGTCAGTGACACTTCTGGATGAAAGTGTCCAGAGGATGAGGCAATGAGGATGGCATTGGTAGTGGCAGCCATGATGTGGGCCTAAGAGCAACACATGGGACACAAAGTTAGACATCTACCCAGAAGTAGCCAGCAGACATAGGAAAACGTGGAATCAGAAGGGGGAGCTTGGGGAGGAGCAAAGCAGATGTAAAAAGGCAGCTGGCTGCCTACAGTCCCTTCTAGAAGAGAAGCAGCCTAGAGCAGAGGCAGGGAAGGCAGATGGGTGCCCTGACCTGCCTGCCATAGGAATCTGACCACAACTGGATTGTAGTAGACTCTCAGCTAAAACTGATAATTGGTCTGAAGGGGGGACAAGGGAGGTGGGGCCCCTGCAATGTCCTTCTTCCTATAACCACAAAGGGGTACCACAAACAAGTGCAAACTGTGGGTAAGACAGTGAGAGAAGTGTATGTGAGCCTCAGCTTGTAGCAGAAACTTCTGGGGTCAGGCATATCCAGGAATCTATACCTTGCTCCCCAGTGACCACATCTGCTGCCGCTGTCAGTATCATCCAGTGGATATTTCCAGAATGAGACAGTGTTTAAGAACCTTCAAGGGTCTTGTAAAGAAGACACAAGAAACCAGGGTGAAAACAGTAGTGACCACACAGGCTGGGGAGGAAGGAATGAGAAGGGTACACAGTTTTTCGCTACAGAGTGTAGCAAGGATAGTGAGAGAAAGAGATCCAGGAGAAGAATACTATGTTGATCCTGATGCTCCAGGCTTCCTGGACTAGAAAGGTGGTAGCACCAAAAGCAGTGGCCAAGAAGAGGAGCATCAGGAAGAAAAGCCCATCACTGAGGGCAGAGAGTACATGCCATCTACAGACTACACAGGCCCAGGCTCACCTATTTGCAGATACAAGAGCTAGAGAGACTTCCCCAAAGGTATTATTACCCCAGCTTTCAGGTAAAACAAACAGATTTGCTTGGAAAAGGTGGCTCTCGGCTATCCTAAAGGTTCTTTTCTTCCCCTCTTGAATAAAAGTCACCTGGAGACCTCAGGATATCTGGGTTCTCTTCCTGCAGTTAGGTTCTAGGGATGGGGGAGGCAGGGATGGCAAGATCAGGAAGGTGGCTAGGCCAATTTGAAACAAAGGCAATTGTTTTCTATATTTGTTTTTTATTATTTCTGAAATTTTTATGCATGAGTATTATATTTACGTTTTCTCCACCCCAGACTCTCCTCCTTCCAATTTCTAAGTTCCCTACCATTCTCAACTTCACTACCTTTTTATCTTTTATTATTGACACACATACACATACACACACACACATGCACACACACTTGCATGCACACATCACACACACACACATATATGTATATACAAATATAGCCTGTTGAGTCATTTAACATTATTTGGAGTGAGCACACAAACACACACACACACACACACTTATAAAAATACTACCTGCTGAGTCCATTTAGAGTTGTTCTTGTGTTTATATGTTTAGGGCTGACCATTTGGGATTGGATAACCTCCCAAGGGCCTCTTCCCTGAGAAAGATGAACTCCTCTTCCTGGCCCCAGTCCTCTTCTAATTCCTTGGTTTCTGAGGCTACTCTGGGTTATATACTCATGTTGAAAGATCTGGAGCTAGGATCCACAAACAAGAGAGATGTGCAAAACTAAATATATTTCTGCATATTTGTGTCAGATTGGAAAAATTTGAGCAATGCTTATTATTATCATCAATAAATCCATGTTGGAGCAATGCTAAGAAACCTGTTTGGCAAGTACAGAATAAGATTCTCTTTTTAAAGATTTGCTAAATCTTTTCTTCATGTATTTTTCAATGATTTTTATATTTTACTACATTAGAGCATTATGCGCAATGAGAAGGCAATTGGGGGTGAATACAATTACAATATATTGTATGTATTGTGAAACTAACAAAAATAAGAAAAACAAGGGGAAATTCCTAAGAGAAGGCTCCTTGTAACCTAAAGGTGGCTACTGCAGAATTATATGCTATGAGTTGGTAGGGGGCAATTGTTGGCATGGCAAACATTTGAAAAGAAATCGGTAGCATGCTGTACATATTTTATTTGATCCACAATTCCAGGTCCTGAACATCTTCAGCATTTGCTCTCAGGAAGTGCCTTATAAGATGGACACACGTGACTGAAGTCGACGTGCAGGTCAGCATATCATGAGACAGTAATCTGAAAGGCCAACCATTCCAGAACTCACCACTGGTCTTTTGTCCCAGATATGATGGAGCTGGTCTGTTGTGATCCAGCTGCCCTCACTCCCCCTTGACTGACAGCGGAACTTCCTTGTGGTCTGTAATTGACAAGGATAGTTGTGTTCTTTCTGGCCGGTGGGTCTCCACAGAAGGAGTAGAGGTATAAAAGGTTGCTGGGCAAAATAAAGCTTGCTGTTCTTCCACCTGAAAAGAAGCCTCCGTGTCTCAATCCTGGCACCCCCCGCCAGTCTCGGCTATCCAGGCTGCACTGGTCTTTTCCACTCCCTCACACTTTGCCAAAGAAGATTAAGGCTTTTCCATTGGTAGAAGAAAGGCAAAGTGCATGGAAATGAGCCATTTCCTCGAGGAATATGATTTCCTCAAGGAACAAAGAATGCCACAGAACCAGGTTTATTTTCTACATACATGTTTATATGCCTTAGTATATATGTATATGAAACTTACAAAATATTTAATTGCTAAAACCAGTGTCCTTTAGGTAGTGATTCTGTGTGTAGTCATGACATGGAAATTATTCATTTTGATAGGAACTCTATGATACCAACTTACCTACAGTAGTAAAATCCGAGCTTGAATTTTGTTATTGCTAGATGAATTTACAAAATCTGAGGCACTGGAGTAAGTTAGTTTTTCATAGGCTGAGCCTGGCACTCAAGTAGATAATGTAAGCTTATTTAAACTGAGACAGCTGGGATGGGGAAAGAACAGAGTCCCAATACCTGTCCTCCTGTTATTTGAAGAGTCTGGTAAGTAGATGGAAACATTGCAGTGCTACATCTTAATTGTCTGAAATACTTTAAAACTGGAGAGCAGGCAAAATGTTGATTCTACTGCAGAGACCAATGTGCAGTCGGTTCTCACTGCAGGCATGATGAAGTTTGGGGTGTGCTGCAGGTCGGGGTGGGCTGAAGGTCAGAGTGTGCTGAAGATTGGGGTGTGAAGGTCAGGGTGTGCTGAAGGTTGGGATGTGCTGAAGGTCGGGATGTGTTGAAGGTCGGGGTGTGCTGAAGGTCAGAGTGTGCTGAAGGTCGGGATGTAAAGGTCGGGGGTTGCTGAAGGTCAGGGTGTGCTGAAGGTTGGGGGTTGCTAAAGGTTGGGGTGTGCTGAAGGTCAGGGTGTGCTGAAGGTCAGGGTGTGGTGGTATCCATCCTAAGGATAATCTTTAGGGTTACTTTTTTCCAGTACTAGGGTTGGAACTCAGGGCAACTTGGTCAAACTATGTACCTACATCCAACATCCTCAACCCCTCACACGATTCAAAGCATAAAAGATAAGGTTCTTCTGGGCAGTATAAAATCTCCCTAGCAGAAAGCTTCACAATGTGCTTTAGAATCATGAAACTGTTGAGTATACTAAATGAACCTCCTTTTCCCTCTCACTGTGGCATTGCTTTCCAACCAGGAAAAGCGATCACCAATAGAATAAGTGGAAATCACAGTCCACCTCTCCCTGAAAATTTTGGAGCAGACGTAGCAGATTGCCATCCTTGTTCTAGATCCAGATGGGACTGCATTATTCTGGTGTCATCAACAGGTCATTCTGTCTGGCTATGGCAACCTTAACTTCTCAGCACATATTTCAGCAATAGCAAGGTCAATTCTCAACATATTTATTCCATTTACTTTCTTAGCTCCCCAAAACATTGGTATATAGTTTTCAGTAAGTTCAGGAAATGCCATCTCAGCAAAGCAGCAAGGGGTGTTATCCCGAGTCCCCATATTCTTTGAACATCACGAACGTTTTCCCAAGTTCCTCAGTGGGTCACACCGACACATGCATTCTTTTCTGTGCTCCAGTTGTGCTATTCTCACGCCTTTTGTGCCCACATTGAACCACAGATATGTACAAGGGAGAGGACAGATACACTCTCATGATAAACAGTGCCTTTCTACACAGTACTGAGTTCCACCTGTATTCCAGAGTTCATTTCAACCATAGACTCTAAGAGAAGCTTCCTAAGAGGCTACTCCCAGCATGCACAGGAAGGAGGAGTGTGAGCATTTCTCTAGGCTGCCCCCAGTTGTATTCCCTGCCCCTCTATAGAGCACACAGAGACAAGGAGCCACTCTCCCAGAGGTCCTGCTGCTTCGTGGAAAGCACTAGCATGCAACACATCCAAGTCAGAGGGAGGCTTCATTCTCTTTTCGCCCGAGTTCAGCCTAGCAGTCTTCTGTTCCACCTTCCCCAGCTCAGGAGTAACTGACACTCTTTAAGGTATATTTTAAAAGATATATAGTTCTACTTATTTCACAAATAGGTTTCTCTTTAATGGATTAGTCACTCTAACACCCTCCTTAAAAATCTCCTATACATTCAGGCAGTACTTAAATTCCAGTGGACATTCAGTATAGCACATGAGGACCCTACTTTGGGGCTCTAGGTGGCATCCACGTACCTCCCCATGGTCTTGCAGAATCCCACTGAATGCAGAGGTACACTGAAGAGAAGCTGGGTGCCCTTACACATAAGGTCCACACCCGCAAACTATGTTATTACTAACAAAGAAATTGGCCTGCCTCCCCATGCGAGATCTAAAGCTCCTAGCAGTTGCACTATTAGGCCAGGCCTCCCCTTTTAGCCTCCTGAACCTACCAGTGGGCTCTGCCCCATCCTAGAAACACAGGCTGCTCCCGACACAAAAGCAAGAAGTGCATCTGCCTCTTAAAGAATCAGAGTAGGGACCATGGACTGGTGCTTGTTCTCAGGACCTCGATCGCAAGCCTTCCAATCAGGGAGTCTTGCCACTCTGGCAAGTTTTGCTTTTATCAAAAAGCATTTGGGAAAGGCAATGTAGGAGGGGAATAAACTAGAATGGAGGCAAACTCAGAAGGAAAAAAGAAATTTTCCTATTAAAAGCTCTCATTTGAACCATAACTTGAAAAATTAAGAAAAATTAAAATTCGTGTCTTATAAAACAGAAATGGCATATGAAGTGCGAAAGACAGTAAACAATATTAAAATATCTAAGATATAGTAAACTCAGCTATGCACCATTTATGTAAAGTATTATTATCTCGTTTATTTGTCAAAGGAATTTTACGAGGGAGAATATTATAATAAGTAAAATTTGTGCATAGAAATAGGGTTCCAGCTGTTCATTAAGGATAGTAGGACTAGACCCTAAATCTGTTGGCTTAGAACCAAAACAGACAGTCAAAATTTGTCTTTTATGCTGAGCAGTGGTGGCGCACGCCTTTAATCCCAGCACTCAAGAGGCAGGTGGATCTCTGTGAGTTCGAGACCAGCCTGGTCTACAGAGTGAGTTCCAGGACAGCCAGGGCTGTTACACAGAGAAAACCCTGTATCAAATAAAAGTCTTCTATGAGAAAGTCATAAATCCCAGTGCCACAAAAAGATGGCATCAGGTTTTCATTGAAAACTTCATTAGAAATTGACTCATATTCCTACCCCAAATCATTTTGCTTCTCCCAATCTGTGCAGCTCATAAACAATTACAGTTTGCATCTAATAGTGTGCCTCAGGTTTTCCATTCCATCTTATTTTAGAAATGCTTCCTAACTTTCTAGAATTTTCTTTACATTTTAAATGTTTGTTTAATTCATTTATCATTTAAAAGTTTTTATATAATATATTTATTGTATTTTCCCTCCTCCACTTCTCCCAGGTAACCCTTACCTCCCTAACTACATAACTTCATGTTCTCATGTGTGTGTATATATATATATATATATATATATATATATATATTACAGAGAGTACATAGTGTACAGAGTGTACAGAGTGTACATATATATACATATATACATATATATATATGAAAAACAAAATGAAGACCAACACACAAATAAGCTAAAACGAAAGAAAATCAATGTGATAAAAAAAATACCAAAACAAAAATCACACAAAAATAAAAATAAAACATAGAGGCTATTTTGTTGTTTGCTATCTATTCCTGGGCATGAGACCTGCCCTGGAATGTTGAATGCACAAGATCTTCATGACATTTACTTGCTATTTGCTTTTCTAACTTATGATTTCCTAGAGGTTTTTTCCCAGTTGTGTTTTAATATGTGGACATCTCTACTGACGTGATTGACAGTTAAAACAGAGGCGATCATAACCTTGCCAGCAAAGGCCTTCCTGGCCTTTAAGTATTTTCTGGTTATCCTTTCTTCCTCATTCCCTGATTCCACTCTGAATATTCCCCTAGGCACAGTTTAGCCTTTGGGCTTCCTGACCAATTGTCCACTGGAGAGTGGAAAAGTCAGATTCTCAGTTTCTTTCTCCCGCCCGTGAAGGCACCTTTCAGTTCACCAGCCATTTACTTAACAAAGTATAGGATGCACTTGTACAGACATCTTTTGGATGTTTATCTAAAAAGTAAAACAAACTGAAAAATTTTAAAGTAATTTGTGTTCACCTCAGAAAGATGGAACTGTTACTCAAGAGTTAAACACAGTCAGGCTGGGGAAATGGCTCAGTTGGTTAACTTCTCACCATGAAACCAAGAGAACCTGTGTTTGGATACCCAGCAGCCAGGCATAAAGTCGGGCAAAGGAGCAAATGCTCTTAATCATAATGCTGGGGACAGGAGGAACCCTCGGGCTTGCTAGCCACTAATTCTGCTGTTATCAGTGAGATCCAGGTTTAGTAAGGGAACCTGACCCATGAAAATATGGAGGGTGATTGAAGAAGATGTTCGACATTTACTTCTGGCTTCCACGCATATGCTCACACATGTGTACATGCGTACACGCATGCATATGAGAACATGCATAAATGTATACATGGGCACACACATGAGCACATACATATACCATCAATAGCCCAATAAGAATTATATATGAACACAAGTTTTGAGAAACTGCACATGTCCCCTTAAAAAAAAACGTGTCAGTGTATTTTGTTCTGGAACAATGTCTAACACTTAACAAAACATTCTTCTTGTCTATGATACTCTATAAAGAAGTGTGTGTTTTAATATTTGTTGATAATGAATACCTGCTCTCAATTTGTGCCACATGTTCACCTGTGGTAGTATGAAATTAGTTTTAACTTGTTCAGAAACTGGTAATGAATTTATAAGTCATTGGATTCAATCCAAAAATGAAGGTGTTTAACTGTGCCTATAGTAAAGTATCATCTATAGGATTGAAGAGATGGCAGAACTAGCTTCTCTTTCAGGGAACCAATTTTTCAGCACCCTCACGGTGACTAGCAACTGTCTTTAACTCCATTCCTGGGTATCCAGCACCCTATTCTGGCCTCTGTGGGTACCAGGTGTGTATGTGGTACACAGACATACATACAGGTTGAAGAAGGACACTTAAACGAAATCCCACACTAGTTCAGAATTGAATATAATAGAGGGTTATTTATTTAGGGGTAGACTCACAGATCACAATGCTCTGCTCCAACAGGGAACACCAACCAAAATGCCGCAGCCGGAAGAGAAAAAGCAGACACATACATCAACATATATAGTAAATGAGGTCCCGCCCAAGTGGGCGGGTAACTTAAAGGCTACTGGCTGTAGGAATTCCTACAGCAACAGGCAAAACACATATATGCATAAAATAAAATAATTTAAAGTGGCCAGGCGTGGTGGCTCATACCTTTAATCCCAACACTTTGGAGGCAAGTAGATCTCTGTAAGTTCAAGGCCACTATGATCTACATAGAAAGTTCCAGGATAGCCAAGGCTACAGAGAGAGACACTGGCATTATTATTATTATTATTATTATTATTATTATTATTATTATTATTATTATTATTATTTAAAGGGAGATGTTGGGTCCCTAGAGGAAAGGCCTTCACACCCCTACTTGATCTGTTTTGCACTCTTGTGTTTGGTTGTTCCAAAAACAAGAACAAAACAATCTTGTTTTTGGCATTGTTTCTATTTACCTCTATGGTGATGAGCTTCCTGCTTTTGCTGATCCGGCCTCCCCTGCTGAGGGCTATATATACTGTGTGAGAAGGTGGAATAAAGGGGTTTGTCTGCAGAACCTCTCTAAGTTGTGCTGTGTGTTAACCCTGATGTACCTCGCTCAAAAGAACTACAGTTGCCGCATTGGCGCAGCAGGGAAAAAATTATCACCTTTATCAACAGTGGATTAAAAAAAGAAAGACAGAAGAGCCATAGGATGTTGTCATTAACTACTTGTTAGGGAGTTTGTGACTCTTGGAAAAGATCATAGACTCAATTAAATTATAATTAAAAGGTTTATTGATTAACCACCAATATCTGATATAGTGGCATTTCTTTTTTATTTTAATAAATAAAGCTTGCCTGAAGATCCCTTCACTTGTATTTTAATAAATAAAGCTTGCTTGAAGATCAGAGAGCAAAACCGTCCCACTGGTCAGCCTTACAGACCAGGCAATGGCCACACACATCTTTAATCCCAGTGGCCACACTGGTTGCCATAGAAACTTGGAGGTGAATGCCTTTAATCCCATTGGTGCACTCCTTTAACCCCAGCTCTAGAGAGAAATATAAGACAGGAGGAGACAGTTCTCAGAAACAGTCTCATTCTGAGATTCCTGGAGACAGAATCACCTTTTCAGACTGACATAGAGGTAAGAGCCAGTGGCTGGCTGTTTTGTTCTTCGGATCTTCAGGCAAGCTGTATTTGTTAAAAATAAAAATGAAATGCCACTACAATCTGAGCCAAATTTGAGACTGCCGTGAAGGAGGGATATGAGAAAGGATTTTTAAAGGGGAAACCTGCATGAGGACCTTCAATATCCACACAAGCAAGCAAAAACTGGTCTGTTCTGCCAAGTTAAGTGATTAAGACAACTCAAAAAATATTTGGGTACTTTATAAGCAAGTGATAGGAGCAAAAAACATTTAATCATATCATAACAAGTAGATAGTCATGACTGTACAGTTTGGGGTGGGGGTCACTGAGCCAGGGTTACTGGCCCGGGGAAGCCGGCTAGGTTTCCCGTACCAGGCATAATTCCCCTCCTGTTGAGTATGCCTTACGTCAAATTAGACAGCCGCTGGTTGCCACAAACATGCGAGTGCACCTATGCAGAAACTGCCATGCTGTTCATTGCAATGGTTCATAGGTGTTGCAGCTGAGTTGCATTGTCTCCCCTTTGCAGTTTGCACAGTATTTTCTGGAACCATGGAAACTCGAGTACAGGAAAGAGACTGTCAGGTCAGATTCACTTGAGCCAGCTGATCCTGTGCCCTAGGAATGCAATGTCCTCAGTAACAGAGTCGCACCCACGACCTCTGAGAGGCAACCAAGGCTACATGAATACTATAGATTATGTTGGGAGTCGCCCACATTACCCTGTTCAACCGTTTGAAAAGGTGTTTCTCATACCTGGTATTGGGAGGTTTTGATAGTCTGTTGTTTCCGTAGGGAGCACCGCCAAGTGGCTTGACTTTTTTTTTAACCCACTATCCCAAACAACGCACTATTCTAGTTAGTGCTGGCCAAAGGTGTGACTGTTGAGCCATTCACTGAAGCGTGGGGACCCTATAGTGGCCAACCCTCAAAGAAGAATGAAGTTCCCTCCTCCAGCAACCATCAACTACCTATAGCTCTTTCATAAGGGGTGAGACTGGGAGAGTCCCTCCCTGAGCTATGTCAGACTTTTGTCTGCCTTCATCATCTGGAGGTAACCCCACCTGCTGTCTGTTTGAGTCTGAGAGCCCTATTATGTCTAGAAGACAGAATTTCACAGCACTGATCTCTGCCTCCAGCTCTTGCGTTCCTTCAACTTCTGCTTGTATAGTATTCCTTAAGCCTTGATGTGTGTGGGAGATGCTCAATTAGAGCTGAGCAGTGAGTCGTCTATTCTAAGCACGTTGACCCCTTCCATATCTCTCCATTGACTGCTGCCCACTGCAAAAAGAAGCATCTCAGATCAAGCTTGAGAACAGCCCTGCTCTATGGGTGTTAATGTAATTACTGGGTAGGTACTTTGGCAGCATGACCATTTAGCAAAAGCAGCAATAGTGGGTTTTGATACCATTGGAGTGCAGAACTTGGCTCATTTTCTCTGCCAATTGAAATATTCAAAGTCAGGAAAGAAATGTTTCCAGAAATCTTGGGTATCCCAGCAGAGTCACAATATGATACTCAAGAAACTGGAGTCCTCTCTTTGGGTTTCTTAGTTTCATTGGTAAAACAATTTAAAAATAGACACAAATACAAGCTAAAGGAAAAGAACAGACTCAAGTAGAAGCTGACAAGCAATTTATTATAGTTAAAAAAAACACCACCTCACCTCAGGGCAGACAAATTGCAAAGCTCATACTGCCTGCACGGGAGGAGGAGGATGAAGATGAGAACAAAAGTTTACGCTGCTTGAGGCGAGGTAGCAGGCAGACACGTGGTCGGAGCAGAGCAACAGAGAAAGAGTAAGCCCTGCAACAGCTAAGGAGTTTAGAAACATCCTTTGGCTCTGCAGCAGCATTGGAAAGAAGGAAAAAAAAGACAGATGGAAGAAAAAGAAATAGTTAAGCTTTATAAGCTGGGCCTTGGAAAAGGCTAGCAGACCCAGCCCAACCACGCAGTGGCTTGTGGGTCAGGAACACTGGAAAGAAAAAGTGCATTGTCTCCTGGTGAATCCACCTACCTAGGCCTGGTCTTCTGGTCAGGTATCCCTCTGACCTGCCACACAGATTGGCCCCCAAGGAAGGGGACAAGGTCACGTCTCCACCTAGAGGTAGGTTCTGTCCTTTACATCTCTCCCCTCTGAGGGACTAACACTAAGATCATTTAGGAGATGACATGAAATTGGGGAGTAGATGTGACTTTATTTTTACCACGAACATCTAGAGATTAAGTTTTAGTTCACTAGACAGGATTAATGTTTGGACGGAGTTTTCATCTTCACCCCCATGTATACTCTAGGAAGAGGGGCTCATTTAAAGGGAGATAGGAAACCCTCTGAGCTCCTTTTTTGGCATTCCTGATTTGAGAAGCAAGAGCATTTTGGAAACTGTTACTTTTGGAGTTTCTACCCTGAAAAACTCCAGTTTTTATCTTCTGTTCTCATCTTTCTCCCCTCTGAAGAGGTAACCCAACTGCCGTTTAGACAGTTTGAGTAACAACCAAATAGGACTTCCTAGTGCAGGGTGTGGGAGTGGAATGTGACTGTTGAGGTACCTCTCTGGGTGGGCCTATCTAGGGAACCCCAAAAGTGCATCAGTAATTCCTTTTGCACAGCAGCCAGGAAAGGAAGTTCTTGACTGGCACCAGATTAGACGTGTGAGGGAGAGGGGGAAAGCCAGAGTTACTGGCAATATAAGCCTGAAGCAGGGGCCCCAAGGAAGCCAGAATGGGATGCTTCTAAAACGTTTAAATCAAAGTCTATTAAGGTCCCTTGATGGGGTCACAAGAGCATCCATTCATTGGGTCCTTCCCTTTTTTTTCTTATTTCCTTTGACCTCCACGCTGGACTTTCTAATGATAAACCCAGAATCCGCTTCCAAGCACTTTTACAGAATCACCATGTGAGGACACTCTCAGATGGTGTCCAGAGACCAAGAGAGAGGAGAAATTGAACCATTATTTGATTTTTAGGTAAACAATAGTAGGCCTGTCTTTCCTGCCATAGGTAAGCACTGAAGTACTGAATTGAGCCACAGTCATACTGCCCTGTATCTGGAGAACATCTTCTTTAACAAGAAGAAATTCATTAGTGAGAGACAGTTGCCTAAATAGCATTTCATATGGTTAAACCTAGCATCTGAAGAGTACAAGCCCGTGGGTTGTTAAAGAAACATACCAATCATTTTAACCTTTAGTTATGTTTCCTAAGGTGTATTTAAGAACAAGCAGGCGTGAAAGCGGATGAATGAGCCATGAGCCATGTTTAAATTGTCAAGGCAGTTTAGAAACTGGTCCTCAGGGGTCCTCTAGGTCAAAAGCTTGCTGAGCCATGCCTTTGCTTGGATGTACGGAGGAGATTATTTCTTGTGTCAACTTTCCTCTGTGGTCATTGGTTGGAGTCTACCCAGTAGGGTTTCCATAGCTTCCCTGAAAAATAAGTGACTCGCCAGTGCTAAAGAACATCTGAGGGATGTTCCACAGTCTAGTGTTTCAAATATTGTGTAAATGTCACATAAAGCTTGAGCAGAAAATAATTTTAAATAAACTTTGATTAGACATTTTTTAAGATTTATTTATTTTTATGTGCATGGGTGCTTTGCCTGTATGTGTGCTGGGCACCATATGCATGCCTGCTGTCCATGGAGGCCAGAGGAGGTTATCAATTTCTCTGGAACAGCAGTTACAGACATGTGTAAGCCACTATACGAATGCTGAAACCTGGGTCCTCTGGAAGAGCAACCACTTAACCACTGAGCCATCTCTTCAGCCCCATATCTTTGTTTTTAAAGTCAGTACTTAAAACTTTTACCAAATGTAGTAACTTAAGAGACCTCCATTGATGTAAATAGGCATTTGACACTAATATATTGAACTTTAATTTGGGAATGTTAATAATATATATCACCTTTAAGTCTTATCTTTCTATAATCTTTTATGGGTTTTGGTTTTAGTTTTTTTCTTCATTCTGGATAAACATCCAACCATATTAACTTTTTTTTTAATTTATTTATTTATTAACCCATATTAACTTTTGAACAGAAATCCTATTTCATTAAAATGCATTTAATTTTACTTTCTTTTGTGCAGGTGTACATATGTGTGTGTGCATATGCTTTCTCACAGAACCCAAGAATTTGGAAAAAAAAAAAAGGAAAATATTTTGGTAAGATCCTTAGCACTCTCTCTCAATGTCCTTGAAGTGAGGGAGTACTTCATGCAAGCAAGGAAGGGCTGGAAGGAAAGACTATGCAGAGCCCCATATACTGACCTGTTAGCCCTGTATGGCTGTGACATAGAGGACTGTGTATCTAAACAGTTAACCGGGAAAGTGATTTTCCCTCCCTTCAGTACCATACTAAAATCTATGAAGAGTTCCTTCTGAGACGATGAAAAAGAACCCTTGATTCCTCCATCCCCCATGAAAGGTTAGGGAGTTGTTTCTGTCTTTTTGTTTCCATTTTGGGCATTCTTTTGTTGTTTGGTTTTCGAAGATAGGGTTCTCTGTGTAGCCCTGGCTGTCCTGGAACCAGCTCTGTAGACCAGGCTGGCCTTGAACTCTCAGAGAGCCACTTGCCTCTCCCTTCTGAGTGCTGGGTTTAAAGGTGTGCACCACCCCTGCTTGGCTTGGACTTTCTTTTGTAAAGTCTTGTTTTCCCATCTGTGTAACAGCCTTGCTGGGTTTTGGGTTTTGTTTTGTTTTTTTATTTGAATGAGATTTTTACATTGTTTTGGTTCCTCCTCAAAACAAAAGTAGGGGTGCCAAAGAGATCACTCAATGGTTAAGAGCACTGACTGCTCTTTCAGAGGACCCAGGTTTAATCCCTAGTTTAAGATGACTCACAACAATCCATAACGCAAGAGATCTGCTGCCCTCTTCTGGCCTCAGCGGTGTTTCGCAGTCTTTCCCTAGCTCCTGCTCCAAGCCTTCTTGTCTACTATTTGGTAACTTATACAGTTAAAACAATCTACCATACCACACTTTTGGTTTTGAGTGAATATGAGCAGTGAGTACAGAGGAGCAGGAGGTACATAGTGGAGCATCATCAAATTGATGCTCACAACATCCTCCAGGAATTAATTGAAGAAAGCCCCGTTAGAGCTACCTTGCTGGAGCTACTGATTAAGATACTTTTAGTCTGTATGCACCTCAAGCCTCTTTACATCATGATATAACATTGACCCCTGTTGGAAATGGTTTACCTTTTAGATGTTCTAAACGGCACAGTAATTTCACTCTTGAGATGTTTTGTTGTTTTTCTCTTTCCTTTCATACACTTGGGCAGAAGAGGGGGCAGCCTGACTTGGGAAAGGGGCTTTGGAAAACACTTTGCAACATCATGCTCGGTCTAAGGTTGGAGAGGGTCAAAACTCCATCTCCAAAGCCAGCTCCTCGGTGAGCTCAAACAGGGCCCGGCAATTTAGCAATATAACTTATTTACAAAACAACATGAGTCTCTCTAAAATTAAAGGTAGAAAATGGCTCTTTTTAGAAGGATCAGAGAAGAAAAAAAGCTGCTCAGTGCCACACACTGGACAGGAGACTTTATGTTGAGGTCAGCGGCGACTGCATAGACTTGTTCAAATGAGTCTTATGTGTTGGGAACGGGGATTGACAAGAGACAGAAAGCATTTCCTTCTTTGGAGTGTTATCTGAGACAGGGTCATTGATTTCGAAGCGTCACCCTGTTTTCTAATTTTATAAGGTCACAGATTCACAGCCGTTTGCACCCAGGATTAAGCATGATCAAGCTAAAAGACGTGCCTGCCTTTACCAGTGTCCAACCTGAGACTCTCCCTTGCTGGATTGGGACTGAGCAATTGTTTGAAAACCTTAAGCAAGCCTGTAAATAGAGGCAGAGAATCTGAAAACCTTAGTTGCCCTCCCTCTTACAGGGATTAAGTTTTAGGATAATATAATGCTTTGTTTGAGAGCTCCCATTAGAGGTCACTTTCAAAATCCTTTAGTCTTAATTTTAGACCAGGCTGGAGGGCAGAGAAACATCAGGCATTCTGTCTAACCGATACAGAGTAACTCCTACAGGCCGGAATGATCTTGCTCCTTTGTGAGACAAAAGGAACATATATCAGAATGCCTCCCATGCCTTCTTTGTTCTCCAGAGCGCCCTTTGAGTTTTCCCCTTATCTATCCTTTCTTACTGATTCCAAAGAAAGAATGACCAGTTAGACTAGTCACTCCTTCCTTTATCGATGACACAGAAGTGTCCTGTTCTGTCTTCCAGGCGCAAGGAATTGGCGACACAGAAGTGCTCTGTGTTCTGTCTTCTGTTAGCAAGGATAAAAGGAGAAGCCTAATAAACGGTTTGTTCTCAGTGACGTGACTGTGCATGAATCCCCCCATAACCTAGGTGGATCTCCTCCCCCAAAATTTTACTTTGTTGTTCTTAGCTTGCCTGTGAAGAGCCTTCCTTTGTTGACACTCTGGAGTAAATGCTGAGTCTCAAGTATAAGGGAAGTCAGTTTCCAACGATAAGTCGGGGGGCCCTCGGTTCTTGGCTCCCTTGTAGTTTAAACCTTCAATATTCTTCTCAAATGTTCCCCCTGAGTTTCACCCCTCAAATGGGGTCTAAGTTTGTCCTAGAAATAACATCACATCTTTCCAGGCCAAATCATAGAGCTTAGGAAATTGTCTAAAAGTCTGCATTTGCTGTTTAGCTGCCCATGGCCTGTCTTACCTCTCAGCTCTGAGAAGAAAAATGAGAGATGAAAGAATTTTGCTCCAAATTTCCTTTCATGCACTCCCATAGAGAAGATTCCTGTGAGTGGGGACTAGATTTCCTGAGGACTGAGGGGGCTGCAGGAGAGACAGAAGTGTGGATAGAGTTGAAGCCTGTGGGAAGCATAGAATTCTCAGGGGAGGGAAAGGCTTTCCAGGGGTGGTTCTTAACTAAAAGAAAAGCTGAACACACTGAATTTCAACCCATTTCCTCCCCTCCTACAGAAGAGGTCTAATTTAAGAATGATATTATAGTTAAAACTGCCCTCTTGTGACCAGGATTCCCCACTACCTAAGAGATATTCCAGCCCAGGTGACTAAAAGAGAAGATGAAATCCTTAGCCAGTTGGTGGCACACGCCTTTAGTCCCAGCACTTGAGAGACAGAGGCAGATGAATCTCTGGGAGTTCAAAGCCAGCCTGGTCTACAGGGTGAGTTTTAGGACAGCCAGAGCTGCCAAAGCTGTTACACAGAGAAACCCTGTCTCAAAACACACACACACACACACACACACACACACACACACACACACACGAAACCCTCTCCCCTGAGGTTCTGTAGGATCAATTTTTTCCACCTTTTCAAGAGGCAGGACAGCAGAGTGCCAGAAAAAATCCTGGACCAACTTATAATGAAATCAATGTGGAGAGCTTCAGGAGAACTTGAGTATCCACCTCCTCCCTTCCAGCCTTCCATCTGGAGGGGTGTCTCTAGGGAAGGGGGTGCTGCTGTGATATGGTAGCTCTCCTCGGAGAGTAGTTCCCAGGTAACTAACCCATGCTTTCCTACAGTCTGTACCCACAGTCCCTGATGCTTCTGCTTCTGCCTAGGATATTTCTGGCATCCTCATTAATGAGAGGGTCAACCTCCCATGCAAGGGAATATTTTTTGTTGTCCTGGCTCCAGTAAGCAACTCGTCTCGAAAAATGATGAGAGCCTAGCATAAAGGTTCCTGTTTCCCTTCCATGGATTAAACAGGTGAGCAGAGCTGTGCCGCCTGTGCCCACTGAGCCACAGCATAGGAGCAAGACAAATGGGGAGCCTCCTAAGCCAAGACGTGACCCTTCATCTTGCACCCAAAACCCATATCAAAGATGTCAGAGTGATACCATGGACTGACTTCCACTCCACAGACCTAGAGCAATCCCACCCTTCATGGCAGGTTGATAGATGAGCTTTACCACTCCTTCCCCAGGCTCCCCAGCAACTAGTCACCATACCCTGTAGACTCGGACTAGGAAACTAGACCAAAGGCTGGGTTGTCATGAATGGGAAGATAAAGAGATTCAGAAGACTTACCACCACCAAGCTCCTCCACACCCAGGATCTTGTTCATTTGCTCCACCATGATGCTCTTTGTTCCCAGAAAAAAAACACATACACACACAAGCAGGTAGAGAGAGAAGAAAGACAAAGAGAAAGAGAAAGAACAACAGATACAGAGAGAAACACAGAGATCCATTTATTTTTTCAAAGCCATAGTCATTCATTGAGGTTTGCAAAAATTCATGACCAACGGAACACCAGCAAATGCAGAATTAGCTGCCAGTGTCGGGTCAGTGTTGCCACGCCAGCACGGCAACTGTATTTCTCTGAGCGAGGGACTTTGGGATTAACACACAGCACAGCTTCAGGTTCTGCAGAGAAGCCTTTATTCCCCTTTCTCACACAGTATATATAGTCCTCAGCAAGGGAAGCCGAACAGGCAAAAGCAGGAAGCCCATCACCGTAACTCACATGACTTAGGGGTAAACATCCTTAGAAACATTGCAGAAAACAACAGATTGTTCCTGTTTTCAACCAACCACAAAACATCAAGTGGGGGTGCGAAGGCCTTTCCTCAAGGGACCCAAAAGTGTAGTTCCCCCAAGAGTTGAACTGTATACAGGGATGTGTCTATGGTTGTGGGCCTCTGAGTGCTCAAAGTGACCATACCTCCTCACCTGAACAGTTATCACTCACCCTCTATGGTGACAGATGGAGCACATACGGGTTCTGCTTCCTTGATAATAGCGTCCCTTAGTCCCCTTATGGCTTCTACTGCCCCAAGGATCCAATTAAATCTCCCAAACACAGCCTCCCTCCAAACACTTAAATGGGACCAACCTTTACCAAGGCCAGGATGGACAGATGAGCTTTTGAGGACCTGGCTCAAGTCACCTCTGTCCTAGCCTGCATTCCTCAACAGGCCCTATCCCAGAACTGACTGGCACGGGGTCCTTTTGGCTGTTCCAGTGTGGCATCCCTATCATGAATCAGGTCTCCTGGTGGCCACCAGAGATACTCCCACAGTGAACACCACAGCTCCTGTGGGTTACACAGCAAGCACCCATCTTTTAGGGTGCTGACTCCCCGATCAGAGAGTGAAATCCCTCTGCCTCACTCTTTTGCTGAGCCCTGGGAGGAAACTACCAGAAATAAAAGAATTCCCCTCAGGGTCCTGTGAACTCTACAGAAAGAAGATGGAATGAACAGACTCAGGGGCGCCCAGAATGAACAATTGCTTATCTGCTTCTCCCAAACCCTGGGGGCAGCATCTTGGGGAATTCATCTCAGAATCCAAGGCTGGGATCCATGCAGGAGGTAGGTCTCTGACCATAGTGAGGAAAAAGCACCCAGGTTCACATTTGCAACTTGCTTGCATATGGTGCAGGGAAGTTAGGGCTAAAATGGAGGGTGGGGTTGAAACAGCCAAACCAGGAGCACTAAGATTGAGAAACAGAGTCTCTGAAGCCCAGTCCCACAGCGACACTATCTCACACTGATAAGAACGGTCTCCCAGCCAGAGAGTCTGCTGGCCAGGCAGGCACCAATTCCTTCAAGAAAGTACATGTTGGAATGCTGGGGGCTCCTGTGAGATAAAGAGCCATGCCTTTTCACTTCTGGGAGGAAGTTTGGTTGCCCTAACTGTACAGGAAGTCTTGATCGCATGTGGGTGGTAGGTTCATATGCAGGAAAGAACAATGGGAAGTATGCTTGCCCCTGATTGGACAAAGGTGGAAACCCAGAGTCTTGTGATTTTTGCCATTGCAACCCTGTGACTAATGGAAATTTGCGCCATGCTCTGGGAAGCTCAGGTGTGGGCCTGACCAATGTCTACCATCCTGGCCAGTATTTAATAAATATAACTTGGTTGTAATCCAGCTGTCCTCACTCCCCCTGACCGGCAGGGGAACTTACTTGTGGTCTGTAATTGACAAGAATGTTTGTGTTCTTTCTGGCCAGTGGGTCTCCACAGAAGGAGTAGAGGTATAAAAGGTTGCTGGGCAAAATAAAGGTTGCTGTTCTTCCACCTGAAAAGAAGCCTCCATGTCTCAATCCCAGCACACCCTGCCAGTCTTGGCTATCCAGGCTGCGCTGGCTGCAGCATAACTTCAAATTTGGGTCAAAAGAAAAGCAAGCAAGCGCATGTGGCACTATTGTCCCTTAAAATAGCCTGGCTTCAAGAGCAGCTAACTGAGGGAGTAGGGAAAGACAGCCTCGAAGAAAGCCTCCCGCTTCCGTGTTTGAGGAAAGCCTTTCACAGAGACGCTGGAGACAAGGAGAACAGGAAGAAAAGCAGAACAGGCAGAATAATTGCAGTTGCTTCTAGGGAGCTGTGAGCAGAAAGAGAGATAAGTACAATTAAAAGCAAGTGGGCCATAGGAAATGTCGGGGCGCAAGGCCGCCCAGTGGCTGGTGGCTACCAGACAAGGATCAACACCTGGCAAAGCCTTAGTCACAGATGAGCAAAGGGCGTGTGGTGGGAGGGGGGCTGAGCCAGATGAAGAAGGCACTATCATCTCTTTGGTGTGGGCCGGACCATATGGATCTTGGGCATCCAGGCTCTAAGCCTGTGCTATCCCAGAGAACTAAGCCGCCTCCTAACAATAACCTCAGGCACTGTCCAGACGCTGCCACTGTGATGCTGTAAAAACAAACCCACTAAATGACAGAGCTCGGTGGCCTTTGTAAATTTGGGGAATGTCACCTATCGCTGCCGCCATGATGCTTTAAAAACAAAATCCACTAAATGACAGAGCTCGGTGGCCTTTGTAAATTTGGGGAATGTCACCTATCTGGGGAGTTTCTCTAACTTTTCCCCAATCTCCCCCTCTCCTGCAATGCTTCTTTGAAGAGACTGCATCAGAATTGCTTATTCCTCCCGTCTGTAAACTTCATGGCAGTGAGACAAGTTTGGAGCCACTGACTAAGGCTGATTTGTGATGCCCAGAGATGTCTTTGGGCCACCATAGGTCCTTGGGACAAGCCCAGCTAGGTAGAGAGAGAAAGGTCTCCATCAGAACATGCTTGGAAGACTGCTGGGACTCAGCCCTTTGAGAACACAGACTCTCAGGAGGATCTTGCCCTGGCCTTCGCACGTGTTTGCCATCACACGAGACGGAGGTAGCGACCACAGTGAGTGTGTACACTTGGGCAATCCACTATTTGGCACATAAATGATGGAGTCTAATTTGTGCCACTTCATTAAGGGATGCGTCTTTGTCGTTTTGGTTGAATGACATTTGCATAACTTCATAGAATGATCTAGCCGGACTCAAGGACATGCTGAGCTTGAGAAGGTCTTTGTGTGACTTGCATCCTGTGTTGGAATTTAAAGTCCAGAGGCAACTTGGAGCCACAGGTTCTGCATCCCCGCCCCAGAGACTCGCTGCTTTTCCTTTTATGTACTTCTGCTCTTTGCAACCCTAAACTGCTTCTGCTTAGGCACCTCAGAGGACAAGCCCACAGCCTGGGCTGGACAGGTTGTGTGATTGGACACATTGTAATTTGGTTGAGCCCCCAGAAGACAGCCCTTCCGGGTCAAGCGCCAGAGCAGTTCATTTCGTCGTCTGGCGCCAGACCTGTGAGAGGCAGCTTTTGAATCTGCAGGACTGTGGTGTGTCTGATCGGAAGATTCCCGGAATGGAGACTCGCAAAGACTGCTCCGACACTTTCAGCGGGATGCGGGAGCTGGGAGCTGATGGGGACCAGGAACAACAGCATGGTCAGTAAACTGGTTCCGACGGGATTCTGGCGGGGGCCAAGAAAGAAATCTAGTGGGAAAGCCGGTGGCCATGGGCTTCGGGAACTCAGCTCTGCCTGTGGCCCCTCTTGAGACCTTCCAATGGTCCCTGAGCCACAATGCTCAGACTTTTATCTTTGTGATTTTCTCTGTTTCAGGTGGGAATGCAACGGCCTTGGAGGCTGGAGAGGAAGGAGGCAAGAAAGGGCTTGAGCAGAGCAAGCCCACTCAGGGGGAGCTTGATGAGGGCAAACTTGCTCCGGGCGAACTTGCTGAAGGCAAGCTTGCTCAAGAAGAGCCTGCTCAGTGCAGTCTCGCTCAGGAAGCCAGAGAAGAGGTAGAGGAGGGAGAAATCAAAGAAGAAGAAATGGGAGGAGGCCATGCTGCCGCTGGTAGTTCTGGCCCCGTGGACAACGAGGTCCACGAGGAAGGTGGCCATGGCGGCAGCGTGGATCAACAGCAGCCTCAGCCAGAGGCGGCGATGCCTGAGGGCACCAATGGTCCCCAGACTGGGGAAAGGCTGCCTGTCAAGCGCCGCACCAGATTCACCCTGTCTCAGCTGCAGGATCTGGAGCAGCTTTTCCAAGAGAATCGCCACCCCAGCTTGCACATGAGGTAAGCACTTTGTCCTGCTAGGCGGCTGGATTTTAGGCAGTGTGTCCTAGCCCAGGTTTTCCTTTGGAGCTCCCTGGATCCTTGCTTTCCTCAAGAAATAGACACACCCTGTCCCGATCCTCCCACCCTCTGTGAGAAACTAGTTTCTGGAGTAGGGGGATGGGCCCTATTCCCGCTGGGAATGAATGTGCTTTTTACCCGTTTAAGGGACACGTGCGTGGGAAATTTAAACAAGGCTTGTTCTAAATGGGTCTTTAACTATGAGAAAGAAGCCGGAGGTGTGGCTGGGAAAATGTATGGGACGGATCCCACCTCAGATTAAAATTTTGCTACGACTTTTCATCGTGGAGGCTCTGCCTTAAGTTTTCTATTCCAAGCACATTGAGTAGGTACCTGTGTTTGGGGGATTACCCTTAATTTTAGTCCCTGAAGGAAAGTTGTTGCTAAAGCTAGTCTCAAAGAAATTATGAGGAATAGTGTGGATGTGGGTGTGTGTACACATGTGAACGCACACAAGTGTGGACGTAAATGATTCAAAAGCACATGGTACATGTCCCTCGATCCTTCATTTCTAACACAAAGCCTAAATGTTGGAATCTTTTCACTTCAGGAAGGATCTTGCAAGATGGCTGGGTGTGTCAGAAGCCGATGTGCAGGTCAGTATTCTAAAGAATAATTTTGGCAGGACTTCCTATCTTGTGATGCTTCTGCCTAGAAGACAGGCGTAGGGGCAGAGTGGGACCCTGAAATGGCATCCCAAGTACACAGGCAGGCTAGGTTCAGGAAGTCACCAGACCTCCATTTTCTCAGTAGGACATGCCGAGCTGGAGACACCAAGGTGCTTTGTCTGCCATGTGGTGGACAGACCGTGCTCTCCAAGGTGCTCTGGAGACTGCAGACCGCATGCCTCAAATAAGTGAAGAAAGCACGTTCTTGTCCACCTTCAGCTGTCACGCTGCGTGTCTCAGAAAAACTTTTCTCAGACTTCACCCCGCTCCAGTCTGTAATGGCAGATGCCTAGCTTAGTTCTGAACCAGTACAGGGCCCAGGGACCTCAAACTGCTCTTAGCACCTTTGCCTCCCTTTGCTGGTGATGTGTGTGCACTCTGACCAGCATTCCAGGCACCCCTGGCTTTTCCAGACCACATGCCCACGAGGGAAAAGGCCTGTAGTCACTGTGCTGGGAGGCTAAGAAGGAAGCAGAGCCGGAAGACGTGCCCTTTGTCTCATTAAATCTGCATTCTGGATACTAACCAATGCTAGCATGGTGGAAACTTTGACAGACTACTGCCTCAGGCC
Organism: Microtus pennsylvanicus; assembly: GCF_037038515.1. Classification (NCBI taxonomy): domain Eukaryota; kingdom Metazoa; phylum Chordata; class Mammalia; order Rodentia; family Cricetidae; genus Microtus; species Microtus pennsylvanicus. The sequence goes on from NC_134601.1 coordinate 54,885,795, forward strand.
TTTATGGATCCTCAGGAGCCCAAGAGAAATCTTCTTAATAATTTTTGATACCGCAGGGACCCGCAGGAAACCATGAGCTAGATTATGCATCCTTCCTGAAAGAATGCATTAAAAATACCAATTGATGTGGGCTGGAGAGAGAGGTAGGTCTTTAAAGGGCAGGCCTGCAACCAAAAAGTACCATTTGATGGGGAGAAGAGGCAATATTCTGGGTCTGTTCCTCAGTTGAAGGACTGGGTGTGGCTTACACGTTCCCAGGGGCTGCTCAGGGGGTGTTCTGAGTGTTTCAGTGAGAATGAACCTGTTGCTTCCAGCATTCTGAACAGTCAGTATACACTTGAGGTACCTCTTCAACCCTTCTTGGGGCTACATAATAAACATGGAGTTTCTAAGCAGTCAAAGATTTGGTGCTTTGCTAAGGGAATAGCTGAGCGCTAGAGACACCCCTAGCATACACAAGGCCTGGGATGGGTTCCAAATATGTCCTCAAGTGTTAGCCAAGTTGAGCCAGTATACGAAGTTACAGCATGTGCTCTTCAGCCGTGATACAGTCAGTGTACTGAAACAAGGCTCTCTTCTGGTTACAGGATTGGTTTAGGAACAGGAGAGCCCTTCACCGGAGGAATACTAGACTGCTGGTGCTGTGCAACACACCCCCTGCTCCCGAGAACAACGATGCCTGAAGATGCTGGAGCAGCACGGAGTGCCATCCCTGTCCTGGAGGAAGATGTCCTGCAGCCTACCCTGCCCCTAATGTGTCGGCCATCCCTGATGGCCATGACACCCTTTCCTTCCCTGCATTGATTTCAGCAATAAAGAGGTGTATTCTCAGTACGTTGGCTCCATTATTTTCCCAGATTACCAAACTGTGGGTATAAGTATTTGAAAGATGGTAGTTTAAATTCCGGAAATGAAATTTAAATCGGGGTGACATGGGCAAGCAGTAATCACTCTGCCTTGCAAAGGGAGGAGGACTTCTAGGTGCCAGGCTGCTTCCTGCTGACCCCACGTGGTTCTCTGCCCCACCCCATTCATGGATTTGTCAACTCGCTCTATCTCTGTGGGACAAGTTCTTTATAAGGGCAGAAAGGGCAAGTCCCCAAAGCAGGACAGTGTGTTTCTAGACACGGTTGTTACCACCCACACTTCAGTAAGTCCCAGCTTGGGCTCTGTTGGAAACTTCTCAGAGCTGTCTCCCAGGTTGGTGGCAGAGGGAATGGGAACACCCTGTGAGCTTTCGCTCCCCCTCGGTGGGCCTTCAGGGCAATAGGAGGCACACTGCCCAGAGTCCTGCTTCTTGACAGAGAGGCGAAGCTATCCGCCCAGGCAGAGAGGGGATTCTGTCTCCTTTTTGTATTCCGGCTCAGGGAGAATATGCTCCCAGCGTGGCCTGCTCAGAGACTTGACCTTAGTGTCTTCTGCTGCATTTTGTCACCTGCCTCAGAGAACCCTCAGTACACAAGATTTGGGGGTCTTTCCTTCCTCACAGACCTATGACATTAGTAAATAAGGTTGAACACAGCTTCTTTCCCTATGTGAACCCGCAGGTCCAAATAAACCAAGTTCATCTTAGGGACATGCAGAGGTATGGCCTAGGCTACTAATCCAAACTTGCTGCATGGCGGGGTCCCAATGCCTGGTCTCCTGCAATTGCACACCCTGGTTTGTTTTCTCTCTGTTCCTTTGAGTGCTCCAGGGACCTCTTCTGCTGCAGATTTGTGTTATGTTGCTTTTGGGTCTCTAAGATGCCTTCCACTGAGAAGATCTGAGAGCCCTTCCTGTAGTGGCAGGTATCCGGTACACTAGGGACGGGCCCACTGCCCTAAACCTGAGGTCTCCCCATTTCACATCTAGGAAATACTATTTTGGCACAGGTAGACACTGGTCCTGGCTCTAAGACTATTTTAGCAGTCTTCCTGACTTCCCTGGGCCTGTGACAAAGGGGTAGAATAGAGATATCACATTTAGACCTGCCTGTTCCCCAATGTCTTTCGGGCTGCCGCACCTTGACCAACTGGGCGAGCAGCTACTGACCATCACCTACTGCAAATGGACTCCGGTCTGAGATGTCCAGGGGACATGATGGCCACGGTGCTGTCCAAAGCGGGCAGGCACAGCAGCCTTGGATTCCCTGTTTGTCTTTGGTCAGGAAGAGGGGGCAGGGACTCTATCTAGAAGGAGGAATGAAGCCAGAGCTCAGCCCCTGCCCCCAGGCTGTGCAGGGCTCATTTGGCTCAATGCTTATCCTATAGTGCCTGGGGAATTGGAATGAACTGAAAGCATTGTCAGCCTTTGAAGGGAGGACTGGAAGCAGGGGTTTCCAGGTGCCTTCATACTGTCTCCGGGGAGCCTGAGCTCCCAGCTCCTTCCAACTTCAACTGTTTCTCCATAGGAAGAAGAGTTCCTACACCAGGGAGGAGTTCTCCTCCTTCCTGACCCCTCCCTTACCCTGTCACCCCACTGTGACAGCTGCCACTATCAGCAGGGCCTCTTCTCCCAATTGACTTCTGGATGGTATTTTACAATCATTTTTGTCTTGGGATAATCAGCAAGAACTCATGGTGGGGACCACACCTGGAAAAGGACACAGAGAGAGAGAGAGTCAGAGACAGAGACACAAAGACAGAGAGACAGACAGACAGAGAGAGACACATAGAGACAGACAGAGGAAGACAGAAAGAGACAGAGACAGAGAGACGAGGGGGATCCACTGAGGACCTAGACCCCACAATGGATGTTCCAGCAAAAGATTATTTTCTTGATTTTCATTCGGGCGCTTGCCACCAATGTCCCAGGTACCAGGTACCTTCTCCTAAGCTGCTTCAGTGCCTGGCTGCCACACCCAGTGGCATTTCAGCAGGGACTCATGCTCCCTGAACTGAACCTGCAGATGGCGGCTTCTGCCTCAGCCGACTTTGGATTCTCGTCCTATAGTCCTCAGCCTGCCACTGAGATGTGCTGCAGACACGCTTCCTGGGGAGACACAGGAAACGTGAACAAACCCCTACTGAGCCCGGCTGAAGCTGCCTAACCTTTTACTCCTTCTGTCCTGGATTACGAACTCTTTCACCTCCATCTGGAATGTCTAAAGTCTCCAGGAGGCTTCCTCCCACATGGAATTCTTATCTTGGAGGAAACTGCCACACACGTGTATCCAGCAGCAGGGCCAGAGCCTGTTGAGACACGTCTAGGTGACCACATGCCTGCCTCAGGTTCTGACTGGCCTGCCTATGAACTAGATATGGCGCCATTCTTCTGTAGCTCGCGGTGCTGTGCAAGGGACCAGGTCAAGTGGCTCTGTGAGAGAGCGCCTTTACCAAATATGGGCGGTGATTGTGGGGCTCCGGGTAAGCAGGTGTTCCCAAGGGTCCCCAGTCTCCACCCACTGACTACACGCAAATGGCCGGGATCTCTCTCTAACGGAAAGAGCTCTCATTGATATTTTTGAAGAAAAGCCTTGGTGCTGTGCACTGAGGAAATTCTGTAAACAACCCTTCACTCAGCTATCCAAGATTGACATAGCCCTCCCTCCTGAAGGCTCAGGCTGTGTTTCTAGTGACTTCACTGGGGTATTTGGACTCATTAATGCCAGAACCCCATTCTCAGGGGCTCATTGTGAGTTTTTCCCTCTTCCCCACTCACCATGCTAAAATCAGCCTGAAATCTCCAGTAGCCCCTTTGCCCTGGTCTTCTGTGGGGTTTCTGAGCAGTGGCCAGGGAGAGAGGCCAGATCAAAGCAGATCACCTAGGGGTAAAATTCAGCTTCTGCATACACCCTTTCTCCCCCCCCCACTTCCTTGGGGCCATGCCCCAGCCCATTCTCACCACACAGGCACACCCACTGGGGTAGGATTCAGCTAGAAAGCCAATAGTGGTCTGGCAGGAGGAGCACCTGAGCCTTTGTAGCCCCAACCTGCTGAAAGCCCCCAGGGCAAGGCTGCTGCCAAAGGCTCCAGCCAGGGGCAAGTGTCTAGGCTTCCATAGAGCAGCAGCCATTGCGCACATCCACGATTACAGTGACCATTTCTACGCTCATATGGAGGACTATGGAGAGGACAGCAGCCCCCGTCCTGAACAGGGGGCAGCAGCTGAAGTGGGAGGCAGCTTCTGTGAGGGAGCTCTGAGCCTGGACCACAGTGAGAATCCAGAGGACATCCAGGCCCAGGGGGGGCACGTGAGCCCTCATGATACCCTGGATCCTGAAGATGACATCAACAGCCAGGAGCCCATGGAGGTGGACCCAGAGGAGGCAGCCCTTGAGATGCCTGAGGTTCGAAGGAGCAGGCCCAGCAGGCCCCGCAATCAGTTCCACTTCACACACTGGCAGGTGCGGGAAATGGAGACTGTTTTCCAAGAAACCCAGTACCCAGATGTACTCACAAGGTAGGTGCTGGCTCCAGGAGGCTCCCGGACCTCCATGGGCTAATGTTTATGTTGACCTGGCCTTTACCCCTTCTTTTCCCTGTTGTCCCCATTACTCTCCAAACCACGGGTAGCTTCTCCCCCGTGACCGGAGTGGGGAAGTTGTTTGTGGTGGTGACCGGAAACAGGTGTGCTTACTGCTCCTGACACTCTCTCCATTTTCAACCGGGGAGTGACGTAGATAGATGAAAACCGTGTTGGAATGAAACTGTTCTGATGCTTTAGAGTCTGCAGAGCCAAGTATTTTTATGCCTTCTCTCACACGGCTCTAGAAGTCCATTCCTTGTGACAAACTGTATCAGAATCCCCCTTTTCTTCCCCTGCAGACCGAGACATCTTCCTGTTGAAAAGAGGACTCTAAAGGCTCCTGCAACTGAGCTTGATGTCCTTTTTCTGCCTCTTTTGTCACAGTTCTCTGGCTTTTCAGATGTCGTTTCTGCTGGTGGTCAGACTGCTTCGGGGCTGATTATCACCCCATTGAATCAACACACCCCACCATTGCTTTAGAACCCCCCTCTTAGGAGTTCAGGATTGCTGTTGCCCCCTGGCTATTAGGGTGGTGGGGTTGTTGTTCCCTGGGGAGACAATAACCTCTTTCCCATGCTGTCTCTGTTTTTGCTATGTAAAATCTGAAATGGATTTGCTGGACTGCTATGTAAACCCCTCATGGATTTACTGGACTACTAGGTATACTCTGAAATGGATTTACTGGACTGGGTCTGTTTCTAATCAGTTCTTTCATTACCTAGGGCATGAAGTGATTTTCCCACCCACACTCTAGGAGCTTCCCTTTTCTCTCTTTCCTCACCAGCGCTGGTCATTTGCCTCTTGATTTTTTGATTACTTCACTGGGTAACAGAATGTGGCCATATTTTTCAAACGTTTTATATAACTTGGTTGTCTTTCTCACTTTTTACTCTTTTGTCGGTGGTGAGGGCTGAAGCCACTTGTCTGATCCACAGGAATTCCATGTTCCCAGCCACCATCTCATGGCTGGATTTAAGTGGGCATTTGGGTTAATGGACTGTCTTTGGAGTCCTGGCTAAAAGAAAATCCAGAATACAAACAAAACTAACCTGGAACTTGAGGTCATCCTCTCTCTGATCTTAAGTACCAGGAGGACAAATCTGAGGCCAGTTGCCCTGGCTACCAGCCTCCTCTTACTGATTGAGACAGGGTCTCTCTAATGTCCTGAAGGAGACCTTGAATTTAACTAGAGCCTAATCTGGCCTTTTATGGTGACCCTTCTGCCTCAGTTTCCCAGTTAGCTGGAAGTACAGGTCTCCACCATTAGTTCTGGCTACACGATCTTGATTGTGCCCCATGATACCTGGAAGATTCTATTTTTGATGCTCTCTCTTTTAGTCCAAGTTTTCCCCCTCCCCTGCTCCTGCCTGGCATTTACAATTGGAACTAAAGAAAATTTGCAAAAAACTGAGCAAGAATAATAAAGATCCTGTCCTCATGCGTGCTTTCCCATAATTCCTACATATTACTCTCTTTAAAATTTGCATAGAATCATAATAGAATTCTGCCTTTTGTGTTTATTTAAAATACAGCATTAAAATGATTTGTGTAAGCTGATTAATGTTGTCTTGACCACCAATGTACAGCACAATGTTTTATATGCCCTGATGATCGAACCCTTTCAAAAGTGTGCCTGGCATTGTGTGCAAGGAGTCCTTGAGTTGAGCAGGGCAATACAGTCTAACACAAGGACACACTGTTTCCAGCCTGTGACTTTTCTCAATACCTTGACTACTGATCTCTGCGCCTTTCTCTACACAGAGCGGTACTTGCCAGAAACATGGATGTGCCTGAAGCCAAAGTGCAGGTGAGTAAATTCGAGAGAGCATGGGGCAGGGCCGTCCACCCGGAGCATGCTTCAGTCCTGGACCAGCCGTCGTGGGTCTTTTTCAGGAGGTGTGAGTTGTCTGTCATTCTTGTGATGTCCACCACTGCCTTCATCACTGGAAGTTGAAGGAAGTACACGCCCCCTCGGGTTTCTTGCCCATTCTTGGAAGGAAAGTGATACCTTGTGGAAAAAGAAAACCAAGGCAAACTTAAGCTGCTCATACTGTATGTGCAAAGCCCACATGCAGCTCATAGCCTGTATGATAAACCCTTATACAGCTGATATTCTGTGTGCAAAGCCAAGATCTTTAAACAGCATGGACTCTGTAATCACATACATGTAGAATACATACCTGTGAGGCCATAGCTATTTACCTAGTCATTCGTGTTTAAGTCCTTCAACGTCATTGCCCTTTTCATGGAGATTCTGTGGAGTCATGCCGGCTGTGGAGTCATGGAGGATGCTGTGGGAATAATCAAGAAGATGCAGGATCAAACAGGGCTATCAAATGGTTCAGTTGTTAGCTTTCTGAAAGTTAGTCGTGCACAGTCGGGTAAAGGAAAAGCTACTAGTTATCTGGACTTTGCCCATAGCAGCTACACTAGGATCTCCAGGTGCAGGTTGTGGTGAGATTGGTGTGGAAATAGAGCACAGTAGTCCGAGTGCTTGCTCCTCTTCCTCTGTCAGTCTGCATGAGATAGGAGCACACAGTTTTAATTTGGGGGGTTGTTTTCAATACACTTGATGCCTTCACCTGAACACGTGGCCAAAACTGTCCCAACAGCAGGGGAAGGGGGCGAGGGATAACCCCCTTGAAAACTTGTCTAAGGAACGAAGCATTCAAAAGCAGAGCTATGGAAAAAATTAGAGATGAGCCAGCATTGGAATAAGGTACCAATAAAAGTCCACATTGGGGTCACGTTAAGTGTGAACCTGTCTTGTGCCGAGTCTGTTCCAGAACGGGGCACAGGGCTGCTCCTCTCCCTGTGTGATCTGAAGGAGCAGGCATGCTGTTACTTTCATAAACTCATGGTTCCTGCCGCTCTTGTCAGTCTCCTGTGAAGAAGGTTCAGTTCCAGAGACGCTAGCCTTGTCCTCCAACACCCAAAACACCCTCCCTGCTTCTGCCCTGCATGGCTGAGGTTTTGAAAACAGCTCCTTCTGCTGTGTGGTTTAGAATGGCAGTGACATATAACGTGTCCCAGTGAAGTGGCTCTTTCCATCCAAGTACTCAGCATGATGACATGCTTCCTGTCCTCTGCTTTCAGGCTTGGTTTAACAACAGGCGAGCCAAACAGAGGGCCCGGGAGAAGAAAGCAATGCTCCGGAGTGCACCACGTGGGATCCAGGACCACATCTGCATGATGGATGTGGAGGAGCCCTAGAGTGCCATCCTTGCCCAGGAGGCACATGGAGATGGGCTGTTTGGTGTCTCCCCTTGCTTAGACATGGAAGAAAGCCATGTCTCCCTATATCTAAGACACTGGTATGACAATAAAAATAAAGACAAATTGTTCCTGTTTCTTCTTTCTGCTTTGTACACTGTAGATGCAAAGTGGTCTCTCTATGTACTATTCAAACAGATGGCACAGCCGTCTTTCGTGAGATGGTATGCCTACGTCCCCTGCAGTGTCCTCTGCAGTTACCGTCATTTCCCTGGCTTTACTGGGTTTGCACAGAATGCATGGGTCCCTGCGTCTCACCGATGCTCCCTTCGCCCCCATTGCGACAACTTAGGAGCAGAACCATGTTCAAGGGTCCTCATTGTCCACAGTAGGAGGCCAGTGCTTTTTCAGACAGCACTGCCTGCTGCCCGCACTCGAGTTCAGTTCCAACCTGAATCTTCCAAAGGAAAATCACTGGATTCACAGGAGCAGGGAAGTGAGCGCTCTTCTTCACTGTTGGGGTTCTGGTCACCCTACCCCACCATCTGTGGGGCACACGTGGTACTAATACATCCTGTGGACAAAGTTTCTGTTGCTTCAAAAGAAACCAGAGAATCCAGCCATTCCGGGCTGGGGGGAGGCTTCCTTTTCTTTTCTCGTAACCATGCGCCAACAAAATATATTTGCGTGTAATTTTTAAACAAATATCTCTGAAATTTATCTTTTGAATTAGGTCCATTTCTCACTGATTTTCGAGAAAATTGAGACATCAGAACTGGTTATTGAAATGAATCTGGTTCTTGTTGTGCGTACTTGAGGGTGTGTGTTTTGAAAAAGGTTGGCCTTAAACTCATCTCAAGAAGGATGAAGGAAGTTCTGGTCTTGCATCTAACACATTTGTGGTCAGATAATAGGCGTCCACTCAGATTTAGGCAGTTCTGGGTATCTAACCCATGGCTTAGAGTGGGCAAGAGGAACTCTCTGCTATTGGAGATACATCCTCATCCCCAACATGGTCGTCTTTACACAGTTCTCCAGAATTAGCAAGAAATCCTCAGCTCATGGTAGACCTTGTCTAGGGTAATTTCAAGTTATACTGGAAAGACAAAGGGCTGGAAATAGACTTGTGCAGATTTACAAGTGAGGCAGTAACCAGAAGTGTGAGGTAAGACTTTCAATAGAAGGAAATCTTAGACACCAGGGCCCACAGACATTCTCACACCATGAAAAGGAATCGTCTTGCCATATGATAGTTCTTTAATGCATTTCTAGTCTCAGAGTGACAAGGACATGCTGGGGGAAAGTGCTGCCATGGGGTCAGACTGGCCACATACCAGTGAAGTTCCTGCTCTGTTGAAAATTCTGGGATAGGGACCAGGCCCTGCTCTTGACACTTGGGCTATTCTGAGAGGGGAGAGAGAGAGAGAGAGAGAGAGAGAGAGAGAGAGAGAGAGAGAGAGAGAGAGAGAGAGAGGGAGGGAGGAAAAGAGATGAGCAGAAGAAGAGGAGCAGGAGGAGGAGGAGGAGGAGGAGGAGGAGGAGGAGGAGGAGGAGGAGGAGGAGGAGAGAAGAGAGAGACCCAGAGAAAGAATGTTTTAGGAACCTCAGCACAGGTATAAAATTCTCACAGCTTGTAACAGCACACTTGAAGGCTAACAGGGAAGATGAGCCCCTGTCTAGCAGCCCCAGGGCCTGAAGAGCCTCCCAGATAAACACATTACTTAATATCTGTTCTCGGCCAGGTACCAGGGACCCAGTGTTGGGCTCTAGACTAAGAGAGGTTGTCTTCATATTTCCACAAGACCTCCAGAGCTCCTGGCAGATCTTTTTTTCCTGCCGCAAATGCCTTCACAAAGTGGACCATCATTCTTGCCCTAGGAAGATAGTGCACCAGGGCAAAAGAACTCATGGAGTAGCGATCTGGAAGGCCCCTTCTACATTCTACTTTTCCAAGGGTCATGCCTTCCCTGTAAACTCATCCTGTTCACTGAAGAGTGAAACTGCTCTTGGTTATACACTTCAGGGTCTCAAAGCATACCAACCGTCAATCAAACCAGCTATCTAGAAAAAAAAAGCCTCTGATTGGATATGACAACCCGAGTGGTCCAGCCTTAGAAGCATAAGGAAAAGAATGCTTCCTGGGTGAGATGCTGTCCCACCGGAAGTGTACGGGGCAACCGTGCAGAACCTGAAGAGGCGAAAAGGAAGGCAAAGTTTTGGTGACTTCGACAGCATTCCTGTCATGAAGCATGGGGACATCAACTACCTGCCTCACGAGGGACCTGATGAGAAAAAATGGAAGGGAAAGTACATTCTAGAGGTGGGGCGGCCATGGCTGTGAGGGAACGTTGACCATCAGAGGCGGCTGGGCATGCGCTGCCCTCTATGGCCGCACACGCCCACGTGGGCATCAAATGTCTTGACGCCATGGCTCCTTTGAACCACCCTGGGCCCTGCCGCCTCATCTTGCTCTTTACCCACTTTCAGGTGCTGAGGCACTCATGGTCTTGCCGACTGGAGAGGGAAGAAATGAGGAAGAGAGTGGAAGCGGCCAGCCTGGGTCGCGAGCCCCAACCGCAGAACTGGGAGGAGTAGAAGAACTAAGAAGGATGGGGCGGAGTGGAGAAGGTCCCTCTGTTGTTGTAGCTTCAGGACTCACAGATGACAGGAACCAAGAGGGTACCAGCCACATTAGCCAGGAGAGGGAGCATTCACCTCAGGAGCCAGTCCCCGAGAGCATACGGGGCCCCGAGGCTGTACAGCCGTGCCATTGTTAGTGCCCGTGTGAACCGTATGTTGCACATGCTGCCCCTAGCAGTCTATGCCAGTAAATGTACCTGGTGTACAGTGTGTGACCATTTCTGTATGCCATGTAGAACCTGTGTTCTTCACTGTGCCCCAGGTAAAACCTATGCCTGTCACTGTGCCCATTTCTCTACCCCAGGTAGAGCATATGCCAATCACTGGGCCCCAGGTACAGCCTATGCCTGTTCCCATGCCCGAAATACAGCCTGTGCCAATCATTGAGCCGCACACATGGGTTATGTCCATTACTGAGCCACACGTGCCGCCTGATCCTATCAGTGTGCTCCAGGTTCACCCTATGCCTGTTCCTGTGCCTCATATACAGCCTATGCCAATCCCTGTGCCCCAGGTACTGCCTATGCCTGTTCCTGTGCCTCATATACAGCCTATGCCAATCCCTGTGCCCCAGGTACTGCCTATGCCTGTTCCTGTGCCTCATATACAGCCTATGCCAATCCCTGTGCCCCAGGCACTGCCTATGCCTGTTCCTGTGCCTCATATACAGCCTATGCCAATCCCTGTGCCCCAGGTACTGCCTATGCCTGGGACGCTGCCCTATGTACAGCCTGTACCAATCACTATGCCACATGTACACCCTATGCCTGTTCCTGAGCCCCATGTCCTTCCTATGCCAGTTACTGTGCCCAGCGTCCAGCATATACCATTTCAGATACCTAACATACCACATATGCCAATGCCTGAGGCGTAGCCTATGCCTGTGGGGTGGCCTGTGCACAGCCCGTACCCATTACAGTGCCCAGGGTCCAGTCTCTTCCAGGTAGAGTGCCCAGTGTCCAACCCATGCCAGTTGTGACGTCCGATGTACGGCCTGAACCGGTTCCAGATGTTGACATCCACCCTGTGCCCGTGCTGGTGCCCCACCGCCGCCTCCATGACAGGTTCACATGGCTGCAGCTGCAGGAGGTGGAGCGTGGTTTCCGGAGAATTCACTAAATGCTGAACGAGGGTAAGCAGGCCGCACGGCCTCAAGTCCTTTGAGAGCTAAACAAACTGCTACAAAGGGGCCTCTGGCTCGCTGGCCCCTGTCCTTGTTTTCATTCGTTGAAAAGCTTACATTACATTTTGAAGTTTTATTCTTTGTCTTGGTGTTGGGGTGGGGTACTTGGTTCTGTCCTTCAAAGATGTGCTTTCGGGGCTCAAATCGGCTCCTCATGCTGTCTGGCAAGCAGGTTTATCTGCTGAGCCATTTTGTCTGCCTCCTATTTGTCCTCTGGAACGGAAATCAATCCACCCATTCAGGTCTGCAGGAGCCCTGCCTCGCTGTCCTAGGGTTCTGTGATGGGCTCTTCTCAGGTAGTATATAGGGGACCGAGTAGAAATGTCTGACCAGTGCCTGTTGATCTAAGGAGGTCAGGTCGGGACTGCCTGGGAAGCCTGAGATGTGGCTGGAACCACACAGGTAACACTCTGCCTTTGTTGGAAATGGGGACACATTTGGACATCGCATATGTTTTGGCTTTGTGCTGACTCACGGTAAACACATTGACACTGTTCCCTTAATTGCTGTTTTTGGCGTTTTCTGAAAATTTCAGTGCCCTCCCTAAAGAAAATTTTCCTTACAGATAAGCTTCAGTGCAATCCAGGGGCAGCACATGCTTTTAGTCCCAGCGACTGGGAGGCAGAGGCAGGCAGATCTCAGGGGGCTCCAGGCCAGCCTGGGCCACAGAGTGAGTTCCAGGACAGTAAGGGCATTTACCCTGTGTGGAAAAGGAGGAAGAAGCGAGAAAGATAGAAGCTTCAGCGTTGACCATGGTTACTTCTGCTTGTAATCTCAGCACTGAAAAAACCAATATAGTCTCGTGCTATAGAGAAAACTATCTCAGCAACGGGAAAATCGACTGTGTTTATTAAACCAGGTGTGTCTGTAGCCCCAGCATTTGAGAAAGACCCTAGGTCTCATATTCAAGGCCGTCCTCAGTTATGTACAGCCAGTACCCAAGAGACACTTTTTGTTGGTGGTTTAGACCTGGCCTTTTCTTTTTCTTTTCTTATCTTTAGCTTTTCTATTGCAGGGTCTCACTCTGTAGCCCAGAATGGACTCTAACTTTCAGGATGGCTCTTGTTTAAGTCTTCCTCATGCTGGGAATCCAGGACTGTGTCGCCAGCAATAAACACTTTCTGGACATGTGTTTTGTGCCTGACATGATTTTAACATTTTGTTCTCTGGGCCTAGGAAATGGTTCTGACCTGAGACCCAGAGAGACCCAAGTCTAGGTAGACAGGCTCTGATTCCCCATGTACACTGTGACCTAAAATACAGAAACATGTGCTCTCTCTCTCTCTTTCTCTCTCTCTCTCTCTCTCTCTCTCTCTCTCTCTCTCTCTCTCTCTCTCTCACACACACACACACACACACACACACACACGCACACACACACACCTCTCTCACACACACACACACCTCTCTCTCTCACACACACACACACATACACACACACACACACACACACAAACACACACACACAAACACAAACACACAATATGAAGTGAATGTAACAGGCCCTGGCCTGATGAACTACGTGTTGGATAGTTTATATGTTAACAGAACATTAGGAGTCCTCAGACAATTTCCAAGAAGCCATCTTCTTTTGTGTTACCCTCCCACCACGGCAAAGGCCCTCACACAGGATTTTCCTGTTATGTAAGTCTTGCTTTCTACTGTGACATTTTTTTTTCTTTTGGATTTTCGAGACAGAGTTTCTTCGTAGCTTTTGGTTCCTGTCCTGGAACTAGCTCTTTTAGACCAGGCTGGCCTCGAACTCACAGAGGTCCACCAGCCTCTGCCTCCCTAGTACTGGGATTAAAGGCGTGCGCCACCACCGCCCGGCTGTATTGTGACATTTTTGAGCTGGTTTTAAGCTCCACACACCCAGTGGTCAGAGCATCTCTCTAATGTATTCTCTGTCTATATTGTTGGTTTTCAGTTGCTGACTAGCTCTGGGCCTAGGTTTTTGACTATTGATAGCCCTCTCTGCTGAATTAAAGTCACAGGTAGAGACTGCTGTCCTAGAGGGCGGGGAATGAGACAAGTATTTTAATAAATGTAGAGTCTGTTATTTCATCCTTATTTCATCTGTGCGTCCAAATACTGACCTGCTATTTTTGTTCTCAGGAAACATTTGTCAAGATGGATGTGCGTGACTGAAGGCAAACTGCAGGTGAGTAGTCATCTAAAAGCCATTGGACACAGCACAGCCATTCGAGAACTTCCCTCGGGGCTGGAACATGTTTGTGCTGTCACCAAAGTTGGAGTGTTGTTCTGACCTCACCGTGTCTCAAAATGACTTTGAAAAGGTTCCTTTTAAAGTGTGTGTCTGTGTGTGTGTCTCTGTGTGTGTGTCTCTGTGTGTGTGTGCGTGCACGTGCACCCGCACTCCAGCAGTTAATTGTGAACCAGCAGACACGTGAGCTTCAAAGGGAATTCAGGTCCTCAAGAGCAGCAAGTGTCTCTATCCTTGGGCAAGCGCTGCAGCAAAATTGAAGTAATTTTCAGGCTTTGTGGTCTTGGTGGGGAAGATATTAATGCAGAAGCCTCACTATGCAGGACCAGCCCATTTCAATCCAAAGTCAACTTCCTAATGGGACACTGATTAGAACAAAGCTACTTTCTCTCTTAGATATGCATGTATCACACCCACAAGTGTCCTGTGCTTAAATTATGGACATGTGTGCTGTAACTACAAAATATGTAAATGTTCTATGTGTCGATAGCTGTATGTTTCAGGTTTCAAACCAGGGACAGGTGTCTAAAGTGTCTATTTAGCCTATCAAAGCAGACCTGGCCACCAGGTTCTCCCTGCACCCAAGGAGCCTACCTGCAACAGGCCATCCTGCCTGGTACATACTCTCTTTCTCCCTCGCTCCCTCCTTCCCTCCTTCCACCTCCTTTTCTCTCTCTCCCCTTCTTCCTTATCTTCCACCCTCCATCCCCCCTCCTTCCCTCTCTTCCTTCCTCCCTCCTTCCCTCTCTTCTTCCCACCATCCCTCCTTCCCTCTTTTCCTATCACGATCCCTCTCCCTCCCTCCATCCCTCTCCCTCCCTCCTTCCCTTCCTAAACCTCCTCAGCTCAAGCTAGCTTGCCCTTCCCCAGCTTTCCTTCCCAATATAATAGATTCTTTTTGGTTACCTGTTCTTTTGTCTACTCTATTTGGGCCTCCTGAATGCTGCACCTGTTTCCTCTCTTTGCTCTACATCCCCTCACCCACTATCGTCACATGGGACAGCTCAGTCTCGTCATGTCCCCTCCGGACTCCCACACATGTCCCTGCCTCTGCCTTGCTCTCCATATATCTGTAATAGCCCTTCTTCATCATGCCTAGGACCAGACATTCTCTTTCCGTTTTTGTTTCTTCTTTTCCATTCATCTGGCAGTGAAACCTGGGACCAGTCATGTTACTTTCTTTTTAATTTATTTATTGTTTATTTATCTGGTTCTGACTCCCCGGAGAGGCATAAGTGAGTTTCCTGCTCGGGAACTCAGCCATTCTTAGCCAAGCATCTGCTCTGACTCTCCTCAGTATGTGCGGATCATTTGGTTCTGCTGGCTTGTGCCACCCACAACATTAGATTTCACAACCTAGGGTCTCATCCTTCAGCTACTGCTCACCTCTGCCAGTTTTCTAACTGCTGCTCTCATCTCTCTGGTGTCTGGCCGGCTATGCCCTCCAGGTGGACACTCTATATTCTATCCACGTCTCTATGACTCCTTCAGTTGGCTACTGCTCTGGCCTGCTTCACCCACGGGGACATCTCCCTTTGCTCCTGCTCTCTCCCCTCCTCTTCTTACTGCGTAAATGTTACTCCAAGCTGCCTGCTTTGTTTACTGTTACTACCAATCCACCATTCTACACCAGGAAGTTCTTCTTATGTCCACTGCGCTCCAATGACAGGGACAAGGGACACCTTTCCCTTGTGACTTAGAGCGTTTTTGTCTCTGACAGGTGTCGCATTCCACTTGGGATGTCCTGGATAGACGTTCTTCTTACTAAGCATCTTGCCCATGTCAGTTACTGGCATTTCTGGGCTCTTGCCTGCTACCCCCTCCTGGGTCTCTCTCCTCCTTTCCCCTTTCCCCGCCCCCCCTTCTCCTCTCCCCACATGCCACAGCTCAGTCTGGACACACACTCTGAACTCTTCCAGATGTCCCTGCCTCCGGATATGCTTTCCCACATATCTATTATAGACTTTGTCCTCCACTGTACCTAGGTGCAAGTCATGGTCCTGCTCTGTTATGTCTTCTTTCATTCCATATTAACAATACATTAATAGTAGGTAAACATACACTCAAGTCCTTCTGTGCTGGTATCCTTTAGTTAGGGTTCTCTGTGGAGTCTTGCTGGGGTTATTACATATAGGATTGAAATCAGTGTAGCTAGGGGCACCACCATCCCACACTATTTGAAACACTGAAAACTAAGCATAGATTCTATCATTACAGGGGTAACCTGGGTGTGAGGATAGTTCACAGGGTGAACCCTGCACTCTTCATAATGCTGATGTAAATTGGTTAAACAGAGACTGATGGGAATGGGGGAAGCATAGAGTCCAAATGCCCTGTCCTCCTCCTGCTGTTTGAAGAGCCTGGTGAAGCCACACAGATTAGGGCACCCAGCATTCTGACTGTCTGATGCACAGTGGTGCATCTGCCTGAAAATGCTGCTCACATCCTCCAGAGTGGATTACTGTAGAGAAGGGAAATGACATGCAACTTCTGGACATTTGTCCTGGGACTATTCTGCAGTGCTGGGTTAGAAACCAGGGCCTCCCACATTCTAGTCAATCACTGGACCCTGTGCCAGCCCCTCAGCCCCTCATAGAATTAGGGCAGTGAGACGGCAGGTTCTTCTGTGCAGTATAAAATATAGGGGCAGCGAACACCCCATGGTGTGTTTTCTGATTATGTCCTGATTACTGAACAAATCCCTCTTTCCTCTCATTGTAGAGATGGTTCAAGAAGAGGAGAGAGCAGCTCTGGAGAGGGCAGAATCTGTCAGAGCTTAGCAGTGCTCCTCCTGGGCCCCACTCCACCTCTCTGAAGACAGTGCACAAGCGATAGAGTGCCACCCTTGACCTGGAGCCACTTGCGGTCACATTTGTTCTTCCACGCACGTTACTCCATCTTTCCTCTCTAAGAACTTGTACCTGAAATAAATACCTTGTAGTTCATTTGCTTCATGTGTTGTCTGCATAAGTATGGTATGTGTGCCGGTTATTTAGGACATTTGTCCAGGGAATCCCATTTAAAACAAATGACAAGGTCTCCTTCTGTATGGTGACATCGCTGAGTGAGCATCGGTAGGCCTTTTATATCATACGCCCTTGTTCAGTGGTGTAGCATGTTTACATTGATCCATACATTCCTTTATGTCCTCTATCGTGATCCTTACCCTGACCACGTTGCACCAGAGATGAGCAAGAGGGACATGGAACAGCCCCTAGGGAGACTCGGTGTTTATCCAGACAGAGCTGCTTCCTTTCATTTCTGGATTTTCTTACCAACCAAGGACTCACAAAGAATATTCTTTGTTTGTTTGTTAATTGTTTTGGTTTTTCTTTCCTTTTTTCCCAGTGGACAGGGTGTGAGTTGTGTCGGTGTGTGTTTTGGTAAGGTAGACACAAGATAGACACATCTGTAAATAGGGAATGTCCATTGAAAAATGTTTCTACCCTCTAAGCTATTCTGAGGGGTGTTTTCTTGATTAATGAAGGACCACCCCAGGGCAGGCCATCCTAGCCTGTATTAGAAAGCTGACTCAACCAGTCAAGAGGAGCAGGGCAGGAAGCAACAACTCTTCACGACTTCTGCCTCAGTTCCTGCCTGTCTTTCTCAATGATAGACTGTAGTCTCTAGGATGAAATGAAACCGACCCTCCCTAGTTTGCTTTTCTACGTGTATTTTACCATAGAAGAGGAAAGCAAACTAATCCTAACTCAAATAAAAGAAATGGACTGAAATCCATTCGAAGGTTTATAGTTTGTTTGTTTTGGGGTTTTTTTCTACTTTTTTTTTCAAATTTAACACAATTTCTTCAATTGATCGCTGGTAATTTCATGTCATATATCCCAATTCCTCTCCCTTCCCAGTCTCTGCACATCTTCCCTTCACCCATGCAGTACCCCCAAAACAAAATTTTGAAAAATCAAACCAATCCAAAAGAAAACAAGCAAACACACAAACAAAAAAAAAAACACAAAAACAAACAAAACAGGGGCCCCCCTGTTCCTTCATCTCTCCCGCCTCTCTGCGTTCTTCCTGGAGATAGTGGAGCCTTACTGTGTCATACAGTAGACTTTTTCCTCCCATCAGCCTCATGGGTCACGGGCTCTGGTCTCTGGCAAACCATCATCACTGGCCCCTCACCGCAACTCCTCTGGGACATCTCATGACCTCCCCGCACCACGGAGGTTCTGTATCGTCTCATGGGAACAGTCCTTTCACTATCTGCTTCTGCTCCTAGATGGTTTAGATGTTAGGGTGTGCCAACGCCAGGCCTGGCTGTGGCCCTGGGTGGTAGCTGGAGTGGTGAGTCCAGGCCATGGGGTCATCTCCCTCCAGTGAGGGCTGGAGCCTGCTCCACTATGTCCATCACCAGTTCCCCCTGCCTGTGATGAAGGGTGGGGCCAGCTCTCCCAGGAGTGTGGGGCCAGCTCTCCCATGAGTGTGGGGCCAGCTCTTCCATGAGTGTGGGGCCAGCTCTCTTGCTGTAGTTCCAGCAAATAGTAGGACCTGGTCTGCATGGCCCTTGGATTTCATCACGCATGGTTCCTCTGCCCCCCTGAGGGGACATGGGCCGCAGACAGCAACACAGACCCCAGCTGCCACAGGACCCTAGATCTAGACATGGCAGCAAATCGTCCACTGATTTGTAATGTTCAATTAGCATATAAGGAGGTCCAACTTGCTGATTATTGGAAACATTAAATAGTCATTAATTTATATTCTTTATTATTTTGTTTCTGAATGAAAAAGACACAAAAGGAAATAAACGGGTGGTCTCAGATTGCACAACCAGTTGAATGAAAAAAATCAAGAAAAGAAATAGAAAGTAAGGACGTGACTGTTGCTAGGTATGGTGAGGGAGAAGGTTCATTGTACATAAAAGGGAGAGTGTAGCTAGGGAGGGGCATCTGGAAAGTCCAGAGGGGACATGACCCTAGCATGTGAGGAGGGGGTAGAGGGGAGAGCAGCTGCTGAACAAGAGGGGGAGCCTGGGCCGGGAGATGGACAAGAGAATAGAGAAAGACTAGGTAAGCAAAATGCTGGGTTGAAGGGAAGGCCAGCTGGGGAATGGTAGCACAGGACCTGACCTAGGGAAGTTTAGGTTGGGGAAAGGGGCTCCAGTCAGAAGGGCCCTGTGACAGGGAGGGCCTGGGGACTACAGGAAGAAGCTGGCAGCCATTTGCCACTTTCTTGTGTTAAACTGTCACTTCATCCTTTTCTCCCTTGTTTGAGACCTAACAGTTTATACACACACAACACACACACACACACACACACACACACACACCTACAAGAAAAAAGAAAACTAGAACCTAAGCCTGAAACCCCAATATAAAGAATCCCATGGAGAAAAGCCGGGGTATGACTTTGTATTTCTGACCTACCTGCCACCACTTCCCGAGGACTGTGATTTCATAGGTGCACCACTATAACCAGCTTGTTTTCACAGTTTTTATTTTTATTTTATTTTTTGAGACAAGGTTTCTCTGTGCATCCTTAACTGTCCTGGAAATGATGCTGTAGCCCAGACCGGTCAGCTTCTGAATGGACTGAAGGGTTCCATGTCTGTTTTAACTCATGCGAAGAGGAGACATGAAAATGGAAGCTTTCCCAAGCTTCAGGAGGTACCCACAAGCTTGAGAGAGAGAGACAGAGAGAGAGACAAACACACACACACACACACACACACACTGAGAGACAGAGAGAGAGAGACAGAGACACACACACACAGAGAGAGAGAGAGAGAACCTGGGACAACTGACTGAGGTACCTCTTTCACAGGCCATCATGTTCTCAGTCCCTGCCTGTCCTCTTCCCTGACAGACCCTGTCCCTGCTCAAAGTCTAGTTCAGGGGGCTGGGCTGCTCTTCCTTACATTATTCAACCACTTGGGTTACCTGGCCTCTTTGTCCATTTGGGCCTCCTGGCTGCCTCACCTACTTCCCCTCTCTCTCCCACCTTCCTCCCATGGCCCAGCTGAGTCTGTTCATGTCCTCCCTGGACTCCTCCAGATGTCCCTACTTCTGGCCACGTTCTCCCTTTTGTTGATAATAAGTGTTCTTCTCCACCATACCTAGAAGCAGGCATGTCCTTCCTTTTTTATATTTCCGTTCTTTTCATTCATCTGGTGCTGAAACCCGGGGCCAGGTTTCCTTTTTATTCTGTTTTTCATTCAGAAACAGTAACAAGAAAAATAGCAAAGCCAAAAGGGGCCAAAGTGACCGTCAAAAAGTCTTAATACAAGGTGGGGATTGTCTGTGACCAAATGTCAATGGAAAACTTACTGTCTTTCCCAGGCAGCCATCAACTGACAATATTATCTTAGTTATAGATGGACTTTTTGTCCACCTCCCCTTTCTATCTCACCCCTCCATCAGAGGCCACACACACAAGAGTGTACAGGCAACACAAACTGTGTTTTACTTTATTTTAAAATAAAGCAAGATGCAATGTTGGTTGGGTAGATCTTGGATGAGCTGGAGAAAGCAGCTAATGTGATTACAATATATTGTATGAAATGACTAATAAAATGAGAAAATCACATGTGTGCACATATACATCTATCTTACATGCTAAAGGGAAGATGCCTTCCCTCTGTTCGTGTGCTTGTTAGAGTGACACAGCGGAGGCCACGCCCACTATAAGATGACCTTTAATGCCTCAAGCCGAGGCTTGTTTATTGGCGTGATGGAAAGTCTAGACCAAGAGTTCCGTATAATAGTTACACAATTCCACTTAGGGCTCAGAACCCTCCAGCACATGGCCATGCAGACAGGGAGACAGGTGGTCATGCTCCACAGGGCTCATGCTCAGAGATGTGCTCATCAACATTGCTCTTGTGCTTGTGTGTGCGATCAGATGTGCGCATGTCTGTGTGTGAATGCATGTGTATATGTGTGTGCAGGTACACATACGGCAGGGTGTGTTGTGCAGGGAGCTCAGAAGACAACTCTGACCCCGGATATCAGTCCTCACATTCTGCCTTGTTTAAGACAGGATCCCTGTGTTTGTTTTCTGCTACACACACCAGCTAGCAGTCCTGTGAACTTCCCAGCATTCTTCCGTCTTCCTCCCCCATCTCATCCTGGTAATGTTGGGATTACAGATTCTTTTTACCCAGCGTTGAGTGTGTTGTGGGGATTTGAATTCAGGTCTTCATGGCTGTTTGAGAAGCCTTCTAGCCCGAGCCATCTCCCTTGCCTCCTCACAATGTTTGTTCTCTCTGTGAGAATATGCTTGGGCCACCACTTGCAACTGGCTAGCTGCTGCTGACAGCTTCGTGCCTAACAGGGAGGGAGGCACCGGTTAGGATCTCCCAAGACCTCAAAATAAGGTCATGAAATTACAAGCAACCAAAAATGCACAGCAGAATGTTACTTGTTTGAAAAAAAAATTCACAGCAAAAATTCCACCTCAAACTTAGAGTCAATTAACAATGAAAATGAGTATAGTGTCAAAACATAACCAGTACCACCATATTTGGGAGACGGGGAGTTTATTCAGCTATAAAGCTGGGCTGCTCTGATGCCGCCATATCCTTACTTCTGCTGAATTTCTGATTTTTATTCCTTTATGGTACTAGCATAGCCTGCTCCCCTGAAAGCAGGCAAGAAAAGGCCACTCTGAGACACCATGATTAGACCTGTTGTCCACACAGAAATCAACAAGGAAGGCAACACAAGATCGTCTCCATAAGACTTAGGAATGTAACCTGCTTAAACAAAACCCAATTTGTTTGGTTAGTCATGGCTTAGCATATAGCACCAACTTAAAGCTTGTATTTTTGACCCATGTTATGACTTTCTATCAACCGGAGGAAGAGCTCCCCACAGATCCAAGATGGAACTGGTCAGTTCAGGCTTGTAATTACAAAGTAGCTGGTACCAAGCGTTTCAAACAGCCCTGACTGAGTCTAGCCTTAAGGAGATGGGGCAATCAGATACCGTCTATTGTAATTGTGTCTAGATGTTTGTAGAATGTTTGAGAGTGCTGGCCTAGGCATTAGGATAGTCTGGGGGAATGTTGAACCCATCGTCCCTGTGCTCCAGGCAGCTTGAATAGAAGAGACTTTCTGGTGACTGCTATCTAAAAAGTCAAATTACCCTAGTCCCACTCTCCCTGATTAGTTCAGAAAACTGACTACCAGGGAGAATATTCACAAAGAGAAACCTAAATTTCATTCAAACGAACTGCAACTCTAACACCGACCTACTCTGACATAGAGCCTGCTCTGCTTCATTCCCCTAACCAGAACCTCTTTTAGGGATATATTAGCCTGTCCAGTGCTGGAGATGGGTTGCAGTTGCCATAGTCTTACAGAGTGTCTGGGAGCAAGTAAACCACCGAGGAATGCGGATTGCCCAAGGCTGAGAGTGCATCCTGCTGACCAGTGTGGCTGGGTTGACTCCAAGCTGGTGAAGGTAGTGCAGCAGGTAATAATGTCAACTTTACAGTATCTACAACTACCTAAGGAGAGGGGTTTCCAGGAATGCCTGTAAGTATAAAAATTGGCTATTTTTTTTAATGCCATGGTAAAACACCATGACCAAAACAACTTAAAAAAGATTTTTTTGTTTTATGTTGTGACCTGCATGGCTTTGGGTGATTGGGAGTGAAAACTGGCAGTCTCGGAAAACCTGGAACTGGGTGGGTTGTGCACTCTGATGGAGACACACCGCCAGCAGCAGCCAATCGGGAAACTCAGCAGCTGAATGAGGTGGCGGGTGGACAAATCTCAGTATGGGATCTTTGCAGGGGAATAGGCTCAGGCTCCTGTCTACTGCGGGGAGGAAGCTGCGATTGATACCTCTCTATACACACTCAACATCCATACCGGAGGAAGGCCTTGCCATTTCCCACGGGTTTGTGGCATTGGGGTCCTTGACAGACCATTCTCATGTCACTAATACACATAACTCAGGACTTTGTCCCTGTTGTGATCCAGCTGCCCTCACTCCCCTGCCTACACCACACCCCTTGAGTGGCAAAATTAGCCCCATCTGGGGCTGTGAGCAGAAACTCAATGACAACCGTGGGGTAACAATTTTTTCTGAAGAACCCTAATTTGCTCTCCACAGCTTGAAGATCTTCTGGGCAGCAGTCTTGGTTCGAAAGTACTTTTATTTTGACTTCAACTATTACGGGGTGGGCTTCTGTGCAGAAGAAACAGTGGTTGAGGCCAAGAAAATGACAATTATCTCTGTGGATGATGGCCACTGTGGTGAAAGAGCTGCAGGCGTTCTGCCCTAGCAGGGTGCTGAGGATTACCTGAACCCTGTAAGCAGCGACAACTGTGAGGCACATGACATAAGCAACATCGACCATAGTCACCAGGAGCCTGACGAGGAAGAGCTGGAGGAGACTGGGAGCATGGCTGGCCAGTGGGCAACCAGCGGTCTTCAGTTCTCAGAAACCATACAAGCTCACACTTGGGCCACTGTGGGCACTGCAGATGGCATTTCAAGAAACTCATTATCCAGAAACTCAGACGGTGTGTACCAGCCCATTTTTTCAGGGTTCTGGGCTCTCTGGTCTCTGCTGCATCCTTATTAAAAGTTTATTTTTGGTATTGTTTGTTTGTTTTTTTCTAGACAGGGTTTCTCTGTATTAACCCTGGCTGTCCTGGAACTAGCTTTTGTAGACCAGGCTGGCCTCGAACTCACAGAGATCTACCTGTCTTGCCTCCTGAGTGCCTGGATTGAAATTGTGCGTTGCCGCCAAAGGCTTTGTTAAAAATGTAATTGTTTTGAGATCGAGCACACTGGTTGACACACCTCAGCAAGAGCCGAGCCACTGAGGTACATTGCCAGTCGCCTCTGAGTTTTGTTGAATCGGGGTCTGAGGTGTACAGGCTGACCTTGAACCACCTTGGCCGCCCAATCCCTCCTTGGACTTGAGTTCCTCCTGTCTCAGCCTATTCAGTAGCTGAGATTACTGATTTGTGTCATTAGGGTTGATTTCCTCTCCGCTCTGAGCTCTGAATCCAGTTTTCCCCTGACTCTATCATGGGGATAGGGAGGTCCCGTTTGGGAACAAAGGTCAAATTTCTATGAAGCTTTAATGCAAACCAAGTCTCCAAAATGCTCACTGGCCACACATTTTTATTTCTTTCATTAAAAAGATGGTCCTGAAACACAGACACAGAAAAGTCACTGCTTAAGACTCAAGTTCAGCACCCAGCCAGCAGCCTCAAGTCTTTTCAAGCTGTTTTGGGACACTGTTCAGAAATTTGTGTTGACAAATGAAAATCCTTGCCTGTTCAATAACTACCCTTTCTCCTCCCTAGTCCTGTTCAATAACTACCCTTTCTCCTCCCTAGTCCTGTTCAATAACTACCCTTTCTCCTCCCTAGTCCTGTTCAATAACTACCCTTCTCCTCCCTAGTCCTGTTCAATAACTACCCTTCTCCTCCCTAGTCCTGTTCAATAACTACCCTTTCTCCTCCCTAGTCCTGTTCAATAACTACTCTTTCTCCTCCCTAGTACCTAATCACCTCTAGTCTGTCTTTTTCTCCTCTGGACCTGACTTTTAGGCACCTCACCCGAGGAAATCATGCTGAATCTGCTCTTTCTCAACTACCTTGTTTCCCTTAATACATGTCTTTAGGGTTCATCAATATAGCAGCCTGTGGCAGAATTTTGGTTTTCTCAAGGCCAAATTCAGTGATTCCTAGAATATTATTTTGAAAGGCTTTTGTGTTATCAGCACCAGTGCAGGACTAACTGGTTGGGTTTTATCTCTGGGCAGTGTGCATTGTGCTTTGCTACCGTGTGCAGGGATGGAAAAATACTTTATTTATTTTGAGACAAGCTTTTCCTGTGTAACAACAGTCCTGGCTGTTCTACTCACTTTGTAGACCAAGGTGACCCCAAACTCACAGAGATCCTTCCGTTCCTGCCTTGCCAGTGTTGGGATTAAAGGCATGTGCCACTACGTTGTGCTGGAAATATTTTGGTTTGGCTTGGTTTCCTTTTTTAAATTTTATTTGTTGTTGTTCTTTTTGCTCTGTGTAGCACTGTCTGTCCTGGAACGTGCTCTGTCGACCAGGCTTGCCTCGAACTCAGAGATCTGCCTGCCTCTGTCTCCTGAGTGCTGGGATTAAAGGCATGTGGCACCACCTCAAGCTTTCAAAAAAAAAAACCTTTTGAACTCCAGGTTTTCAGTTCCTTTAGTGAGTATACACAGAGGTGGAAATGCTGGATTATGTGATAATTCCATGTTTCTGTTTGGAGGAAGTGGCTGATTTTTCTCTAGGACTGAACAACTTGACATGTCTCACAAGTCGGTATAGTGTTCACAGTGCCCTGGGGGCCTCACTAAGGCATGCTAGTTTCTGAATGCTGTTACTAGCCCCTCTCTGGGGAGTGAAGTAACAGTGTTGGGCTTTTGATTCATGTTTTCTTATGTATGAATAAGCATTTTTTGGGTTGATGACCATCATAACCTATCTTACTGAATCAAACATCTCTTTATGTATTTTTTTATTTGAAGTCTAGGTCTGTTTTGATGAGTTATCAATGTTTGGATACGTTGTCCGATTGCATGCATTGCCTTTTTCTTTGATTGTTTCCTTTAATGCACAGATGATTTCCAAGTTTGATTCTTTCCAAATGTATCAATTTTATGTGTATTGCCTGTTCTAGGGCCATGGTTTTTTTCATATAATTTTGATGAAATCAGGTTCAAAAGAATGAGGTTCTCTCATGTACCCACAGTAAAACAGCACTTCTGTAGAAAATTTGCAGTTAGCTGGACCTGGGGGCCCAGGGCTGTAATCTCAGCTTCTCAGGGCTCAGAGCCAGGAAGACTGAAAGTTTCCTGGGTTTCAGAGGAAGTTCGAGGTTAACCTGAGCAACTTAGTGTAATGGAACCCACTAGCTAAACAAAAGAAAACAAAGCCCCCCAAACCATTGGGCATTGGGGTACATTTCAGTGATAGAGCCCTTGCCTAGTATGCCTTAGGCCATAGGTTCCCTTCTTCATAACACACACACACACACACATTTGTAAGTTGTGTGTGTTGTGTGTTTGTGTGTGTGTGTATGAGAGATTTGGACATTTGCTCTTTATCCTAGAGGCCATTAACAATAGCACTTAGACTCCAGAGCACAACACCAGTCTTTCTTTCTTTCTATAGCAAGGCACAACTACTTATTAAGAATGCTCTTCGGAAGAGTTACTAAGAAGTATGTACTTGCGGAGGTCTTGGAGGAGGTAAGAATTTGAAAAACATGCACAAAGTGTACAACTCGGAGTTCATTCCCTGCCTAGTGTGGAATATTCAATCTTTTCTGTCCACAGAAAAGACCTAGCAGAGGTCATGAATGGAGAAACCGAAAGTGAAGGTTGCTCAGCCTGCACAAGGCATTTGGCAGGGTACGCCATTTCAGACCTGACTTAGGACGTGGATGGCTTTGTCCTTTGCACTGTGCGGTTAGAGTCCTTTCTTCTCACATGTTTTAGGCTGTAAGAAAGATTTATTCTGTGGGGCCTTGGCAAGTGGAAAATGAAAAATGGAAATTCTATCCAGTATTTCTTCCCTCATGACTGGAAGTCACATGTGGTCCTAAAGTAAAAGCAAAACAAAATAACATCTCCAATTCTTTATGTGCATGGGCACACACATATTTATGCACATTTATGTGATATATGTAATATATGTGTGTCTGTGTGTGTGTGTGTCCTATAATTAATATTTGACTCTGTGACACACAGAAGCCCTTCACGGAAGTCTTCCGTGTGGAGAAATGTTGAAACTCGGGTAACTTTGGAAATGCTCATCTAATTGTAGGAAAGAGCTGGCTTGCGAGAGATTACAGTTGTGTTGTAACTAAACACTAGGTATATGTAGTTGGTAAAAAATGAAAGAATAAAAATGAATGAATACGGAGACAAGGGAATAACTGAATAATAAAATATACTCAGGCCTGTTCACTTAAGCAGACTGATGTGCAGAGAAAGGCCGAGAGGCTGTCCCTGACTTCTTTAGGAACGCCTTGCTAACCAGATATGGCTGCTCTAATTTCAAGTTTCTATCTTGTGTCCAGGAGAAACCAGTGCCCCAAATTCCCATTAGATTGCTTGATCAGGAGGAACTATGGTCCCAGAGTGCATGATCAGGCAGGGAAATACAAGAACTTGTTTAAGGAAAGGGGGAAAAAACAAAAATGAAAGATTGAGCCTGAGCCTGTGCAGAGGGAGCTTGACAAACAGCTCAAGTTCTGTCAGGCCGTGTGGAAGAAAGGACATGGCACTGTGTGTTAAATTATTGTTGTTGTGGTAGGGTGAATACCATGTATCATGTATGTATTAATCCAGATTAATATATGAAGTCACGGAAGGTATGTGAACAGTTATGAGCTGATTGTGGGGTGCACGCCCAGGAGAAGATGTATTTCTCCATCATCGCAGCAGTGACTTAATATGTTAATCTGTTCCCCTTTTCACTCTGAGTTCAGGATTGGTTCACCAACAGCAGAGTCAAATTTAGGAAAACCCAGAAGGTGTTAAAGAACAAGCATCTGTCTACCACCCAGGACCAATTATCCATGAAGAATCGTATGGAGACGATAATGTGGTCCTGGAGCAAGATGCGGATGGACTCTTCTGGTGTCCCCAACAACTTGTTTACCCATGCTGGCTACAACAACCTTATGTTTTTCCTTGTATTCACAATACAATGCGGAATTTTCAATATACTCTTTTGTGTGTCCTTTTCCTTCACAGAAAAGGAAGCCTTTTTATTAAAATTATTGCAAAAGGCAAATAGAATCAGGAGCAGGGTCTGGGACACATAATGGCCAGAAGAACAAGGGAAGATGGAGTCCCTTAGTCTTTATGGTTAGTATTACCTTCTCTCCTTATTCTGCGGCAGCCTCTGGGCTTTCTGTCACCGCCTTTCCTGGGACTTCTGTGCTCAGTGTCCTAGCCTGCTGACTCTCTACCTGGTTCCTGTGTAGGAAATGGTTCTGTGGGAGAGGGGAAATGTGAACAGGACTAGGTCATGAAGATGAACTCTTGGCTCAGGCAGCAGCAATGGCGGTATGTGTCTAAGAAGCAAACATTCCAGATAAAACAGCAGATCTGACCGGAAGAAAATATGGAATTAGAACCGGGGGGCTGTAGGGGAAGACTAGCTACTTGTTCTTAGTCCCCCAGGGAAGGGAAACAGCCTGGAGAGGGAGCAGGGTGCCTGGGAGCCTAATGTACACACCTTGCTTATGGAACTCTAGGAGACACCCTGTTGTCTAAAAATCTCAAGGGTTCTTTCTTGTTCATCATGGACTCCATATATTTTGTGACTTCAGTATTCTCCTTAATGGAAATGAACACTTATCAAGAGTAGCAAGGGGCAGCTGCACACCTGGTGGTCAGATATTAGAATGTAAACTTTACATTTTCTTTACAGTAACTGTGTGCATCTTGGACAATCTCTTTTATTCTTCATAAACATTCATACGTATGGTGGTGGGGATTGTTTTGACATACAGAGCAAAGCAAACAGCACATTGAAAAAAAACGCAACCTTAGCCATCTTGTAACTTTGTATTGTCCTCGTCCAGGGCACTGGGACAGCATCAAGGACTTTGAGCCCTTCATACCCTAGGCATGTCATTCAACCCTGGAAGCAAGAGTCAGAACCATTACAATTGTAGGGGTTAGGCCATGGACGCAGCTGCCTGTCTATCCTGACACACAGCCAGTCTCACTTTGGGTTAATCAGAGGCACGTGGTGGTAGACATTCTTCATGCCTCTTTTTCTGTGGCTCTGGCGTGGAGCCCAGTGTCACACTGGTGAAGCCATCTACCAATGAACAATACGGATAACCCCATAAAGTATTTAATCCATGAGCTTCTACACCACAACTTCAAGTCCCAGTGGCACCTGAATGCTTGCTTGTTTTCTCCATGGTGATATTTGTTGCTCAAAGGGTTAAATCGACCCATCTAGCTCTGTGATTTCAGACACGGTTTGGCAATAGGAACATGGAGTGTGGGTAAAATAGAGAAAACCAATGCTCATGGCTACAACAGCTCAGTCCCAGACCACATTTTCTTGATGGGCAAGGAGGAGCCCTAAAGAGCTATCCTGGGATCCACCCTTCTAATGCTTTCTGCGACTGGTAAGAAGAGTCAAGAGCAGGCCTTTATGCCTGGGGGGCTATGGGCCAGAAACTCTAGGCCACTGTGCCCTTTAATGGTGGCCTGTGGGAGCACACTATGAAAGGAGGCTTGTTTTGTATAGTTTAATCTTCATTCAGAGTACAGTAGGGCCTGATTGGATTAGTTCCCAAGGCAATTCCATGCCTGTTTTGAAAGTCCCTTGAAGGCCTGGTGTCAGAGGGGGAACTCTACCCCAAGGAGAATGATAAATGTCTCCCCATAATCTCTGGCATTTGAATGCTCCATTTCCTGTTGGTAGCACTACTTGGGCAGGCTTATTACTGGGGGTGAGTCTTGAGAGTGTCATGACTTGTACCACTTAGTTTCCTTTCTCTGCTTTTTGCTTGCAGTTTGAGGTAGGAGTCCTCAGCTCTCAACTTCCAGATCGAGCCATCACGCCTGCTGCCTGCTGTCCCTGTCATTGTGGACCCTAACCCTCTGGAACTGTAAGCGTCAAAGGAATTTTTTCTTCTAGAC
This sequence comes from Microtus pennsylvanicus, assembly GCF_037038515.1. Classification (NCBI taxonomy): domain Eukaryota; kingdom Metazoa; phylum Chordata; class Mammalia; order Rodentia; family Cricetidae; genus Microtus; species Microtus pennsylvanicus. The sequence continues at coordinate 54,915,143 of NC_134601.1, forward strand.
GTTGTTTGGGTCATGATGTTTTATCACAGCAATAGAAACCCTAAGACAAAAGTTGGTACCATGAGTGGGATATTGCTGTGAAGAACATGACTATGTGGTTTTTGTTTGTATGTTTGTTTGTTTGTTTGTTTGTTTTGAATGTGAAATACTTTGGAACGTTCAGCTATAAAACTAATGCTGTAAGCAAAGTTTAATGCGCCCACATAGTAGGAGCATAGAAGATGGTAGTGCTGAGAGCTATGTGGACTGTAGAGGCCCAATTCAAGAGAATTCAAAGAGAAACAATACTATCAAGTGGGCTAGAGACAGTTTTTGTTGTTCTTGTAATATCTTGTCAAAGAGTGTAGCTGCTTTCTCCCCCCATTCTAAGAACTTGCCTGGGACTAGCAAAAATAGTGGACTGATTTCTTTGTCAAAGGAGAGTTCAAGACTGTGGTTATTAGGAAGGTCTACAATTTAAAAAGATCAAGTGGGACAAAAAGAAATACAGAATGTCCCGTTTGAAGAGAAAAAGAACAGCAGCTTAATGTTGAACCACAGGCACGTACGAAAGATGTAAGGGGATCAAGGTGAAGCTTTATCTGCAGTAGAATAAAGGGAAGGGTGACCACAGGATAGACCCACAATTAAAAGATCAAGTGGGATAAAAGGAAATACAAAATGTAGAGTCTGAAGAGGAAAAAGAGCAGCAGAAGGCTTACTGTTGAACCACAGGCACGTACCGAAAGACGTAAGGGGATCAAGGTGAAGCCTTATCTGCTGTAGAATAAAGGGAAGGGTGACCACAGGACAAGACTCCACCCAGCCAGGCTTCCAGCTTGTGGAAGGCAAAGGCCTCTGGTGTTTTCTGCTACTAGGAAAGAACAAGAAAGAAAAGGTATTGCAAATGTGATTCAAAGGGGCCAAGGACCATCCCAAGAGGGCAGCTGAGCTTTGTGGTCATCTACATGGTGCTGGTTATTGGAGTCATAAAGGATACCTGAGTAAAAGGTATCATCCGTTTTGATTCTAGAGAGGCACCGAGGCCAGGCATGTAGCAGGAAAGTCCCTGTCTAGAAGTTCCATGGGGCAATTTTATGAAGCTGTGGAAGTGAAATCTTTGAGTTACATTGAACAATCCCAAGATGTTGGAGATGCCAGAGTCATAGGAGATCTGCAGGAAGACTTGCAGACAGGGAACGGAACCAGCCCAAGAGAGAGGCAGGCAGCAAAGCTAAAGGGATGGACCTATTTAAGGCCTGTGATAGAAGACATGAAGGAATGGGGTTTGAGGTGTGTCCCACTGTTTTTCCGCATTGCTTTGCTCCAGTATTTTTTATTCAAAAAGAAAGGGAGGCCACCTTTCTCCATTTTGGAATGATAATATGTTCTGTACCATTGTAGGTTGGAAGTATGTGGCTTGATTTTTATTTTATTTTACACGCACTTACAATTAAAATGTCGCTTTGAGTCTCAGAAGAGATGTCAGACTAAATTACAAATATGTTATACCTCATACGTGTATATGCATATAAAACAATACATATATGAAACTTAATAAAATGTTTGATTGCTAGAACAGTGTCCTTTGGGGAGCAGTTCTATGTATAGCTCTATTAGGATTATGTATGACATAGAAATATTGATGGAAGCTCTATGATAGTAACTTGTTTTCAGTAAGAAAATCCAAGCTTCAATTCTAAGCATACAGAAGGAATTTATAAATCTTCAGGCACTGGAGCTGGGAAGACCTTCTCTAACACCTCCTCCTTTCCTTTTCTCACCCCCCTTTCTCCATCTCCCTGACTCCCCATCCCTGCTTAGACCCTTCTACCTTTGGCATGTCTCTTTCCATTGTCATATCACATGTATGCTATTAATTTCCATAAACCCCTCCCTTAAAGATTCTTTTACTCATCTCGTGGGCGCCTTTCTGTTTTCTTGGCATCTATATACATTCACCCTCACATAAATATATATGGATAAAAATGAGAAGTTAAGATCTGTATATGAGAAAGAACATGTGACTAGTCTTTATGAGCATAAGCTTCCTCACTCAATATGTGTTTCCAATTTCATCTGGTTTCCTGAAACCTCATAATTTTTTTTATTATAGATGTAAGAAATCATGATATATATATATATATATATATATATATATATATATATATATATATATATATCCCTCATTAGTTTTAATGATCAACTTGACAGGGCTCACCCAGACTCAACTAGGGAATGTCTCAATTGAGAGATTTCCCAGATTAGACTACCCTTGGGCATATTTATAGGAGACTGTCTTGATTGTTAATTGAGATAAAAGAGTCCAGCCCACTTTGGGCTGCAACATTCATCCCCTGCGGTGGTCCTGGACAGCATTAGGATGCTAGTTAAGCATGAACCTGTGAGGGAACCAGGAAACAGTGTTGTTCCATGATTCCTGCATCCAGGTTTCTACTTGAGTTCCTTCCTCAACTTCCCTTAATGGTGAACTCTAACCTGCAAACTGAAATCAACCTTGGCCTCCTCTGAGTTGCTTTTGATCAGAGTAGCTTATCACAGCAACAAAAAGAAAACTGGAAAGTATCATTCATTTACATCACCGAATCATCTGTTGATGGACATGTGGGCCTATTCTATTTTCACGCTTTTGTGAATATGGAAAAGGGTTGGTTCTACTGCCGTGCCTGACACAAGATCAGTGCTCACGAGGGTTTGTGAAGATGAGCGTGTGGTGTTACGTCTGATAAATAGGTTGTTCAGGGATTTTTTTTTTGCAGTGCTAGGAAGAGAATATGAGTTCTAGGCATCACTGTGTTCCTGATCTACAGCTTCATCCCTTCGCAAATTAAATCAATGAGAAACATTCTGTGCAACCTAAGTGATCACTGACATACAAGGTTATCAGATGTATTCTTTGATTATGACTCTGTTTAATATGTTAAAACAGTCCCTTTCTTCTTCTAAGTGTAACATAGAAATTTTTATTTTGATATGGTCTCACTGTAGCTCACCACAGGGGCCAACGATGTGTTATTATAGGTCCGACCGGGTTATAATAGGTAACTAGAGAAAGCAGACAATTAGTTACAATACTGGGACCCACATTATCAAAGCACTGTTTTGATATTAAATCATATTCATAGGCAGCAATAAAACTCCATCCTCAGAAAAGCATTTATAAAAAAAGCAGGGAAAAATAAAGGTTTCATGCTGACAGATTCTTGTAGCTCCTTGGACAGCAGAGGAACCTCCATGCCTTTAGTATCAGCCAGGGAGAGAGACCAGCAGGTGCCCAGGGCGACTGAATTCCACCAGGAGCAGGTGATACTTCCAGTGCTGGCAACAGACAGTTCATTTCCTCTCACCAGAGCTACTGATTGATGGCTTTTGTTGTTGAGGCTCATCAAATGGCACCTGGCATACTCAACAACTTTGACAGGCAGGGGAAATCTATCCATGCTGCGGGCACGTTGCTGCTCAGGATTAGGGTAACCAGACACCAGTAAATGACTTCCCTTTTGTTGTCTGTCTGTAAGAGTTGATGAGTAAGAACTAATCTCTCTCACATATGATCATGTCTACTGGGGCTAAGGAGACAGTTCAGTTGCTAAAGTGTTTGTCTTACAAGCATGGGGACACACAGGAACACGAGTTCAGCCCCCTCCCTCCCAGAAGGCATGCTTAAAAGTCAAAAATGATAGCTTGTTGTTGTAAACACAGCACTGTGGGGGGTGAGATGCTTCCCAGATGTTGTGGACCACTCAGTCTAGCTTACTTGCTGAGTTCCATCCAGTTCAGCGAAAGACCTTGCCTCTAAAGTCCAAGCAAACTGTGGGCGGTGGCCCATGCCTTTAATCCCAGCACTCGGGAGGCAGAGGCAGGCGGATCGCTGTGAGTTCGAGGCCAGCCTGGTCTACCAGAGCTAGTGCCAAGACAGGCTCCAAAATCTACAGAGAAACCATGTATCAGAAAACAAAAAACAAACAAACAAAAAAACCCCAAAACAAAACAACAACGAAAGACCAAGTGGACAACACTTGAGCAACAGCACCTAAGGTTGTTCTTTGATGCACAAACACACACACACAAACACACACACGCATGCACTCCCACAAAATCCCACATACACATGCACAGTTTACTAAAGGATTTATGGGAATGTTCCCATCCTTACTCCTTAACAAGGAAACTTTTATGTTGAAACCTCACATTCAAAACAATTAGATGACATTCAGGAGGTGATGTTTTTCCTCTCCTTCAATGCAACCTCAAAGAATGTTTGCTTAATTGTCGTTGTTGTTGGTGTGTGTGTGTGTGTGTGAGAGAGAGAGAGACATACCTAAAAGTAAAATTCCTGCATAGACACACTAAAATGGAATACTGGGAACAAAAAAAAACATTGTCTTTTCCAATGATTCTATTATGGGGTTGGGAAGTAAAAAAATATGTGGTCTCTCCCACTTGGGATGCTCCTCTGATATTCTCAGCAGGGTCATCTAGTGGAAAAGGACCTTGCTTTTCTGTTTAAATGGCATTTTATTGATAATTTGCACACATACCATACTAATCCCAAGAGACTCAAGAAGCAAATCTATTGCGATTTCACCCCTTTATTGCAAATAAAAGCACCGAGGAGATAAGGGTGAGAGAGAAAGAGGGGAGGGCAAAAGAATGTACAGGTAGCAGCAGAAAGCTGTGTGCTTCTCCCCCCTGGGCAAGGGCGGCTCTCTGGGGCTCCTCCACAGTCTTCAGGGAAAGGTACAGTAAGTACCATGAGGAGCACATCGGAGCACTTGCTTCCTCAGGGCTTTCCTGAATTTGGCTCTCCTGCTCTTAAACCAGTTCTACAATGAGAGAGAGAAAACAGTTGTCTTAGTTCACTCAATAGCCAGGCTCACAACTGAAGACCACATCGTGCCGGGGGTATGCCAGTCAGATTTTTGCATTCCATAAAAGAACCTTCTTTCTTCTTGCTCTAACTCTAGTTCCATGAGAGACTGGGAACATAGCGCAGGGAATGGTGAGGCCCTGGACTCTACCATTAAGACTGCAGAAAGTAACCCTGATGAATTCCCCAGAACAGAAAACTCCATGCCCCATCCATCAGCAAATTCTCCCTACACCAGCCCTGTGACAAAGGTTTGGAGTCTGACTCTCTTCTCAAATTACATATATTTGTGGGGTTTTATTTTTGTTGTTCTTTTGTTTTTTGCTTTGTTTTGTTTTTCGAGACAGGGTTTCTCTGTGGTTTGGGAGCCTGTCCTGGAACTAGCTCCTATAGATTAGGCTGGTCTCAAACTCACAGAGATCCGCCTGCCTCTGCCTCCCGAGTGCTGGGATTAAAGGCATGCGCCACCATCGCCCGGCTACATATTTGTTTTTTGAGACAGCGTTTCTCCATGTAGCCCTGGCTGTCCTGGGAACTCGCTTTAGACCAGGCCGACCTCATAAGCATGGAGATCCCCCTGCCCTTTCCTCTGAGTGTTGGGATTAAAGATGTTTGCCACCACCACCCAGCTCCAATTGTATTTCAATGCCTTCTTCAAGAAGAAAAAACGGATACAACATTTGAGCTACTGTTGGTAATTTCTGTGATGAGGTGTCAAAGAAAAGTTAGTCTCTAAGTTCTAGTGAACTGTGAAAAGGCAAAAGTTGCCCGCTCCTCCCTCTCACTACCTCCTGTATGGGGGTTCCATTGCGTTAACCTTTTGAATGTTCCCAAGCTTTGAATTGTGAGTCAAAAACTCTTCTCCCTGCTTGCCGCCTCTTTCCTGGCCACCCATCATATGATCTGGAGTCCTTCCCCTTAGTCTTTACAGTCTACAAAGTCCAAGGAGTGTGACGAGTTAGAGCCGTGCTTCTCTGCCTACAATGCAGGGACCCTTTAACACAGTTCTTCATGTTGTGGGGACCCCCAGCCATCACATGATTCCATGGCTGCTTTATAACTTTAATTAGCTAATGTTATGAATCATAATGTCAGTATCTTATGTGTAGGCTATCTGATATGCCACCCCCAGAAGGGTCACGACCCACAGGTTGAGAACTGCTTATCTACACCATAAGGAGGATCTTGAGCAGTTGACTCCAGGTTCCTTTTCCTCACTTGTGCATCTACATGAAGAGGCCAGAGAAAGGAAAATAGCTTAGTTCTGGTCTGTCAGCTCCCCCTGTGGGCAGCAACATGCCATAGAAATGCGGGGTTTTTTTTGTTTTTTTTTTGTTTTTTTTTAGCTGGGCAGTAGCAGTGTATGTCTTTAATCCCAGCACTCGGGAGACATTTTACAGCTTGTGCTTTCCTATGCAGTCACATGCTAAACTCACCGCAATTAGTCGTAATTACCCTGCCTGAGCGAATAAGTCTTTAGGTTACCACATGTGACAGACATTCTCTACCCTCAACAAACTCAAGAGAATGCATTCTTGCACAGCGTGCGGCTTGAGCAAGGCATGCCTTTGATTGTCGTTCCTCCCTACTGTGTCTGCTTTGCGCAGATCTGCTGAAAAGCATCCAGATTTGTTTCTTTTCGGTTTGCTTAGCTTTTTGGACAGATTTTCAAAGATTGCGCACCCCATCAATCTCTACTGTAAGGCACAGCCTACTTTGTTAGTGGTATTTTCAGACCACATAGTGTGGTTCTGAGCATTAGAGTCCACGAGTGCTCTTCTAGGAGCTTAGACATAATAGTGGGAAAGCTAAGGAAGCGCTGGGACTTGAAGCTTTCTTCATTCCCACCAGCCTGTTAATTAAGTGAGTCTGCATGCCAATGCCTGAATGTTTATGCATTCCCTCCATAAATACGGTGTGCTGATATAGCTTGTTATTGAAAATAATTCTTTGTCAGGAGTCCCTAAACTGCACTAATTTGAATGACTCGTATGTTAACCTTAAGGTTAATATGACTCTACACAAAAATGCTCCCTAAAAGGACTCCAGAATTGGAGTTAGCATATCTTTGTATGTATCTATATCCTATACATCTCTACATAACTTGTACAAGTCTTTGTACATATAATGAATGTGCATTTTTGTAATTTAGAACACATAGTAATAATTTATTCATAAATACATGCAATGCAGAGTCTTCTATGCTTAAGGAATAAAACTGGTTCAGTGAAGGCTAAAAAAAACTCCATTTTATGCTAGGTGTACATCTTGGGACCCATTGTCTGTTTGTCGCTGACTGCAGTCTCTGGAAGTAAAGCTCCCAGTAAACCTGACATAGTGACTCCACACAAAAAAGCATACAGCAGCCACTTTTGTAGCCTGCATATGCGGATGGTCAAGGACAAGCTGGAGGTGCATTTGACTACCTAATCTTAGCACCACAGAAGCGCGCGCCTGCCTTACTTGTACTCAGGATCTTCTTGTGGCTTCACCTTTAAAAATCCTTCCCTCACCCCCTTCACATGGCAAACTCAAGCTTGACTCAGACACTGCTGGCCATTAGCAGCTTTAAGGCATTTAACTAATTACAGTCCTGATTGAGTCTGTGTTTTTCCCCCGGGGGTGGGGTCACAAACTTCATAACAGCTCAATAGTATTTTTTATTTTCATTTAGAAAGTCCTGGTTCCCACTGAAAATGAGCCATTTTGGTATTGTGGAACTTTCTGCTTTCATTTCTCATGTCTAACACCGGCAAGGACCAAAACTCATTTCCCAGGTGGGCATTGTGGTGCACGCCTTTAACCCATGACTCTGGAGGCGGAGGCAATCGGACCTCTGCAAAGGAAGCCAGGCACAACAGCCAGGGCTATGTAGAGAGACCCCGCCTCAAAACCAAAACCCTCATTTCCCAAATAGACAGAAGTAAAAAACAACACAACACCCTGACCTCTAGGACAAACATACCCAGAACTTGAAGCAAGTTCTGAAATGGTTGTCTTTTGTCCAGTTACTGACCTGCACTCTGGATTCCGTCACACCTATACATTTTGCGAGCTCCCTTCTGTGGGCAAAAGTTGCAGATGTTTAGCATTTGGCACCATGGTTGAAATAAAAAATAGGAAAGGAATTTTATATCTGTGCTTAGCGCTTGCCCTCACTTCCCTGTGACAGTCACCTGGACGACTTCGAGGCGTTTAAAAACTACTTCTACCAACAACTTTTCCTTTTATTTTCTATGGGTTAGTGATAGGAATGTGGAAAACTAAATAGGTCCTAACACACTCAGACACAATTTGAAAATCATTAAAATAGAAACAAAACCCCATAAGAAACGTCCCTGATATCAGGATGTGCAGATGCCTGGCGGGGCTCCACCTACAAAAGGAAACCAACAACAAAAACTGCTAACAAAAATGCACAGAGGAAAAGGTTTAGGACCTTTGTCAGACCGGGAAAATGAACTCAAATAAAGGAAAATGCATTCATAAAAATGGAATTTCTAATGTTCAGTTACCACAACGTGTCCAAAACCCCGTTTAACAGTCTCTCAACGGGAGCAGCACAAGCTTGTACTAGCAGAATGCAGGCGCTGAGAGAAGCTCTCTGCAAGTCCCAGGCCAGCCTGGGCTGTTGAGTGAGCTCCTGTCTCAGCAAAACAGGAGGACAGGGAGAAGAAGAGAGGGCCTGGGAGGAGAGGAGCTAGGTGGGTGGACTAGGGAAGAGAAGGGAGGGGGGCTGGGGGAGGAGAGAGGAAAAGCCAGGCAGGGGTGGGGGGTGGGGGTGGGGTGGGAGCTGCACTTCTGGAATCCCAGCTCTTGTGGTGGGTGGGGGGGGGCTTTTGTTTGTCTCCTGGTACAGGCCTACTGGAGCCCTGCAGCTGAGGAGAACCTTGAACTTCTCATGCTCACTCTGCCCCCTCCCAAGTGCCCAAGAGCAGGGCTTACACCAAGGCTTTGCTTGAGCCATTGTTTGAGATCACATTTCAGGCTAGAGCCCAAGAAGTCCTGGAATTTGCAGGAGCCTCTTGCTTCAGCTGTGTTGCTGGGAATAGAAGTCACCCATACTCAGCACTTTATCTCGCTTTTAGGGGCAGTTTTTTTTTTCTTGAGTAGAAATTTAAAGGAGGGAATGATCAACCCTCCACTTGTCCCAAAGCATTTATATGCTGTTAATGCATGCTTCAGGGGAAAGAGACTTTTTTGGGGTGGTTTAGTTGCCCATAACTTGCCCGGGCAACTGTAAGTAAACTCCCTCCTGTGCTCCTTCGTATAAACCACTCCATTTAAACCAATGTGTTCATCGAGCTAGCTTGAGTAGGATTACATAGGGTCTAGCCATATACTCCGATACTCAACACGCCCTGCCTGCATCTGCTCAAGGTGTCTGAACATATAGGAAACAGCTTCTGCTACGTGGTTTCTTGAGTAGAAATTTAAAGAAGAGTACTCCCTCCCCCACACTGCAAACTACACAGCAATAACAATGAAATCAGCGATTTAAGGAAAATGTTCTAAAACACTTATAAAACTATAACTTAATGCAGAAACAACTGCATGATGCACAGTTTAGTGAACTCTGAAACAAAGACTAGCCAGACAATCTTCTTACCTTGCTTCAGCACTAGGGTATTGATTGCGTTCAAAAACGCGCTCCAGCTCCTGCAGCTGGAACTCAGTGAATTTACGGCGTGGCTGTGGCTTGCCTGGTAGCCCTGATAGAGCCCAATTGTCTTTTGTGCTCCCAGGGATCGGCTCCTCTTGTTGGCCCTCAACTTGGCTATTGCTGCTGGTCCCGCCATCGTGATTCCTGTCATCCATGAGGACTGCATTGTCAGCAGGAGCTTTGGTTCTCTCTACTGCTGCTGTGGCCCCCAATATGGGGCTGCCCTGTCCACCCTCTTTCTCCTGACTTCCATTCACATCCTGAAAGGTTATCCATAAACCTGCTCCTGGAAGGAGGAGACAAAAAGAGAATGATTGGGGAATCAGAGTCCAGGGTGAATGGGGAGGGCACAGGGAAGGGCTGCAGTGTCTGTCCACTGTCATCTGCAAAGAAACAGATGATTAGAGCAGCTGGCCCATTCAGATACTGACCATTTCTTGCTTCTCCAGCCTGACCAGTTCCAAGATAAGGCAAGTAGATGATGGCTTGAGGTTCCATACCCGGAATGGTGTTGATGGTGCTCAGGCTCCTGCAGAGTATAAGCCCAAGCGTTTGGAAGGGAACAAAAGCACTGACCCATTACCAAAAAGCCTGCTCTTCTGGCCTGGTCTAGATTACAATGTATCTAGTCAGTCACAGACATATTGTAATGCATGCCTTCTCAATGCCATTTGCTGTGGGTTGAGCCTCTTCGGATACAAACAACGACAGCAGTTTGGGGTTGCAGTGAGCAGAGTGTGCTTGCAAGAAGGACACAGCCCGTGGGAATGTGGGGGTGGGTGTACTTTGGGGCTTCTAAGATGCTGGCCTGCTGATTACTTTGGCCTTGGTAAGGTATCTCCCCAGGGAAGGAGACATGCTCAACTGGGCAGGGAGTAAGGTCAGTTCTCCTGGTAGCTCTGGAGTCTGGTGAGAAATGTCGGCAAACACCCCTTGTCCTAGAATTCTGCATCCGAGAGCTGCAGATCTGATCATGCACAAGGCCTCTGCCTCTGAACCTTCACCAAGACAGAAGTTAGAGCCTGACATGCTTCCAGGGTCTCTAGTTGCAGGGTATTGAAAAGCATAGACAGAGGTTGCAGAGGGCTCACAGGACCCACAGCTCCCTGGGGGCACTGGGGCAATTTACACTGTTTAGCATTGCTAAATACTGTCAAGACTGGTTACAGCCTATTGGAATTATCTGTTGTGCACCGAGATTCCCTTAGGTCTTTTTGCTGTAAAATCTTTGATAAGACTTTATAGCACGAAGTGAATGTGTTAAGAGTTGCCCATTATCTATATGGTGCTTTTAAAGTGTGTCTGTGTATACATCCATGTGTGTGCACATGTGTAAATGCAGGCACATCTTCAGAAACTCGGACCATCTCTTTGAAACAGAATTTCTCTTTTGCCTAGAGGTCAGAAATTAGGTTAAAATAGGCCTGGTTAGCAAGTCCTAGGAACTTACCCATCAGTGCTGAGGTTACAAATGAGAGTGAGCATGCGTGTATTTCTACGTGGGTATGGGAATTAGCTCAGGGCCTCATGCTTGAACACTTTGTCAAATGAGCTATCTCCTCAGCCTGCCTTGTACTTCCCACACGGTAGCAGGCAGTTTGGGACAGTTTGCCAACACTCTTTGGGTGCAGAGGGTCTCAGAAGACATAGGACTGTTGCACACTGGACACAGATACCCTTATGGAGAGCTTATGGTGTTAGCATTCTAAACCACGTAGCAGAAGCTGTTTCCTATATGTTCAGACACCTTGAGCAGATGCAGGCAGGGCGTGTTGAGTATCAGAGTATATGGCTAGACCCTATGTAATCCTACTCAAGCTAGCTCGATGAACACATTGGTTTAAATGGAGTGGTTTATACGAAGGAGCACAGGAGGGAGTTTACTTACAGTTGCCCGGGCAAGTTATGGGCAACTAAACCACCCCAAAAAAGTCTCTTTCCCCTGAAGCATGCATTAACAGCATATAAATGCTTTGGGACAAGTGGAGGGTTGATCATTCCCTCCTTTAAATTTCTACTCAAGAAAAAAAAAACTGCCCCTAAAAGCGAGATAAAGTGCTGAGTATGGGTGACTTCTATTCCCAGCAACACAGCTGAAGCAAGAGGCTCCTGCAAATTCCAGGACTTCTTGGGCTCTAGCCTGAAATGTGATCTCAAACAATGGCTCAAGCAAAGCCTTGGTGTAAGCCCTGCTCTTGGGCACTTGGGAGGGGGCAGAGTGAGCATGAGAAGTTCAAGGTTCTCCTCAGCTGCAGGGCTCCAGTAGGCCTGTACCAGGAGACAAACAAAAGCCCCCCCCCACCCACCACAAGAGCTGGGATTCCAGAAGTGCAGCTCCCACCCCACCCCCACCCCCCACCCCTGCCTGGCTTTTCCTCTCTCCTCCCCCAGCCCCCCTCCCTTCTCTTCCCTAGTCCACCCACCTAGCTCCTCTCCTCCCAGGCCCTCTCTTCTTCTCCCTGTCCTCCTGTTTTGCTGAGACAGGAGCTCACTCAACAGCCCAGGCTGGCCTGGGACTTGCAGAGAGCTTCTCTCAGCGCCTGCATTCTGCTAGTACAAGCTTGTGCTGCTCCCGTTGAGAGACTGTTAAACGGGGTTTTGGACACGTTGTGGTAACTGAACATTAGAAATTCCATTTTTATGAATGCATTTTCCTTTATTTGAGTTCATTTTCCCGGTCTGACAAAGGTCCTAAACCTTTTCCTCTGTGCATTTTTGTTAGCAGTTTTTGTTGTTGGTTTCCTTTTGTAGGTGGAGCCCCGCCAGGCATCTGCACATCCTGATATCAGGGACGTTTCTTATGGGGTTTTGTTTCTATTTTAATGATTTTCAAATTGTGTCTGAGTGTGTTAGGACCTATTTAGTTTTCCACATTCCTATCACTAACCCATAGAAAATAAAAGGAAAAGTTGTTGGTAGAAGTAGTTTTTAAACGCCTCGAAGTCGTCCAGGTGACTGTCACAGGGAAGTGAGGGCAAGCGCTAAGCACAGATATAAAATTCCTTTCCTATTTTTTATTTCAACCATGGTGCCAAATGCTAAACATCTGCAACTTTTGCCCACAGAAGGGAGCTCGCAAAATGTATAGGTGTGACGGAATCCAGAGTGCAGGTCAGTAACTGGACAAAAGACAACCATTTCAGAACTTGCTTCAAGTTCTGGGTATGTTTGTCCTAGAGGTCAGGGTGTTGTGTTGTTTTTTACTTCTGTCTATTTGGGAAATGAGGGTTTTGGTTTTGAGGCGGGGTCTCTCTACATAGCCCTGGCTGTTGTGCCTGGCTTCCTTTGCAGAGGTCCGATTGCCTCCGCCTCCAGAGTCATGGGTTAAAGGCGTGCACCACAATGCCCACCTGGGAAATGAGTTTTGGTCCTTGCCGGTGTTAGACATGAGAAATGAAAGCAGAAAGTTCCACAATACCAAAATGGCTCATTTTCAGTGGGAACCAGGACTTTCTAAATGAAAATAAAAAATACTATTGAGCTGTTATGAAGTTTGTGACCCCACCCCCGGGGGAAAAACACAGACTCAATCAGGACTGTAATTAGTTAAATGCCTTAAAGCTGCTAATGGCCAGCAGTGTCTGAGTCAAGCTTGAGTTTGCCATGTGAAGGGGGTGAGGGAAGGATTTTTAAAGGTGAAGCCACAAGAAGATCCTGAGTACAAGTAAGGCAGGCGCGCGCTTCTGTGGTGCTAAGATTAGGTAGTCAAATGCACCTCCAGCTTGTCCTTGACCATCCGCATATGCAGGCTACAAAAGTGGCTGCTGTATGCTTTTTTGTGTGGAGTCACTATGTCAGGTTTACTGGGAGCTTTACTTCCAGAGACTGCAGTCAGCGACAAACAGACAATGGGTCCCAAGATGTACACCTAGCATAAAATGGAGTTTTTTTTAGCCTTCACTGAACCAGTTTTATTCCTTAAGCATAGAAGACTCTGCATTGCATGTATTTATGAATAAATTATTACTATGTGTTCTAAATTACAAAAATGCACATTCATTATATGTACAAAGACTTGTACAAGTTATGTAGAGATGTATAGGATATAGATACATACAAAGATATGCTAACTCCAATTCTGGAGTCCTTTTAGGGAGCATTTTTGTGTAGAGTCATATTAACCTTAAGGTTAACATACGAGTCATTCAAATTAGTGCAGTTTAGGGACTCCTGACAAAGAATTATTTTCAATAACAAGCTATATCAGCACACCGTATTTATGGAGGGAATGCATAAACATTCAGGCATTGGCATGCAGACTCACTTAATTAACAGGCTGGTGGGAATGAAGAAAGCTTCAAGTCCCAGCGCTTCCTTAGCTTTCCCACTATTATGTCTAAGCTCCTAGAAGAGCACTCGTGGACTCTAATGCTCAGAACCACACTATGTGGTCTGAAAATACCACTAACAAAGTAGGCTGTGCCTTACAGTAGAGATTGATGGGGTGCGCAATCTTTGAAAATCTGTCCAAAAAGCTAAGCAAACCGAAAAGAAACAAATCTGGATGCTTTTCAGCAGATCTGCGCAAAGCAGACACAGTAGGGAGGAACGACAATCAAAGGCATGCCTTGCTCAAGCCGCACGCTGTGCAAGAATGCATTCTCTTGAGTTTGTTGAGGGTAGAGAATGTCTGTCACATGTGGTAACCTAAAGACTTACTCGCTCAGGCAGGGTAATTACGACTAATTGCGATGAGTTTAGCATGTGACTGCATAGGAAAGCACAAGCTGTAAAATGTCTCCCGAGTGCTGGGATTAAAGACATACACTGCTACTGCCCAGCTAAAAAAAAACAAAAACAAAAAAAAAACAAAAAAACCCCCGCATTTCTATGGCATGTTGCTGCCCACAGGGGGAGCTGACAGACCAGAACTAAGCTATTTTCCTTTCTCTGGCCTCTTCATGTAGATGCACAAGTGAGGAAAAGGAACCTGGAGTCAACTGCTCAAGATCCTCCTTATGGTGTAGATAAGCAGTTCTCAACCTGTGGGTGGTGACCCTCCTGGGGGTGGCATATCAGATAGCCTACACATCAGATATTGACATTATGATTCATAATAGTAGCTAATTAAAGTTATAAAGCAGCCATGGAATCATGTGATGGCTGGGGGTCCCCACAACATGAAGAACTGTGTTAAAGGGTCCCTGCGTTGTAGGCAGAGAAGCACGGCTCTAACTCGTCACACTCCTTGGACTTTGTAGACTGTAAAGACTAAGGGGAAAGACTCCAGATAATATGATGGGTGGCCAGGAAAGAGGCGGCAAGCAGGGAGAAGAGTTTTTGACTCACAATTCAAAGCTTGGGAACATTCAAAAGGCTAATGCAATGGAACCCCCATACAGGAGGTAGTGAGAGGGAGGAGCGGGCAACTTTTGCCTTTTCACAGTTCACTAGAACTTAGAGACTAACTTTTCTTTGACACCTCATCACAGAAATTACCAACAGTAGCTCAAATGTTGTATCCGTTTTTTCTTCTTGAAGAAGGCATTGAAATACAATTGGAGCTGGGTGGTGGTGGCAAACATCTTTAATCCCAACACTCAGAGGAAAGGGCAGGGGGATCTCCGTGCTTATGAGGTCGGCCTGGTCTAAAGCGAGTTCCCAGGACAGCCAGGGCTACATGGAGAAACGCTGTCTCAAAAAACAAACATGTAGCCGGGCGATGGTGGCGCATGCCTTTAATCCCAGCACTCGGGAGGCAGAGGCAGGCGGATCTCTGTGAGTTTGAGACCAGCCTAATCTATAGGAGCTAGTTTCAGGACAGGCTCCAAAACCACAGAGAAACCCTGTCTCGAAAAACAAAACAAAGCAAAAAACAAAAGAACAACAAAAATAAAACCCCACAAATATATGTAATTTGAGAAGAGAGTCAGACTCCAAACCTTTGTCACAGGGCTGGCGTAGGGAGAATTTGCTGACGGATGGGGCATGGAGTTTTCTGTTCTGGGGGATTCATCAGGGTTACTTTCTGCAGTCTTAATGGTAGAGTCCAGGGCCTCACCATTCCCTGCGCTACGTTCCCAGTCTCTCATGGAACTAGAGTTAGAGCAAGAAGAAAGAAGGTTCTTTTGTGGAATGCAAAAATCTGACTGGCATACCCCCGGCACGACGTGTTCTTCAGTTGTGAGCCCGGCTATTGAGTGAACTAAGACAACTGTTTTCTCTCTCTCATTGTAGAACTGGTTTAAGAGCAGGAGAGCCAAATTCAGGAAAGCCCTGAGGAAGCAAGTGCTCCGATGTGCTCCTCATGGTGCTTACTGTACCTTTCCCTGAAGACTGTGGAGGAGCCCCAGAGAGCCGCCCTTGCCCAGGGGGGAGAAGCACACAGCTTTCTGCTGCTACCTGTACATTCTTTTGCCCTCCCCTCTTTCTCTCTCACCCTTATCTCCTCGGGGCTTTTATTTGCAATAAAGGGGTGAAATCGCAATAGATTTGCTTCTTGAGTCTCTTGGGATTAGTATGGTATGTGTGCAAATTATCAATAAAATGCCATTTAAACAGAAAAGCAAGGTCCTTTTCCACTAGATGACCCTGCTGAGAATATCAGAGGAGCATCCCAAGTGGGAGAGACCACATATTTTTTTACTTCCCAACCCCATAATAGAATCATTGGAAAAGACAATGTTTTTTTTGTTCCCAGTATTCCATTTTAGTGTGTCTATGCAGGAATTTTACTTTTAGGTATGTCTCTCTCTGTCACACACACACACACACACCAACAACAACGACAATTAAGCAAACATTCTTTGAGGTTGCATTGAAGGAGAGGAAAAACATCACCTCCTGAATGTCATCTAATTGTTTTGAATGTGAGGTTTCAACATAAAAGTTTCCTTGTTAACGAGTAAGGATGGGAACATTCCCGTAAATCCTTTAGTAAACTGTGCATGTGTATGTGGGATTTTGTGGGAGTGCATGCGTGTGTGTGTTTGTGTGTGTGTGTTTGTGCATCAAAGAACAACCTTAGGTGCTGTTGCTCAAGTGTCGTCCACTTGGTCTTTTGTTGTTGTTGTTTTGTTTTGTTTTGGGGTTTTTTGTTTGTTTGTTTGTTTTGAGACATGGTTTCTCTGTAGTTTTGGAGCCTGTCTTGGCACTAGCTCTGGTAGACCAGGCTGGCCTCGAACTCACAGCGATCCGCCTGCCTCTGCCTCCCGAGTGCTGGGATTAAAGGCATGGGCCACCGCCCACAGTTTGCTTGGACTTTAGAGGCAAGGTCTTTCGCTGAACTGGATGGAACTCAGCAAGTAAGCTAGACTGAGTGGTCCACAACATCTGGGAAGCATCTCACCCCCCACAGTGCTGTGGTTACAACAACAAGCTATCATTTTTGACTTTTAAGCATGCCTTCTGGGAGGGAGGGGGCTGAACTCGTGTTCCTGTGTGTCCCCATGCTTGTAAGACAAACACTTTAGCAGCTGAACTGTCTCCTTAGCCCCAGTAGACATGATCATATGTGAGAGA
Organism: Microtus pennsylvanicus; assembly: GCF_037038515.1. Taxonomy (NCBI): domain Eukaryota; kingdom Metazoa; phylum Chordata; class Mammalia; order Rodentia; family Cricetidae; genus Microtus; species Microtus pennsylvanicus. The sequence continues at coordinate 54,932,137 of NC_134601.1, forward strand.
GATTAGTTCTTACTCATCAACTCTTACAGACAGACAACAAAAGGGAAGTCATTTACTGGGGTCTGGTTACCCTAATCCTGAGCAGCAACGTGCCCGCAGCATGGATAGATTTCCCCTGCCTGTCAAAGTTGTTGAGTATGCCAGGTGCCATTTGATGAGCCTCAACAACAAAAGCCATCAATCAGTAGCTCTGGTGAGAGGAAATGAACTGTCTGTTGCCAGCACTGGAAGTATCACCTGCTCCTGGTGGAATTCAGTCGCCCTGGGCACCTGCTGGTCTCTCTCCCTGGCTGATACTAAAGGCATGGAGGTTCCTCTGCTGTCCAAGGAGCTACAAGAATCTGTCAGCATGAAACCTTTATTTTTCCCTGCTTTTTTTATAAATGCTTTTCTGAGGATGGAGTTTTATTGCTGCCTATGAATATGATTTAATATCAAAACAGTGCTTTGATAATGTGGGTCCCAGTATTGTAACTAATTGTCTGCTTTCTCTAGTTACCTATTATAACCCGGTCGGACCTATAATAACACATCGTTGGCCCGTGTGGTGAGCTACAGTGAGACCATATCAAAATAAAAATTTCTATGTTACACTTAGAAGAAGAAAGGGACTGTTTTAACATATTAAACAGAGTCATAATCAAAGAATACATCTGATAACCTTGTATGTCAGTGATCACTTAGGTTGCACAGAATGTTTCTCATTGATTTAATTTGCGAAGGGATGAAGCTGTAGATCAGGAACACAGTGATGCCTAGAACTCATATTCTCTTCCTAGCACTGCAAAAAAAAAAAATCCCTGAACAACCTATTTATCAGACGTAACACCACACGCTCATCTTCACAAACCCTCGTGAGCACTGATCTTGTGTCAGGCACGGCAGTAGAACCAACCCTTTTCCATATTCACAAAAGCGTGAAAATAGAATAGGCCCACATGTCCATCAACAGATGATTCGGTGATGTAAATGAATGATACTTTCCAGTTTTCTTTTTGTTGCTGTGATAAGCTACTCCGATCAAAAGCAACTCAGAGGAGGCCAAGGTTGATTTCAGTTTGCAGGTTAGAGTTCACCATTAAGGGAAGTTGAGGAAGGAACTCAAGTAGAAACCTGGAGGCAGGAATCATGGAACAACACTGTTTCCTGGTTCCCTCACAGGTTCATGCTTAGCTAGCATCCTAATGCTGTCCAGGACCACCGCAGGGGATGAATGTTGCAGCCCAAAGTGGGCTGGACTCTTTTATCTCAATTAACAATCAAGACAGTCTCCTATAAATATGCCCAATGGGTAGTCTAATCTGGGAAATCTCTCAATTGAGACATTCCCTAGTTGAGTCTGGGTGAGCCCTGTCAAGTTGATCATTAAAACTAATGAGGGATATATATATATATATATATATATATATATATATATATATATATATATATATCATGATTTCTTACATCTATAATAAAAAAAATTATGAAGGTTTCAGGAAACCAGATGAAATTGGAAACACATATTGAGTGAGGAAGCTTATGCTCATAAAGACTAGTCACATGTTCTTTCTCATATACAGATCTTAACTTCTCATTTTTATCCATATATATTTATGTGAGGGTGAATGTATATAGATGCCAAGAAAACAGAAAGGCGCCCACGAGATGAGTAAAAGAATCTTTAAGGGAGGGGTTTATGGAAATTAATAGCATACATGTGATATGACAATGGAAAGAGACATGCCAAAGGTAGAAGAGTCTAAGCAGGGATGGGGAGTCAGGGAGATGGAGAAAGGGGGGTGAGAAAAGGAAAGGAGGAGGTGTTAGAGAAGGTCTTCCCAGCTCCAGTGCCTGAAGATTTATAAATTCCTTCTGTATGCTTAGAATTGAAGCTTGGATTTTCTTACTGAAAACAAGTTACTATCATAGAGCTCCCATCAATATTTCTATGTCATACATAATCCTAATAGAGCTATACATAGAACTGCTCCCCAAAGGACACTGTTCTAGCAATCAAACATTTTATTAAGTTTCATATATGTATTGTTTTATATGCATATACACGTATGAGGTATAACATATTTGTAATTTAGTCTGACATCTCTTCTGAGACTCAAAGCGACCTTTTTTTTTTTTTTTTGGTTTTTTGAGACAGGGTTTCTCTGTGGTTTTGGAGCCTGTCCTGGAACTAGCTCTTGTAGACCAGGCTGGTCTCGAACTCACAGAGATCCGCCTGCCTCTGCCTCCCGAGTGCTGGGATTAAAGGCGTGCGCCACCACCGCCCGGCTCAAAGCGACCTTTTAATTGTAAGTGCGTGTAAAATAAAATAAAAATCAAGCCACATACTTCCAACCTACAATGGTACAGAACATATTATCATTCCAAAATGGAGAAAGGTGGCCTCCCTTTCTTTTTGAAAAAAAAAAATACTGGAGCAAAGCAATGCGGAAACACAGTGGGACAAACCTCAAACCCCATTCCTTTATGTCTTCTATCAAAGGCCTTAAATAGGTCCATCCCTTTAGCTTTGCTGCCTGCCTCTCTCTAGGGCTGGTTCCGTTCCCTGTCTGCAAGTCTTCCTGCAGATCTCCTATGACTCTGGCATCTCCAACATCTTGGGATTGTTCAATGTAACTCAAAGATTTCACTTCCACAGCTTCATAAAATTGCCCCATGGAACTTCTAGACAGGGACTTTCCTGCTACATGCCTGGCCTCGGTGCCTCTCTAGAATCAAAACGGATGATACCTTTTACTCAGGTATCCTTTATGACTCCAAAAACCAGCACCATGTAGATGACCACAAAGCTCAGCTGCCCTCTTGGGATGGTCCTTGGCCCCTTTGAATCACATTTGCAATACCTTTTCTTTCTTGTTCTTTCCTAGTAGCAGAAAACACCAGAGGCCTTTGCCTTCCACAAGCTGGAAGCCTGGCTGGGTGGAGTCTTGTCCTGTGGTCACCCTTCCCTTTATTCTACAGCAGATAAGGCTTCACCTTGATCCCCTTACGTCTTTCGGTACGTGCCTGTGGTTCAACAGTAAGCCTTCTGCTGCTCTTTTTCCTCTTCAGACTCTACATTTTGTATTTCCTTTTATCCCACTTGATCTTCTTTTAATTGTGGGTCTATCCTGTGGTCACCCTTCCCTTTATTCTACTGCAGATAAAGCTTCACCTTGATCCCCTTACATCTTTCGTATGTGCCTGTGGTTCAACATTAAGCTGCTGTTCTTTTTCTCTTCAAACGGGACATTCTGTATTTCTTTTTGTCCCACTTGATCTTTTTAAATTGTAGACCTTCCTAATAACCACAGTCTTGAACTCTCCTTTGACAAAGAAATCAGTCCACTATTTGTGCTAGTCCCAGGCAAGTTCTTAGAATGGGGGGAGAAAGCAGCTACACTCTTTGACAAGATATTACAAGAACAACAAAAACTGTCTCTAGCCCACTTGCTAGTATTGTTTCTCTTTGAATTCTCTTGAATTGGGCCTCTACAGTCCACATAGCTCTCAGCACTACCATCTTCTATGCTCCTACTATGTGGGCCCATTAAACTTTGCTTACAGCATTAGTTTTATAGCTGAACGTTCCAAAGTATTTCACATTCAAAACAAACAAACAAACAAACAAACAAACAAAAACCACATAGTCAGGTTCGTCACAGCAATACCCCACTCATGGTACCAACTTTTGTCTCAGTTAGGGTTTCTATTGCTGTGATAAAACATCATGACCCAAACAATGTCTAGAAGAACAAATTCCTTTGACGCTTACAGTTCCAAACGTTTAGGGTCCACAATGACAGGGACAGCAGGCAGCAGGCGTGATGGCTCGATCTGGAAGTTGAGAGCTGAGGACTCCTACCTCAAACTGCAAGCAAAAAGCAGAGAAAGAAAACTAAGTGGTACAAGTCATGACACTCTCAAGACCCACCCCCAGTAATAAGCCTGCCCAAGTAGTGCTACCAACAGGAAATGGAGCGTTCAAATGCCAGAGATTATGGGGAGACATTTATCATTCTCCTTGGGGTAGAGTTCCCCCTCTGACACCAGGCCTTCAAGGGACTTTCAAAACAGGCATGGAATTGCCTTGGGAACTAATCCAATCCGGCCCTACTGTACTCTGAATGAAGATTAAACTATACAAAACAGGCCTCCTTTCATAGTGTGCTCGCTCAGGCCACCATTAAAGGGCACAGTGGCCTAGAGTTTCTGGCCCATGGCCCCCCAGGCATAAAGGCCTGCTCTTGACACTTCTTACCAGTCACAGAAAGCATTAGAAGGGTGGATCCCAGGATAGGTCTTTAGGGCTCCTCCTTGCCCATCAAGAAAATGTGGTCTGGGACTGAGCTGTTGTAGCCATGAGCATTGGTTTTCTCTATTTTACCCACACTCCATGTTCCTATTGCCAAACCGTGTCTGAAATCACAGAGCTAGAAGGGTCGATTTAACCCTTTGAGCAACAAATATCACCATGGAGAAAACAAGCAAGCATTCAGGTGCCACTGGGACTTGAAGTTGTGGTGTAGAAGCTCATGGATTAAATACTTTATGGGGTTATCCGTATTGTTCATTGGTAGATGGCTTCACCAGTGTGACACTGGGCTCCACCCCAGAGCCACATAAAAAGAGGCATGAAGAATGTCTACCACCACGTGCCTCTGATTAACCCAAAGTGAGACTGGCTGTGTGTCAGGATAGACAGGCAGCTGCGTCCATGGCCTAACCCCTACAATTGTAATGGTTCTGACTCTTGCTTCCAGGGTTGAATGACATGCCTAGGGTATGAAGGGCTCAAAGTCCTTGATGCTGTCCCAGTGCCCTGGACGAGGACAATACAAAGTTACGAGATGGCTAAGGTTTCCTTTTTTTCAATGTGCTGTTTGTTTTTTTCTGTATGTCAAAACAATCCCCACCACCATACGTATGAATGTTTATGAAGAATAAAAGAGATTGTCCAAGATGCACACAGTTACTGTAAAGAAAATGTAAAGTTTACATACTAATATCTGACCACCAGGTGTGCAGCTGCCCCTTGCTACTCTTGATAAGTGTTCATTTCTATTAAGGAGAATACTGAAGTCACAAAATATATGGAGTCCATGATGAACAAGAAAGAACCCTTGAGATTTTTAGACAACAGGGTGTCTCCTAGAGTTCCATAAGCAAGGTGTGTACATTAGGCTCCCAGGCACCCTGCTCCCTCTCCAGGCTGTTTCCCTTCCCTGGGGGACTAAGAACAAGTAGCTAGTCTTCCCCTACAGCCCCCCGGTTCTAATTCCATATTTTCTTCCGGTCAGATCTGCTGTTTTATCTGGAATGTTTGCTTCTTAGACACATACCGCCATTGCTGCTGCCTGAGCCAAGAGTTCATCTTCATGACCTAGTCCTGTTCACATTTCCCCTCTCCCACAGAACCATTTCCTACACAGGAACCAGGTAGAGAGTCAGCAGGCTAGGACACTGAGCACAGAAGTCCCAGGAAAGGCGGTGACAGAAAGCCCAGAGGCTGCCGCAGAATAAGGAGAGAAGGTAATACTAACCATAAAGACTAAGGGACTCCATCTTCCCTTGTTCTTCTGGCCATTATGTGTCCCAGACCCTGCTCCTGATTCTATTTGCCTTTTGCAATAATTTTAATAAAAAGGCTTCCTTTTCTGTGAAGGAAAAGGACACACAAAAGAGTATATTGAAAATTCTGCATTGTATTGTGAATACAAGGAAAAACATAAGGTTGTTGTAGCCAGCATGGGTAAACAAGTTGTTGGGGACACCAGAAGAGTCCATCCGCATCTTGCTCCAGGACCACATTATCGTCTCCACACGATTCTTCATGGATAATTTGTCCTGGGTGGTAGACAGATGCTTGTTCTTTAACACCTTCTGGGTTTTCCTAAATTAGACTCTGCTGTTGTTGAACCAATCCTGAACTCAGAGTGAAAAGGGGAACAGATTAACATATTAAGTCACTGCTGCGATGATGGAGAAATACATCTTCTCCTGGGCATGCACCCCACAATCAGCTCATAACTGTTCACATACCTTCCGTGACTGCATATATTAATCTGGATTAATACATACATGATACATGGTTTTCACCCTACCACAACAACAATAATTTAACACACAGTGCCATGTCCTTTCTTCCACACGACCTGACAGAACTTGAGCTGTTTGTCAAGCTCCCTCTGCACAGGCTCAGGCTCAATCTTTCATTTTTGTTTTTCCCCCCTTTCCTTAAACAAGTTCTTGTATTTCCCTGACTGATCATGCACTCTGGGACCATAGTTCCTCCTGATCAAGCAATCTAATGGGAATTTGGGGCACTGGTTTCTCCTGGACACAAGATAGAAACTTGAAATTAGAGCAGCCATATCTGGTTAGCAAGGCGTTCCTAAAGAAGTCAGAAACAGCCTCTCGGCCTTTCTCCGCACATCAGTCTCCTTAAGTGAACAGGCCTGAGTATATTTTATTATTCAGTTATTCCCTTGTCTCCGTATTCATTCATTTTTATTCTTTCATTTTTTACCAACTACATATACCTAGTGTTTAGTAACAACACAGCTGTAATCTCTCGCAAGCCTGCTCTTTCCTACAATTAGATGAGCATTTCCAAGTTACCCGAGTTTCAACATTCCTCCACACGGAAGACTTCCGTGAAGGGCTTCTGTGTGTCACAGAGTCAAATATTAATTATAGGACACACACACAGAGACACACATATATTACATATATCACATAAATGTGCATAAATATGTGTGTGCCCATGCACATAAAGAATTGGAGATGTTATTTTGTTTTGCTTTTACTTTAGGACCACATGTGACTTCCAGTCATGAGGGAAGAAATACTGGATAGAATTTCCATTTTTCATTTTCCACTTGCCAAGGCCCCACAGAATAAATCTTTCTTACAGCCTAAAACATGTGAGAAGAAAGGACTCTAACCGCACAGTGCAAAGGACAAAGCCATCCACGTCCTAAGTCAGGTCTGAAATGGCGTAACCTGCCAAATGCCTTGTGCAGGCTGAGCAACCTTCACTTTCGGTTTCTCCATTCATGACCTCTGCTAGGTCTTTTCTGTGGACAGAAAAGATTGAATATTCCACACTAGGCAGGGAATGAACTCCAAGTTGTACACTTTGTGCATGTTTTTCAAATACTTACCTCCTCCAAGACCTCCGCAAGTACATACTTCTTAGTAACTCTTCCGAAGAGCATTCTTAATAAGTAGTTGTGCCTTGCTATAGAAAGAAAGAAAGACTGGTGTTGTGCTCTGGAGTCTAAGTGCTATTGTTAATGGCCTCTAGCATAAAGAGCAAATGTCCAAATCTCTCATACACATACACACAACACACACACAACTTACAAGTTGTGTGTGTGTGTGTGTGTGTGTGTGTGTTATGTAGAAGGGAACCTATGGCCAAAGGCATACTAGGCAAGGGCTCTATCACTGAAATGTACCCCAATGCCCAATGGTTTGGGGGGCTTTGTTTTCTTTTGTTAGCTTGTGGGTTCCATTACACTAAGTTGCTCAGGTTAACCTTGATCTTCCTCTGAAACCCAGGTATCCTGGCACTTTCAGTCTTCCTGGCTCTGAGCCCTGAGGAGCTGAGAATAGAGACCTGGGCCCCCAGGTGCAGCTAACTGCAAATTTTCTACAGAAGTGCTGTTTTATTGTGGGTACATGAGAGAAACTCATGCTTTTGAACCTGATTTCATCAAAATTATATGAAAAAAAACCATGGCCCTAGAACAGGTAATACACATAAAATTGATACATTTGGAAAGAATCAAACTTGGAAATCATCTGTGCATTAAAGGAAACAATCAAAGAAAAAGGCAATGCATGCAATCGGACAACGTATCCAAACATTGATAACTCATCAAAACAGACCTAGACTTCAAATAAAAAAATACATAAAGAGATGTTTGATTCAGTAAGATAGGTTACTATGGTCATCAACCCAAAAAATGCTTATTCATACATAAGAAAACATGAATCAAAAGCCCAACACTGTTACTTCACTCCCCAGAGAGGGGCTAGTAACAGCATTCAGAAACTAGCATGCCTTAGTGAGGCCCCCAGGGCACTGTGAACACTATACCGACTTGTGAGACATGTCAAGTTGTTCAGTCCTAGAGGAAAAATCAGCCACTTCCTCCAAACAGAAACATGGAATTATCACATAATCCAGCATTTCCACCTCTGTGTATACTCACTAAAGGAACTGAAAACCTGGAGTTCAAAAGGTTTTTTTTTTTTGAAAGCTTGAGGTGGTGAAACATGCCTTTAATCCCAGCACTCAGGAGACAGAGGCAGGCAGATCTCTGAGTTCGAGGCAAGCCTGGTCGACAGAGCACGTTCCAGGACAGACAGTGCTACACAGAGCAAAAAGAACAACAACAAATAAAATTTAAAAAAGGAAACCAAGCCAAACCAAAATATTTCCAGCATTACTTAGTGGCACATGCCTTTAATCCCAACACTGGCAAGGCAGGAACAGAAGGATCTCTGTGAGTTTGGGGTCACCTTGGTCTACAAAGTGAGTAGAACAGCCAGGACTGTTGTTACACAGGAAAAGCTTGTCTCAAAATAAATAATTTTTCCATCCCTGCACACAGTAGCAAAGCACAATGCACACTGCCCAGAGATAAAAACCCAACCAGTTAGTCCTGCACTGGTTCTGATAACACAAAAGCCTTTCAAAATAATATTCTAGGAATCACTGAATTTGGCCTTGAGAAAACCAAAATTCTGCCAAAGGCTGCCATAGTGATGAACCCTAAAGACATGTATTAAGGGAAACAAGGTAGTTGGGAAAGAGCAGATTCAGCATGATTTCCTCGGGTGAGGTGCCTAAAAGTCAGGTCCAGAGGAGAAAAAGACAGACTAGAGGTGGTTAGGTACTAGGGAGGAGAAAGGGTAGTTATTGAACAGGACTAGGGAGGAGAAAGGGTAGTTATTGAACAGGACTAGGGAGGAGAAAGGGTAGTTATTGAACAGGACTAGGGAGGAGAAAGGGTAGTTATTGAACAGGACTAGGGAGGAGAAAGGGTGGTTATTGAACAGGACTAGGGAGGAGAAAGGGTAGTTATTGAACAGGACTAGGGAGGAGAAAGGGTAGTTATTGAACAGGACTAGGGAGGAGAAAGGGTAGTTATTGAACAGGACTAGGGAGGAGAAAGGGTAGTTATAGAATAGGACTAGGGAGGAGAAAGGGTAGTTATAGAATAGGACTAGGGAGGAGAAAGGGTAGTTATTGAACAGGACTAGGGAGGAGAAAGGGTAGTTATTGAACAGGACTAGGGAGGAGAAAGGGTAGTTATTGAACAGGACTAGGGAGGAGAAAGGGTAGTTATTGAACAGGACTAGGGAGGAGAAAGGGTAGTTATTGAACAGGACTAGGGAGGAGAAAGGGTAGTTATTGAACAGGACTAGGGAGGAGAAAGGGTAGTTATTGAACAGGACTAGGGAGGAGAAAAGGTAGTTATTGAACAGGACTAGGGAGGAGAAAGGGTAGTTATTGAACAGGACTAGAGAGGAGAAAGGGTAGTTATAGAATAGGACTAGGGAGGAGAAAGGGTAGTTATTGAACAGGACTAGGGAGGAGAAAGGGTAGTTATTGAACAGGACTAGGGAGGAGAAAGGGTAGTTATAGAATAGGACTAGGGAGGAGAAAAGGTAGTTATTGAACAGGACTAGGGAGGAGAAAGGGTAGTTATTGAACAGGACTAGGGAGGAGAAAGGGTAGTTATTGAACAGGACTAGGGAGGAGAAAAGGTAGTTATTGAACAGGACTAGGGAGGAGAAAGGGTAGTTATTGAACAGGACTAGGGAGGAGAAAGGGTAGTTATTGAACAGGACTAGAGAGGAGAAAGGGTAGTTATTGAACAGGACTAGGGAGGAGAAAGGGTAGTTATTGAACAGGACTAGGGAGGAGAAAGGGTAGTTATTGAACAGGACTAGGGAGGAGAAAGGGTAGTTATTGAACAGGCAAGGATTTTCATTTGTCAACACAAATTTCTGAACTGTGTCCCAAAACAGCTTGAAAAGACTTGAGGCTGCTGGCTGGGTTCTGAACTTGAGTCTTAAGCAGTGACTTTTCTGTGTCTGTGTTTCAGGACCATCTTTTTAATGAAAGAAATAAAAATGTGTGGCCAGTGAGCATTTTGGAGACTTGGTTTGCATTAAAGCTTCACAGAAATTTGACCCTGGAAAAAAAAAAGTTTGACCTTGGTTCCCAAACGGGACCTCCCTACCTCCATGATAGAGTCAGGGGAAAACTGGATTCAGGGCTCAGAGCGGAGAGGAAATCAACCCTAATGACACAAATCAGTATTCTCAGCTACTGAATAGGCTGAGACAGGAGGACCTCAAGTCCAAGGAGGGATTGGGCTGCCAAGGTGGTTCAAGGTCAGCCTGTACACCTCAGACCCCGATTCAACAAAACTCAGAGGCGACTGGCAATGTACCTCAGTGGCTCGGCTCTTGCTGAGGTGTGTCAACCAGTGTGCTCGATCTCAAAACAATTACATTTTTAACAAAGCCTTTGGCGGCAACGCACAATTTCAATCCAGGCACTCAGGAGGCAAGACAGGTAGATCTCTGTGAGTTCGAGGCCAGCCTGGTCTACAAAAGCTAGTTCCAGGACAGCCAGGGTTAATACAGAGAAACCCTGTCTAGAAAAAAACAAACAAACAATACCAAAAATAAACTTTTAATAAGGATGCAGCAGAGACCAGAGAGCCCAGAACCCTGAATAAATGGGCTGGTACACACCGTCTGAGTTTCTGGATAATGAGTTTCTTGAAATGCCATCTGCAGTGCCCACAGTGGCCCAAGTGTGAGCTTGTATGGTTTCTGAGAACTGAAGAGCGATGGTTGCCCACTGGCCAGCCATGTTCCCAGTCTCCTCCAGCTCTTCCTCGTCAGGCTCCTGGTGACTATGGTCGATGTTGCTTATGTCATGCTTCTCATAGTTGTCGCTGCTTACAGGGTTCAAGTAATCCTCAGCACCCTGCTAGGGAAGAACGCCTGCAGCTCTTTCGCCACAGTGGCCATCATCCACAGAAATAATTGTCATTTTCTCGGCCTCAACCACTGTTTCTTCTGCACAGAAGCCCACCCCGTAATAGTTGAAGTCAAAATAAAAGTACTTTCGAACCAGGACTGCTGCCCAGAAGATCTTCAAGCTGTGGAGAACAAATTAGGGTTCTTCAGAAAAAATTGTTACCCCACGGTTGTCATTGAGTTTCTGCTCACAGCCCTGGATGGGGCTAATTTTGCCACTCAAGGGGTGTGGTGTAGTCAGGGGAGTGAGGGCAGCTGGATCACAACAGGGACAAAGTCCTGAGTTATGTGTATTAGTGACATGAGAATGGTCTGTCAAGGACCCCAATGCCACAAACCCGTGGGAAATGGCAAGGCCTTCCTCCGGTATGGATGTTGAGAGTGTATAGAGAGATATCAATCGCAGCTTCCTCCCCACAGTAGACAGGAGCCTGAGCCTATTCCCCTGCAAAGATCCCATACTGAGATTTGTCCACCCGCCACCTCATTCAGCTGCTGAGTTTCCCGATTGGCTGCTGCTGGTGTTGTGTCTCCATCAGAGTGCACAACCCCCCCAGTTCCAGGTTTTCCGAGACTGCCAGTTTTCACTCCCTATCACCCAAAGCCATGCAGGTCACAACATAAAACAAAAAAATCTTTTTTAAGTTGTTTTGATCATGGTGTTTTGCCATGGCATTAAAAAAAATAGCCAATTTATATACTTACAGGCATTCCTGGAAACCCCTCTCCTTAGGTAGTTGTAGATACTGTAAAGTTGACATCATTACCTGCTGCACTACCTTCACCAGCTTGGAGTCAACCCAGCTGCACTGGTCAGCAGGATGCACTCTCAGCCTTGGGCAATCCGCATTCCTCGGTGGTTTACTTGCTCCCAGACACTCTGTAAGACTATGGCAACTGCAACCCAGCTCCAGCACTGGACAGGCTAATATATCCCTAAAAGAGGTTCTGGTTAGGGGAATGAAGCAGAGTAGGCTCTCCGTCGGAGTAGGCCGGTGTTAGAGTTGCTGTTCGTTTGAATGAATTTTTAGGTTTCTCTTTGTGAATATTCTCCCTGGTAGTCAGTTTTCTGAACTAATCAGGGAGAGTGGAACTAGGGTAATTTGACTCCTTAGATAGCAGTCACCAGAAAGTCTCTTCTATTCAAGCTGCCTGGAGCACAGGGACGATGGGTTCAACATTCCCCCAGACTATCCTAATGCCTAGGCCAGCACTCTCAAACATTCTACAAACATCTAGACACAATTACAATAGACGGTATCTGATTGCCCCATCTCCTGAAGGCTAGACTCAGTCAGGGCTGTTTGAAACGCTTGGTACCAGCTACTTTGTAATTACAAGCCTGAACTGACCAGTTCCATCTTGGATCTGTGGGGAGCTCTTCCTCCGGTTGATAGAAAGTCATAACATGGGTCAAAAATACAAGCTTTAAGTTGGTGCTATGTGCTAAGCCATGAGTAACCAAACAAATTGGGTTTTGTTTAAGCAGGTTACATTCCTAAGTCTTGTGGAGGCGATCTTGTGTTGCCTTCCTTGTTGATTTCTGTGTGGACAACAGGTCTTAATCATGGTGTCTCAGAGTGGCCTTTTCTTGCCTGCTTTCAGGGGAGCAGGCTATGCTAGTACCATAAAGGAATAAAAATCAGAAATTCAGCAGAAGTAAGGATATGGTGGCATCAGAGCAGCCCAGCTTCATAGCTGAATAAGCTCCCCGTCTCCCAAATATGGTGGTACTGGTTATGTTTTGACACTATACTCATTTTCATTGTTAATTGACTCTAAGTTTGAGGTGGAATTTTTGCTGTGAATTTTTTTTTCAAACAAGTAACATTCTGTTGTGTATTTTTGGTTCCTTGTAATTTCATGACCTTATTTTGAGGTCTTGGGAGATCCTAACCGGTGCCTCCCTCCCTGTTAGGCAGGAAGCTGTCAGCAGCAGCTAACCAGTTGCAAGTGGTGGCCCAAGCATATTCTCACAGAGAGAACAAACAGTGTGAGGAGGCAAGGGAGATGGCTCGGGCTAGAAGGCTTGTCACTCAGCCATGAAGACCTGAATTCAAATCCCCACAACACACTCAACGCTGGGTAAAAAGAATCTGTAATCCCAACATTACCAGGATGAGATGGGGGAGGAAGACGGAAGAATGCTGGGAAGTTCACAGGACTGCTAGCTGGTGTGCGTAGCAGAAAACAAACACAGGGATCCTGTCTTAAAAAAGGCAGAATGTGAGGACTGATATCCGGGGTCGGAGTTGTCTTCTGAGCTCCCTGCACAACACACCCTGCCGTATGTGTACCTGCACACACATATACGCATGCATTCACACACAGACATGCGCACATCTGATCGCACACACAAGCACAAGAGCAATGTTGATGAGCACATCTCTGAGCATGAGCCCTGTGGAGCATGACCACCTGTCTCCCTGTCTGCATGGCCATGTGCTGGAGGGTTCTGAGCCCTAAGTGGAATTGTGTAACTATTATACGGAACTCTTGGTCTAGACTTTCCATCACGCCAATAAACAAGCCTCGGCTTGAGGCATTAAAGGTCATCTTATAGTGGGCGTGGCCTCCGCTGTGTCACTCTAACAAGCACACGAACAGAGGGAAGGCATCTTCCCTTTAGCATGTAAGATAGATGTATATGTGCACACATGTGATTTTCTCATTTTATTAGTCATTTCATACAATATATTGTAATCACATTAGCTGCTTTCTCAAGCTGATCCAAGATCTACCCAACCAACATTGCATCTTGCTTTATTTTAAAATAAAGTAAAACACAGTTTGTGTTGCCTGTACACTCTTGTGTGTGTGGCCTCTGATGGAGGGGTGAGATAGAAAGGGGAGGTGGGCACAAAGTCCATCTATAACTAAGATAATATTGTCAGTTGATGGCTGCATGGGAAAGACAGTAAGTTTTCCATTAACATTTGGTCACAGACAATCCTCACCTTGTATTAAGACTTTTTGACGGTCACTTTGGCCCCTTTTGGCTTTGCCATTTTTCTTGTTACTGTTTCTGAATGAAAAACAGAATAAAAAGGAAACCTGGCCCCGGGTTTCAGCACCAGATGAATGAAAAGAACGGAAATATAAAAAAAGAAGGACATGCCTGCTTCTAGGTATGGTGGAGAAGAACACTTATGATCAACAAAAGGGAGAACATGGCCAGAAGGAGGGACATCTGGAGGAGTCCAGGGAGGACATGAACAGACTCAGCTGGGCCATGCGAGGAAGGCGGGGGAGAGAGGGGAAGTAGGTGAGGCACCCAGGAGGCCCAAATGGACAAAGAGGCCAGGTAACCCAAGTGGTTGAATAATGTAAGGAAGAGCAGCCCAGCCCCCTGAACTAGACTTTAAGCAGGGACAGGGTCTGTCAGGGAAGAGGAGCCTGTAACAGGCAGGGACTGAGACATGATGGCCTGTGTCTGCATTGATGTGTTAAAGAGGTACCTCAGTCAGTTGTCCCAGGTTCTCTCTCTCTGTGTGTGTGTGTGTGTCTCTGTCTCTCTCTCTCTCTGTCTGTCTCTGTCTCTCTCTCTCTCTGTCTCTCTCTCTCTCTCTGTCTCTCTCTCTCTCTCTCTGTCTCTCTCTCTCTCTCTCTGTCTGCCTCTCTCTGTCTCTCAGTGTGTGTGAGTGTGTGTGTGTGTGTGTGTGTGTGTGTGTGTTTGTCTCTCTCTCTGTCTCTCTCTCTCTCTCAAGCTTGTGGGTACCTCCTGAAGCTTGGGAAAGCTTCCATTTTCATGTCTCCTCTTCGCATGAGTTAAAACAGACATGGAACCCTTCAGTCCATTCAGAAGCTGACTGGTCTGGGCTACAGCATCATTTCCAGGACAGTTAAGGATGCACAGAGAAACCTTGTCTCAAAAAATAAAATAAAAATAAAAACTGTGAAAACAAGCTGGTTATAGTGGTGCACCTATGAAATCACAGTCCTCGGGAAGTGGTGGCAGGTAGGTCAGAAATACAAAGTCATACCCCGACTTTTCTCCATGGGATTCTTTATATTGGGGTTTCAGGCTTAGGTTCTAGTTTTCTTTTTTCTTGTAGCTGTGTGTGTGTGTGTGTGTGTGTGTGTTGTGTGTGTATAAACTGTTAGGTCTCAAACAAGGGAGAAAAGGATGAGGTGACAGTTTAACACAAGAAAGTGGCAAATGGCTGCCAGCTTCTTCCTGTAGTCCCCAGGCCCTCCCTGTCACAGGGCCCTTCTGACTGGAGCCTCTTTCCCCACCCTAAACTTCCCCAGGTCAGGTCCTGTGCTACCTTTCCCCAGCTGGCCTTCCCTTCAACCCACATTTTGCTTACCTAGTCTTTCTCTATTCTCTTGTCCATCTCCCGGCCCAGGCTCCCCCTCTTGTTCAGCAGCTGCTCTCCCCTCTACCCCCTCCTCACATGCTAGGGTCATGTCCACTCTGAACTTTCCAGATGCCCCTCCCTAGCTACACTCTCCCTTTTATGTACAATGAACCTTCTCCCTCACCGTACCTAGCAACAGTCACGTCCTTACTTTCTATTTCTTTTCTTGATTTTTTATATTCAACTGGTTGTGCAATCTGAGACCACCCGTATATTTCCTTTTGTGTCTTTTTCATTCAGAAACAAAATAATAAAGAATATAAATTAATGACTATTTAATGTTTCCAATAATCAGCAAGTTGGACCTCCTTACATGCTAATTGAACATTACAAAACAGTGGACGATTTGCTGCCATGTCTAGATCTAGGGTCCTGTGGCAGCTGGGGTCTGTGTTGCTGTCTGCGGCCCATGTCCCCTCAGGGGGGGCAGAGGAACCATGCGTGATGAAATCCAAGGGCCATGCAGACCAGGTCCTACTATTTGCTGGAACTACAGCAAGGGAGCTGGCCCCACACTCATGGAAGAGCTGGCCGCACACTCATGGGAGAGCTGGCCCCACACTCATGGAAGAGCTGGCCCCACACTCATGGGAGAGCTGGCCCCATCCTTCATCACAGGCAAGGGGAACTGGTGATGGACATAGTGGAGCAGGCTCCAGCCCTCACTGGAGGGAGATGACCCCATGGCCTGGACTCACCACTCCAACTACCACCCAGGGCCACAGCCAGGCCTGGCATTGGCACACCCTAACATCTAAACCATCTAGGAGCAGAAGCAGATAGTGAAAGGACTGTTCCCATGAGACGATACAGAACCTCCGTGGTGCGGGGAGGTCATGAGATGTCCCAGAGGAGTTGCGGTGAGGGGCCAGTGATGATGGTTTGCCAGAGACCAGAGCCCGTGACCCATGAGGCTGATGGGACGAAAAAGTCTACTGTATGACACAGTAAGGCTCCATTCTCTCCAGGAAGAACGCAGAGAGGCGGGAGAGATGAAGGAACAGGAGGGGCCGTTTTGTTCATTTTTGTTCTTGTTTGTGTGTTTGCTTGTTTTCTTTTGGATTGGTTTGATTTTTCAAAATTTTGTTTTGGGGGTACTGCATGGGTGAAGGGAAGATGTGCAGAGACTGGGAAGGGAGAGGAATTGGGATATATGACATGAAATTACCAGTGATCAATTGAAGAAATTGTGTTAAATTTGAAAAAAAAAGTAGAAAAAAACCCCAAAACAAACAAACTATAAACCTTTGAATGGATTTCAGTCCATTTCTTTTATTTGAGTCAGGATTAGTTTGCTTTCCTCTTCTATGATAAAATGCACATAGAAAAGCAAACTAGGGAGGGTCGGTTTTATTTCATCTTAGAGCCTACAGTCTATCATTGAGAAAGACAGGCAGGAACTGAGGCAGAAGTCGTGAAGAGTTGTTGCTTCCTGCCCTGCTCCTCTTGACTGGTTGAGTCAGCTTTCTAATACAGGCTAGGATGGCCTGCCCTGGGGTGGTCCTTCATTAATCAAGAAAACACCCCTCAGAATAGCTTAGAGGGTAGAAACATTTTTCAATGGACATTCCCTATTTACAGATGTGTCTATCTTGTGCCTACCTTACCAAAACACTCACCGACACAACTCACACCTTGTCCACTGGGAAAAAAGGAAAGAAAAACCAAAACAATTAACAAACAAACAAAGAATATTCTTTTTGAGTCCTTGGTTGGTAAGAAAATCCAGAAATGAAAGGAAGCAGCTCTGTCTGGATAAACACTGAGTCTCCCTAGGGGCTGTTCCATGTCCCTCTTGCTCATCTTTGGTGCAACGTGGTCAGGGTAAGGATCATGATACAGGACATAAAGGAATGTATGGATCAATGTAAACATGCTACACCACTGAACAAGGGCGTATGATATAAAAGGCCTACCGATGCTCACTCAGCGATGTCACCCTACAGAAGGAGACCTTGTCATTTGTTTTAAATGGGATTCCCTAGACAAATGTCCTAAATAACCGGCACACATACCATACTTATGGAGACAACACATGAAGCGAATGAACTACAAGGTATTTATTTCAAGTACAAGTTCTTAGAGAGGAAAGATGGAGTAACGTGAGCGGAAGAACAAATGTGACCGCAAGTGGCTCCAGGTCAAGGGTGGCACTCTATCGCTTGTGCACTGTCTTCAGAGAGGTGGAGTGGGGCCCAGGAGGAGCACTGCTAAGCCCTGACAGATCCTGCCCTCTCCAGAGCTGCTCTCTCCTCTTCTTGAACCATCTCTACAATGAGAGGAAAGAGGGATTTGTTCAGTAATCAGGACATAATCAGAAAACACACCATGGGGTGTTAGCTGCCCCTATATTTTATACTGCACAGAAGAACCTGCCGTCTCACTGCCCTAATTCTGTGAGGGGCTGAGGGGCTGGCACAGGGTCCAGTGCTTGACTAGAATGTGGGAGGCCTTGGTTTCAACCCCAGCACTGCAGAATAGTCCCTGGACAAATGTCCAGAAGTTCCATGTCTTTTCCCTTCTCTACAGTAATCCACTCTGGAGGATGTGAGCAGCATTTTCAGGCAGATGCACCACTGTGCTTCAGA